>NC_140946.1:117485600-117813100 GCF_014529385.1 Adiantum capillus-veneris
TGGAGCTAAAGAAGCCTAGGACATATGAAGATGCACTAGAGGTAGCAAGGAACAAAGAGTGGAAGTTGAGGAAAATGAGCCAATTAGGGGTGGAGTCTTTGCCCATGAGGTATGAATTTCAGCCTATAGAGTCTTTACAAGGTCGCATGTCAGGGGTTCATCATGAACCAGTGGTTCCTGTTACTACTCAGGTTATGCCAGCAGTGGTCACTACATCGATGCAAGATGATGGGCTAAGGCAAGACATGAGGCAAGTGGTAGATTTGATGAAGAATCTCAGCCTAAACATGCTAGGTCAAGTGGGAAATAATCGAGGTCGAGGGAGGTTTGCAAATCAGCCAGGAGGTGAAGAAAGGCCTAGGAATGGTGTTGGACAAAGCAATGGTAGGTTTTGGAGGCAGACGTCCACATGTTACAATTGTGGAGAGTTGGGTCACATCAGCCCGCAATGTGATAAGCCACCAAGGATGGGGGGAGACATGTATCCATTGCCAAGATAGGTGTTAACTAGGTCAAATGATTATGGCATCGAAATTAAGGGAGATGAAGGAATTAGTGGATTAACCCAAGAGGAAACGGGAAAGACAAAAGTTCTAAGTGTAGTCACCTTGGAGAAGGCATCAAAGCTAGAGGATACATTAGTGATGCCTATTGGGAAGAGGACCACAGAGGATAAGGAAGGAAGAAGTGCCCCAAGTCCTAGTAAGAAGAAAGGAAAGAGCCATGAAGGTGAGGATGTCAAGGCCAAGAGGAAAAGGAGATCTCGTCGAAAGTTTCATGTTTCAGATTTTCCACTAGGGGATGGGCAATTAAGCTATGACTTGAAGGAGGATCTGACAAGTAGGAAAGCCGATGTTACTTTTGGGCAGCTTATAGAGATGGTGCCTAAGCTAAAGCGACAGTGGGAGAGGATGGTTAACCCAATGGAGAAAGAGCCAGAGAGAGGTTCAGTGAAGGTGTTGGCAATGGACGAGTTACCATATATCTGTCCAATAGTAGATGTGTGGCACAAAAGGAAAAATTTAGGACAAGGCTATGTTGATGGCGGGGCCCAAATATGTGTGATAACACACTCATGCGTTGAGAAGATGGGTCTTACAGTGACTGGGGTGTCAGGGTTTCGGATCAGATTGGCAAACCATCAAAAAGTAAAATGCTTGGGTGTTGTAAAGAGCTTAGAAGTGGAGGCATATGATGCAAAGGCAGTGGTTGATTTTCATGTGATGCCAGCAGGGTTGGGAGCATATCCTATTATACTGGGCAGACCATGGTTACGTGCAGTGGAAGCTGTTCAAGATTGGCGACATGGTACGATTAGCCTCTATGGAAAGACATGTGTCAAGAAGCTATACAATATGGACATAAGGAAACGATTAGAGGAGCTTTATGAAGATGAGGATGGGTCTAGTGATGAAGACTCTTCCACGGTGACAGATGAGGACAATGATAGCACTACCAGCAGTGATGAGGATGCTGATGTTGCATTTCTTTTAATGGATAAAGAAATCCAAGAGTCTGGTTTAATCACATTTGCAAATGAAGTTGAGGATGAAAGTGAAGGGCCTTATGAAGTGATTGAAGGGCTGATGCAAACCAAAGTTGAGTTGTCAAAGAAGCAGGAATTGATGACACAAATGATCAGTAGAGACCTCTCAGCTATGGAGAAGGAGATATATTTGCACATGCTGGCTAGTTTTCTTGATTTGTTCATTACTTCATATGAAGAGATCAGAGGGTTCAAGGGTGAAGAGATGCATATAGAGCTGAAAGAAGGTGCTAAGCCAGTGCGGCAAAGGCTAAGAAAGATGGGTCAAGAGCAAATGGAAGCCTTGCGAGAAGAGGTGGACAAGTTATTGAAGGCAGGGTTCATAGTCCCTGTGGAAACCACAGAATGGGTGAGTCCAGTTGTAGTCAGTCCAAAGAAGGATGGAAAGTGGAGAATTTGTGTAGATTTTAAACCCTTAAACATAGCCACTAAGAAGAACCCATATCCTCTTCCATTCATCGATCAGATCTTGGATTCAGTGGCAAGGTATGAGAGGTACAGTGTGTGTGATGGTTTTTCAGGCTATTTTCAATTGAAGATTGCTCTTAAAGACCGCACAAAGACAACTTTTATTACGCCATGGGGTTGTTATTGCTACACGGTATTGCCATTTGGGTTGACAAATGGACCTTCCTTCTATCAAGAGAGAGCAAATTGGGTATTGGAACCATTCATTGGTAGTTGTGTTAAAGCTTTTATGGATGACTTCTGTGTCTACAGCAGTAGGGCTGAACATCATGAGAAGCTGCAGATGATATTGGCTCGATATGATGAATGTGGAGGACAACTAAATCCAAAGAAATGTCATCTAGCACAGCCAAGGGTGAAGTTATTGGGCCACATGGTGTCAGAAAATGGCATTGAGGCTGATCCAGACAAGGTTAAGTCTATTATTCTTCTTCCATCACCTACGAGTACAAAGCAATTGGAAACCTTTATACACAAAGTGAAGTACATGGCAAGGTTTATTCCATTGTCTTCTCAGATTCTTTATCCATTACAACAAGTGGCAAAGCATGATCCATTGCAATGGGATGACAAGTGTGAAGAAGTGTTTCAAGAGGTGTTAGGGGGGTTGCCATCCATGCAGGCTCCTGATTGGGAGAAAGTTTTTTATGTGAATCCCTCAGTAGGGGATGATGCCATTGGAGCCATGCTATTGCAAAAGGGGAAGGGCAGCCATTATATGAGGCTAGTGTATTGTGCAAGCCGAGTGAAGTTGGTAGCGGAGAGAAAGTTCTCGGAAGTAGAGCTAGTGATGGCTAGCGTAATATTTTCTTGTCGACGATTTCGTCATTACTTGCTACCACGACCTTTTGTTTTCTTGACGAGTTATGACTTTTTGCCACAGTTAATTAATGGCACTAACATGTCAAATGTGGTGAAGAAATGGGTAATTGAGCTGCAAGATTTTGAGTTCTCTTTTCTAGTAGAAGATAGTACAAGGGCTACCCTAGCTGATTTGTTGACCTACAAGGAGAATCCACTTATTGTTAAGGAAGAGGTGGTGAGAAAGGTATTTGAAGAAGTGCCACAGATCAGCAATGCACATGTGTTGTTCTTTGATGGTTCATACAGAAAGAGCCATGATGCAGCTTCAGGGGGTATAGCACTTTATGATCCAGAGGGGAAGCTAGCATGCAAGAGAGGGTTCAAGTTGGATGCGCATAGTAACAATGAGGCTGAATATGCTACGTTGGAAGCTGGATTACACATTTATTTGAAGAATGGGGTTAGAAGGTTGAGCATAAAAGGTGATGCCTTGTTAGTGGTGAAGCAAGTGCTGGGTGTGTGGAAGAGCAAGAACAACTCATTGTAGGAAATGTGTTTCAGAATTAAAGGCCTATTAAAAAAGTTTGAAGCATGGAGCATCAGACACATTGAACGTGCTCTAAATGGGGAGGCACATGAAGCAGCTCAAGGATGATTGGGGAGCTATGTGTGTTAAGGACCACTTTACTTCTTTATCATGGCCGGGAAAGTTTGGCTCAAGAAGAGGTGTTTTTGCTAACAGGAATCATTCCAAAGGAGATTCAGAAGTCTAAGAAGTATGGCTTTGTGCGTAGAGCATACAGGTACAAATTGATTGGTGATGTCTTATACATGAAAGGGGCTGATCTCGTGTTGAGACGTGTACCTTGGCGGGAGGAGCTTTACAGAGTGTTGGAAGAGAATCATGAAGGCGCATGTGGTGGCCATTTTGCTCTAAAGATCACCTTGCATAAGATTTTGCAAGAGGGGTATGTATGGCCTAGTTTTCACAAGGATGTTCACCATTGGTGTAGGTCTTGCAATAGGTGTCAAGCATTTGGGTAGAGAGTGTTGAAGCCAGAGCCACAAAAAACCATTATGGCGTTTGATGTGTTTGAAAAGTGGGGGATTGATGCAATAGGCCCGTTACCTATCACAAGCAGGGGCAAAATCTATATCTTGACGGCAGTGGACTATCTCTCTAGATGGGCAGAGGCTATAGCAGTAAAACAGATCACTGCAAAGGATGTGGCAAAATTTGTGTATGATGAAATATGTTGCAAGTTTGGGGTGCCATTAGAGCTACTTTCAGATAAGGGGCCAGGATTTAGAGCTAAACTGCTAGACTTCTTATGCGCAAAGATGAAGATTAGGCACCAACATACCACTCCTTATTACCCGTAGTGTAATGGATTAAATGAAAGATTCAATGGTGAGTTGGTACAAATTCTTTCTAAAGTGACAGAGCACCAAGGAAATAATTGGGATTTGGAATTGCCTAGTGCATTATGGGCTTACCGTACTTCGGTGAAGACATGTACAGGGTTTACTCCATTTCATTTGGTGTATGGAAAGGAAGCACTATTGCCTGTGGAGGTAGAGTTGCCTGCGGTCAAGATGTTAGAGAAGTTGCTTGGGCCGCCTAGTGATGCATTCAAAGAGAGGCTCTTGCAGTTACAAGAGGTTCAGTTGGATAGGATGAGCGCATTGGAGCATTATGGGTAGATGCAGGATAAGGCTTTGGCAAAGATAAATGAAAAGGTCAAAAGTAAGGGTATTAAGAAACATGACTTGGTTTTGCGCTACAACAGTAAGCTGGACAACACCTTCCAAAAGAAGTTTCAAATTAAGTGGGAAGGCCCTTTTAATGTAGTGGAGTGTTTTCCAAATGGCACATATCAGCTGGCTAACCTGGATGGTGTTCTACATAAGTCAAGGGTAAATGGATTGCGTCTTAAATTGTATCATGCTAGATTGATGATGGTGGAGCAAGATGAGCTATCTGTGGAACAAGCAGTGTTGGTGAGGGATGAGGAGATCTGTGATGCGGCGAGTCTCAGATCTCTCTTTGCTGCTGCTGATCATGAATGATCTAGCAGGCTAGGGGGTGGGAAAATTATGTCAGGAGTATTTTGGAGCAAGGAATTGCGCATATGTACATATCCATGCATGGTGCATCGAATAAAGGGTTGCCCATTTTCCAGAGCTAGGTGGTTACGTGGGGCCCACATGTGTACAGGTAGGGCAGTATGTACATAGTGCATCGATTTTCACTATTATCAGTACCAGTGTGTTTTTTCTACAATAATGAGGAGTTGGTAGCGCTTAAAACTTATCGAGGAAGCTATCCGCGGGCCGACGACATGAGGTAAGCAGGTGCGTCAGATGGAATCTAGTGGCGTCAGGAGGCAGAACGGGGTCAATACTTGCACGTGGATGAATATGGACACAACGTGGGTGTTTTCTTGTGAGAGTTATGCAGAAAGGTCATCATTAGGACCACTTTCTGGGGCCACTTCACGTGGTTGCAAGACACATTATTGAAAAGAAATGAGTGCCAGGTGTGCGCATGGATGCAGCAGGGTGACAACTATGCACTGCGAGGTCAGTTTTTGGCCTGTTCGGGGTCCGTTTGAGGTCATCTAAAAGGCCAAGGGTGCCCAAATAATAAAGCTAAGTGTGGGAACTGAAAAAACAAAGAGAAGACAAAAAAAAACGTGTAGAAGAGAGGAGGAACAGCCGCAAGTGTGTTTTTGCTGTTTTTGGAGCATTTTTTGGCCCTAAACTGCTCATCCGAGGTCGGATTTGAGCATTGTGACATTGTAGGGTGGGGTTTTTGGGCGTTCCGGATGCAATGGAGCTGTCCATTTTGCCAAATTCCTCACATATTTTCTGCTATTTTTCTGTGTAATCTTCTCCGGTGAGTGAAGCCTCTGCTTAACTTTGTGGTTGTATCTGGTGCATTTCCTCAATACTGTGTAAACTATTTTCCCCATTGGTGTTGGACTGAGCTTCATTGAGTCTAAACAACAGCAATTTTCCTCTTTTGAGCTGAATTGAGAGTGTGTGTGTGAGTGTGTATGTGTGAGTGTTGAGTGGGCAAGTGGGAAATCTCTCTCTTCTCACTCCGTTTGTGTGTTTCCTGTCTCGGCCAGGCTGGTTGTGTAAGCCGAGTGGTGCCCCCTAGTGTGTGTATGTGTATCTTCCCAAGAGTGTGTGTCGGGTCATTATAGAGGCGTTCTGTGTGTTTCCATCCCGCTCACAGCGGCAAGAGGCCAAAATATCAATTACACTGCTAAGAGACCACCTATTCAATGCTATGAGTGTGGAGGTCCACATCGTGTAGCTGAGTGTCCTATTAGGCTACAAAGGAACGCCACACTAATGCAAACCAATCAAGCGAGCATGTCTACAATGCCGATACTCATGTGTAATTGATGTGGCATAGATCATTTGATTGCCCAATGTCCAAATAATCCAAATGCACCGAAGATCATGCCATTAAACTTGATTGAAGCCGAGGAGCCATCACAAAGTGCACCTGTGGTACCAATAAACGTACTCACACGATCGATGCTCCAAAAACAAAATTATATTTTTGAGGAAAGAGAGACGGCATCAATTGCCCAATCTCAAAAAAAGAAGAAAACAGGAAGAAAGAGATCGCAAAAAGCAGCGAAGTCAGACCCCAGTTCAAAGACCAACATAGGGATTGGTGACGACCCCGTATATATGAATAACGCTGAACAGGATTCTGATTCAGGAGAAACCATGGAGACCAATAGGACCACTAAGATAGAAACCAACAAGGAAGATCTTCATGAGGCACAATGGCCAGGATCCAAAAAGAAGATAGGAACTTACCCAAACCCTACAGAGAAGATTGAGCGAGTCAAGCAATTAAGGAGTTTGGTAGAAGATACCCAAAGGGATCTAGAACCTGTACCTAGGAAGATACAGATTACAGACACCGTACCGTGTTTCCTACGCAACAACAAACTCACCAAGTCCATAGACCCTTGGACATACCTAGTGTCATCCAAGAAGAAAGTGACTTAAAGTCATGGGAAAGTGGGCGTACTCACTTCTTGATGGAAAGAATGTTTACAGAGGGACTACCTGATCCTATCGAAGAAATGGAGATCCCATCGTCCCCACGTCAAGGGACTCAAGGCCAAAAGGTGCCGTTAAACATTGCTAAATTGATGGATTTCATGTCTTCAGAAGTTAGAACCACCATCATGTCCAAACTATATAAAGACCCTGAGCTAGTCTCAGCTCTTCGAGCCTTCCTCAATGGAGAACTGAAGTTTGGGCTACCACAATTTGCGCAGATGGATGGATCTGGGGAGATGCCAATAGAGGAGGAATACATAGATCCACAACCCAACCTAGATGAGAACCTTGTTATAGAAGTACATGTTAACAAGTTGGGACAATACTTTGAGGGTGAATCCAATGCAACTATACCAATCACTACTAAGGGATTAACTGTGAAGGGAATCCTTGATGGTGGCACTGGGGTTAGCATTGTGACTAAAAATTGTTGGGAAACTATGGGAAGACCTCACCTTGCGACCACAGCCATAGTAGTGAAGATGGCCAATGGGTCTATTGTTAAACCTATTGGGATGCTAGAAGATCTCAAGATCAAGGTCTTTGGACATAAAATAAGGATTACCTTTATTGTTATGGATTTCTCCAAACACACTATGGCATTGGAGATGATCTTAGGACGTCCTTTCATGAGGGAAGCAAAAATGGTGCATGACTGGTCCAAAAACCATGTCTACCTACAGTTCCAAGATTCTGTCATTCCAGTGGATCTTGTGATGGGTCGAGCACATCCTCTAGGAAACAGGTTTATAATTGATCATAGATCTGACACCACAATTCACTCGGCCCCATTGCAGTATTGTTACACGTGTAAAGCGGACACTGATGTTGGGGAAGATTCTCCTTATATGGATGTACTAGCTGGGATGACTGAGTCGGACCATGTGGATTGGGTCCACCTAGCAGCAACCATAGACACTTGGGAAATAGGGGGACAACCTGGGTAACACCTGAGGGGGATGAAATACCACCACTGGTACCCTTAAATATGCTAGAAGCAATGCATATAGCTTCTGATGATCTACAAGATGAAAGTTTGATTGTCATTGGAACCAGTAGCGCCTCACAAGACTATAGCCCACACGATTTGGGGTCAGAATCATCAATTGAAATTGACTCTGAGGATGAAGAATCTGAGTTAAATCTTAGTGAAAATGTGGGAACAAACCATTCAGGGCACAGTGGTAACCTAGATGACAATCTATCCAAGGGAGCAGAAGACACAAGTAGTGATTCATCTAGTGACTCTTCACTAGAGATCGGTTGTAATCGAGAATTAAACAAGAAGAGTAAGAGATATAAGAGGCGACGATATCGAGCAAATGTGCGTACTAGAATAAATGAAAAGAAATCTACCGCAGAATGGCTTAATTATATAGGGGCATGTGATGCTCATCGAAAGTTGGTAGATAACTGGGGTGAATACCTTCAAAGCGTTATGTGGTGTAGTCCACAACCCATTGACATTGCACAACTAGAGGCTACAGAGAAGCCAAAGTTGAGCCGTACCATAAGGAGACGACAAAATCGAGAGTTAGCTCAACAAGAAAAGGAATCAAAAGTTAAATCACAGTCCACAGAACAACAGGACCCCATAGACTTACACCCTGCACCTGAACATTTCAAATCCTATACCACAGAGGAACGTAAGGTTGTGTATACAAAGGCTCAAAGAAAACCTATCGATGGGAGCAATGGAGTCTATGATGGTCCAACGATAGTTAAGAAAATAGAGTTAGTAGACCCAGGCAAAGAGTCTAAACCTGTTTTCATTGCCCAAGATCTGACTGAGACTGAGGAGTGTTTACTTAAAGAACTTCTCAAGGAATTCAGGGATATATTTGCCGGGACTTATCATGATATGAAAGGTGTTCCACCTTCCATGGTGCAACACACAATCCCCATGAATAGCATGGCTAAACCAGTTCAGCAACGACCCTACCCAATGAATCCTAAATATGCAAAAATCGCTCAAGAAGAGATTGAAAAGCTTGTGGAATGCGGATTCATATACCCTATTGAGCACTCAGAATGGGTGTCACCAATAGTGATTGTGCCAAAAAAGAATGGGAAACTCAGAGTGTGCGTGGATCTCAAGAAGGTCAATGCCGCCACTAGGAGGGACCATTACCCCTTGCCATATTCAGAACACGTTCTTGAGAGAGTTGTAGGGAAGGAAGCTTTTAGCTTTTTAGATGGGTACTCTGGCTACAATCAAATCACTATTGCACCGGAGGACCAAGCTAAAACAGCCTTTATAACCGAATTTGGAGTGTTCGCATTTCGTGTTATGGATTTTGGTTTAACCAATGCCCCTGCTACCTTTCAAATATTAATAAACACTGATTTTAGAGAATATTTGAGGGAGTTTTGTGAAGCTTTCTTAGATGACCTTTGCTTTTATTCCTCTTGGAAAGAACATCTATCATGCTTACGAAAAGTGTTTGAGAAGTGTAGATTGTATCGTATCTCCTTAAACCCTTTCAAATACCAATTTTGGGTTAAACATGGAGTCATTTTAGGGCATATAGTGTCCAAAAATGGGATTTCCACATATGAGAGCAAAATTAAAGCCATTGCTGAATTGCCACCACCTACAATTATAAAGGAGTTCAAATGTTCATGGGCCATGTTGGTTATTACCGACGGTTTATTTTAAACTTTGCCGAGATAGCTCGTCCTTTGTACAAGCTTCTTATTGAGTTCCAATGGACTGCGGAGTGTGACCATGCTTATGAGTCATTGAAAAAGACCTTGACTAGTGCTCCTATTCTACGAGTGCCCGATTGGAATGTAATTTTTCATGTGCATATTGATGCATCGAACTTTGCTATTGGGTGTGTTCTAGCTCAACCATGAGAACATAAACTGGACTACCCCATTAGCTTTGCAAGTCGTCAGTTGAATGATGCCGAAAGAATCAGTTTAGGTATGATTTATGCAGTGAAGAAATTTCGCTACTACCTTCTGGCCAACAAGTTTGTGTTCTATGTTGATCATCAAGCCTTGTTGTATCTAGTAAATAAACCTTGTTCCACGGGAAGAATTACACCATGGTTGTTAATTCTTCTTGAGTTTTATTTTACCGTTGTGGTGAGACCTGGTAAAAGACATGCCATGGATGATCATTTGTCTCGCATACCCAATGGTGAAGCCCCTACTGGAGTCGATGATGAATTGCCTGATACTTCTCTATTCCTAGTCGAAACCATACCTGAATGGAGTGAGAAGATTGTGAACTTTCTAGTTAATGGTTTTCCACCCAAAGAGCTTCGTAAAGACAGAGCTTGAAAACTGTTAAAAGAATGTGAACCTTACTCTCTCATTGCGGGAACTCTCTACAGGCTAGGGAAGGATGATATTCTTAGACGTTGTGCCTGTGAGGATGAGTATTTATACATACTGCAAGAAGCCCACATGGGTATTGTCGGGGGGCCATTTTCTTGTGGATCATAAGGTGTGGATTTATGGTGAGCTATCATAAAGTTGGTAGTGAGTTCTTTTATAACTCCATTTATAAAATGAGTACCATTGTCACTCACAATCTCAAAGGGACAACCAAATCTTGTAATAATGTTCTCAAAGAGAAACTTGGCATTTGACCTCGCATCGGCCTTACGTGTCGCCCTGGCTTCCGTCCACTTTGTCACATAGTTAGTGGCAACGATAATATATCGAGATTGAGTGCTACAAGCTGCTGGACTAATTGGGCCTACAAAGTCCAAACCCCATTTTTCAAATGGTTGAGTCACTTTAACAAGATGTAAGGGCAAGCTGAGAGCACGAATAAGACCTGAATCTCTATCTTAACCAAAACAGTGGAAGCTCATCGCACAGATTGGGATTTAGAGCTTACATAAGCTCTATGGGCTTATCGTACTGCGTATAATGTTTCCATTAACTGCACACCATTCAAGATGGTGTATGGCCAAGAAGATGTTATGCCATGGGAGTTTGTCATTCCTAGTCCATTCGTAGCTTCTCAAGAAGGTTGGGATGGTAACCCCTTAGTTGAGTGATTATGTATCCTTGAAAGGCTAGATGAAGAGAGGTAATTAGCTGTGCAAAATGCACTTGTGGAGAAAGATAGGAGGAAGAAATGGTTTGACCGTCATCTAAAGAACAAAGATATCAATGTTGCTGATAAAGGCCTTATGTATGGAGTGCGTAACGAAAAGAAAATGTTGAAATATACGGGAAAAGGACCATATAGAGTATGTGAGATCACCCCACAAGGAACCATTCGTGTGGAGACTCTTGATGGAGTTGAAACCATTGGATTCCTCAATGGGAGCAAATTTAAAAGATACTATGATCCTTTAAGCCAAAAGAAGTTGCGTGCCATCCATACAAAAAAGGTAGCCAAGACACAAATAGAATTGAAGAAGATACAAGCTCAAGCTGAGGCTAAGGAGCGACAACAACGTATAAGACGAAAACGAGAGGCTAACCTTGGAGTCACACATGCATTCCACGTTGAAATCGACGAGGATTGGTTGGACTCTGACACACCTCTACGATACCCTATTGAGCTAAACAACACCTATGGAAAAGTGCTATATAACTGCTTATTCGACACGGGTGCTAAATATAATCTCCTACCATATGGGGTGTGGTGTCAGTTAGGGAAGCCACCTCTATCTGAGAGTATTATCCAAGTCAAGGGTGTCAACAAGAAAAAAACTACAGTTTTTGGAATCTGGCACACTTCTGTCAGTTATGACAATGGGGTTGCAGCTCAAGACTTTTTGGTCATGCCTATTGGAACTATGGAGGGTCATATAAACCTAGGATGCACGTGGATGATAGCCACCAAATGCACTATTGATTGGGGGACAAGGGGTGTCACAACACAGAAACCAACTCTTAGCCCTGCCAGACAAGCCATAGTCCCTGAGATATTGCCTCTTAAGGAAATAAAACCCAAAACATTGCATGTCCAAGAGGTTGAACCATATGTCCCCATAGCCCAAGTCTCTAGAGCTTCAACTGATGTAGCTGAAATAAAGCTTGAGACACACAAGACCCATCCCAATATAACAAAGAAAACATACAAGTGGGTCCCTAAAGCTTCTTTAGCAACCATAGCCAATGCTAAAAGACAGGAGCCTGGTAAGAGACGTCCCATTCTCCCCAAGAAATGTAAATAAATGTTGCGTTGGATTCCTAAAAACCTATTGGAAGCCCAAGGCTACTATGAAGGAAATGATCAAATTTGGGTACCAAAACGTAAATTGTGCTCTTACTTGTCACCGGGCCCATGTGAGCTCAATCCTGTGGCTCCAAAACAAATTGAAGATCGTGGAAAGGAAAAAATCACGGAATGCGACACACCCGCTCCAGAGCTAGTTTGGGTACCAAAGAAAGAACGATTTGTTCCACCTAGCTCAAGAACAAGGAAAGCAAATGAAGCTTCTTGCTCTTCATGTAGTTCCTATATGGAAATAGAAGCTTCGACACAACCTCCACCTACCATTGTACATATCCATACAAGCAAGAAAGAGTTTACACCCCCCGTTGTAAGTTCACCACCTACAACGATGTTGCAAATAAAATCATGGGAGAGTACCTTACCACCCTTGCAACTAGATGAAACACATAGAGCGGTCAAAAACTATTGGTTAAAGCCTTCACTTATAACAACTTGGAACAACTGGTTTCAAAGGGTGACGACATCATTTCAAACGGTATGATCTACCCAAGGAAGGGGGGAGTGTTTGTTGACATCCATCATTCACTTGCTTCCCTCTCAACCTTTCTCCCTGACCTCTTAATCTCCAATCTTAGGGAATGTATATATAAATCCTTATACTCACAAAAACAAGATAAAAAAGTAAAAGAGCAAGAGCCATAACACAAAATCATAAAAACACATTATGCACAAGAACACAACCCTTGTAATATTTGCAATGTAACCATCATCTATTTGCGTGTACAGATATGGCTAGTACGCTAGAGTCATCCACTCCTACCTTGGGTGAGAGGTACCCTCGTTACTGTTCACAAATGTTTCACATGGTCTTTCCGGTGCTAGCATGTAAGAGGAATTTTGAGGAGTAAAGTGGCTGATACGTCACTTGACCACGACTGATCCATACTTAGTAGAGAGCGTTTCTCCCATTGCACAAGCCTATCCTTTTGACCAAGAAGACTATAGGCGTCTAGTGACCTTCTTAGTAAACATGGGTACCTATGATGAAGAAGAAGATTTACATGACTACACGGATGGCACATATGGTCTCATGGATGATGACTTTGTTTATCTCGATGACGAGGATAGGGGTTTAGCCTTAGGGTTTTCCCTCAATCTCTACAATATCCTATTCCCTTGACTCTCTAGGGGGAGTGCAAATAATTAGGTTAGGATTTCTTATGTTTTTATTGTGTTCAATAAGTGTTGGTACCTTTTCCCACTGATGTGCCTCCTAGAGGTATTCTTTGTGTTTCTTAGTGTGTACAAGAATGTGTTGCTGCTATTAGGATTTGGACCTTCATGGCATCTTTCTCTCATTCACACTTCAAATCAAGCATGACCATCGACACAAACAGGTGTTTCTTGTCCATTAGCATTGCCCCTTATCTTTTTTCATCCATGTTTGTCTACTTTGATTGTGATTGGTAGTATAATATTCAACGCATTTTCTTAGTACCAAACATTAAATTCAATGAATTTTTTGTCATAATCACTTGTCTAGATTTAAAAATCAAGCAGTCCGACTAAGCTAGTTTGACCAAGTTAGGTGTTAGAGATCTTCTCTTAATACCATGGGGAATGCCTTCCTAATAATCAATGGTTACTTAGGTTCTTAATCCGATTTAGGCAGCATTGTGTGAAATGTACTAGGGCTTTCTAGTGGGCTTAGTCCCTATTGACCTTTAGCTTAAGCATTATAAAGGGAGTTTCCCAGTGTGATGAGCCTGGGGAGGTGTAACAGTGATATATGACCCCCCAAAGTTACAAAATTAAAATGCTATAAATGAACAAACAAAAAATCAAAGTGCCACAATGTAAAATCTTAAGCTGGAAGAGAAATCTCAGCTTGATTGGGTACTTCACTCACATGTATCACCTATGGTACTAGGGCCCTAGAGGTTTTCAGTGTGGGCGCTTTTCCTTGAAAAGCAAAAAACCCAAGGCATACAAAATAAGCAGACACATCAAAAGTAAATCAATGAGAAAAGACTTTGGGGGGTCAAAGAAAAGGAAATAAGTCAGGCGATGATTTCATGAGCAATTCCTTTTATCGTAGCTTAACTACAAGGTCTTCTAGGTATAGCCTCTAGTCAGCCCTCGAACATGAAATACTTGGCTCTCGCGATTAAACAACTTAATTGACCACAAAAAATTAAGAAGCTTAGCAATGGTATTAATAGTAGATCTCTAGTACCTTTCGACTGTTAAATTAACGACCCCAGACTTGTTTAATTTTTTACCTTTACATCTGTTTATGCATTTGATTATATTGCAATTTAATGTTTATTATTGCTGACAAATGGTTTAAAATTCTGTTACCAATCACATTGTCTACCTAAAACTGCATATGCTTTTTAATCGCTTATGAGAATGCAATTACTGTGCCAATGTTGTTTGATTTTGCAGTGACTGAAGAAGGCTAAGTACATTCATCTCAAATGCTCTTCCACCTCGACAAACGAGCTTCAACTCAATAGCTTCCGAGGACGGAATCTACATCAAGAAGGGGGGCATGTTAACCCTCACGGCTCACGGACACCCTATCACCTACAAAGGATGTTGTAACCTACAACGGACATTGTATTATTTATTTGGTAGAGTCAGGTACCGGGCTTGTCGGTCCAATAGGAAAAGGGTAAGAGTGATCGCCGATGAGAGGCGCACTCTAACTGGAACATTCAAGGGATTAGTTGGTAAAGCATGGGCTCCCAAGTGTGAATGGGGAGAGCTCATATAAAAGTCAACTAAACCTAATCTTCACTCATTCTCTCATTTGTGCAATAGAAGAGTGCTCTTGCTCCATCTCCATCTTCTTCTTCTTCATCTCCTTGTGTGTGTGTGTATGAGAGAGAGAGAGAGAGAGAGAGAGAGAGAGAGAGAGAGAGAGAGAGAGAGAGAGTGAAATGGAGCATTGCGATGACGGCACGGCGGCGGAGAAGCGGTTGAGCGCGGCGCAGTGGCGGCTCCTTTTTCTTCGCGGCGAGGAATCCTCCACGAAGCAAGCGTAGAGCGGTGAGTGACACACCATCGCGTTCTTTGAGCTTACTAGTTTAGGCTTGTTGTGTGCTTGGAGCCATTTGTGGCTCGCACACGGTGTATCGGCAAGTTCTTTGCACTGACACGTGCGACATATGCGCACACCTACACATTGCTAGAGGGCAAAAACATGCATCGGGCGTAGAAGCCGTAAAGGACCGCTTCACAAGGCTGGCCACTTGAGTCATAGCAGAGACCCTTATTGCCTTCGAGGAACGACATTCATGGTGCTTCTGCTTCCTCTAGCTCGTGAAAAGCTTGAATACATGTGAGCAGCATTTTGAAAATCTTATATTGCATGGCACATGAGAGATCAAGAAGGCTCTTGAAAAAAGTCATGGTGCCCGTTAGGGTTTTCACCATGTATTCCTCTGTCAGTGTTCCCTGCTCTGGAGCTGGAAATTTTGGATAGTTCATCCATGTAGGCCTCTTCTTTTTTAGTGCTTCAAATGCTTGCCATGTCCTTACCCATGGTACAGGACATAATGTTGGGTCTCTCTATAGTGCGGCAGGTGCTCTTGCAAACAAAATCAGATATCTGGGATTCTTGTTCAACCAACTCTTTCTCCACTTGGGGTGGACATCCTCTGTGACTTCTGCCTGCATATCATTGTATAGTCTTTCTTTTACCTCTAATAGCTCTACCTTGATCAAAGGGTATATCAATGATTGCTAATACCATTGTGCATTGATTTGGTTGGGAGTGAGTTGACGGACATTGACTGAGTGGAGAAGTCTCAACTCCCAATCCATTGCTGCTTTCCATTCTGCATATGTTTCCTGGGTAATATGTTCCTTTAGTGCATCTTCCTTAGCTTTAGAAAGCTGGACCATGGGCACTTTCTTAGCATCAGTCAGTGGTACTTGAAAATCTGTTTCTCCTTTTAGACCTTCTGTGGACTGTGTTTCCATCTCAACAAAAAAGACTTGAGGGAATGTCGATCGTTGTTTTCTCTGAGGGACCTGCTTCTTCCTGTGTCTCTGTTTGTCCTTCTCAAAGAAGCTGATTGACTCTCTTTAGTTCAACTATCTCTTTGAGCAGTTGTTCTTCTGGTTGTACTCGCATCAGTGCAAGGTCTCTTCCTTGTGATTTTTCTAGCTTTAGCTCTAACTTGAGGTCCTTGTTTTTCTTTTCCAAAGTTTTATAGACTTCATCTGTACCTTTGATCGAGGCGACCGCATAATTTTCTATTATCTGTCTCAAAAAGGTTGCCTGATCATTGATCCTTTGCTTTGAGTATTGTAGAGAAGCGTTTGCTACATCGTGCTACACTTGGATCTTCTATACTGACAAAGTAGTGGTCAGAAGTTCATTGGTAACTTCTTTCCAGCTCTTGATCTTTGGTCTTGTAGGCATTGGATAACTTGGTTAAAAGTTCTCCCAGCTCCTCCATTTCTTTTTGATGCTTTTGTTTTGCAAGCTAATGTTGTTCGGCTTCAACTTTCAGCTCTTTGATTTGCCTTTGTAGATCTAAAATGATATTCATCCTGTCATCTAGCTCTCCTTGTAGAGCATCGATGACCAGCTCAAGATCTCTAGCCTTAGTACTGTGGCTAAGTGCTGTTGTTCGCATTTTTTCTATCATCTGCTGCATCTGCTTGGCATATTCATTGACTTGCATGATGACTTCGTTGTTTGCTTCCTAATCCTCAGGCTCTGTAGGTTGTCTAGAAGTTTTAGCCGTTTCAGTGTGTAGCTCTTTGGGTGTTGCTGTGGTGGCTGCTTGTGGTTGCGGTGGGGGTTCTACTTCTCCTTGAGCTGTTGCGGCTTCCTCGGCTGCTTTTGCTTCTTGAGACTGAGTAGATCCCTCAGTCGTCTTTGGTTGGGTGGTCGTAGAAGGTGTGGCCTCTGTTTGTTTTGTTGGCTTTGGTTGCTCAAAACTGGCTGTTGTCTGCAGTTCAAGATCTTTTTCTTTGGCTTCCTCACCCTCATTGATTTTAGCTATTGGTGAAGGGCGAGGGCTTGGAATTGGATGGTCTGCCTGCCGTACCGGGTGAGGTGGGCTCCGGAGACATCTCCCCTTGGTCGTGATGTTGTTCGGCCGCTTTGTTGTTCGGTCGCTTCTTCCCTTGCTTTCCTCTCAGCTTCTTGAGCTTCTTTCAACTTTAGGTCTTCTGCTTCCGCCTACATGCGTTCAAAAAAGTCTATGGGGTCCTCTGCTTCTTTCCTTGCAGGGTTTTTGGTTATGGGTCACCTTATCTCTCTTGGAACCCACCTTTCCGGGTCCTCACCTGCAGCTTGGCGGCTTCTTTCATGAGTTTTTTTTTCTCTTTCAAACCTTGCCTTCTTTTGCTAAGGTTCTTCTTGATGTGCAGCTACATCTTTCTTCTTCATTTCTTCAATTCTGGCCCTTCTCTCCTCATTGTCCGAGCTCTCACTCCTATGAGCTTCGTGGGAGCTTTTTGTAGATTCTTCATCTGACTTATAAACTCTCTTTGATGAATGCGTAATTCTTGGAGAAGGTTGCGTCAACACAATCCATGTGTTTTGATCTGGGGATGGCAACAAATTGTCAGCCATGCCAATAGCATGATATGATATTCTCGTCGGCACTTCAGGAACACCCATATATGTGATTTTACCTTCTTTCTTGATTCCCTTCAGTGTTGTCAGCACATACTATGGATGATCAATCGGCTACCTGGTTGTCGACTTCAACACTTGGGTGAAGGTGGTCGCAACCGCATGGTTTGGGATGGTGTACCATGGCAGTCTCTTTGCTAAAAAATAGAAGTGTTGATGGTATAGGCGTGCTGGTTCTTCCACTCGACTTTGTATGAGGTTAGCAAACTTTGCAGTCTCCTTGGTGAATGTGCCTATTGTCTTTCTATCTCGGGCCCGCATTGTCATCCCTTCAATGGGTAGATTCATTGCCTCAGCCACAATTTCTTTAGTGACTACTACTTCAACTTTCTGTCCTTGTTGGTCGGTGATTTGGGCTGACCCATCCTCTTTAATAGTAAACAATAACTCATTGTCTTTTTGGAAATCTATGTTGCACAGTTCCTGGTCGTAGAAGTCCCTGAGGCCCAACCTTCTGCTGGCTTCTTTTGTGTCAAGCTTGGCAGCTACATCATTGTTTGGTGGATACAGGCACATACAGGCGTATGCACACCAAACCTTGTGGACACTCTATTTTCATAAAAACCCCTGTAATTCAGCCTAAGATGAGTTGTAATCATGATGAGATTAGACCATACCCTTTTTATTTCTCTGAGTCTACACCCTTTTAAGAGGCCGGATGGCCATGGGAAAGCCCCCTAACTTTTAAAGTCAAAACCATTAGTTTTGAAGAGAAAAGTATCATTAGCTGAAGGAAGTAAGAAACGTGCAATGTGGAGGCTTCTTGTGACTTCAACTTGTAATCTTCTTTTCTCCTGAGCTGATAATCAAAATTCTATTCCGAATAGCACAATACGTTCCTTGTCTCTTGCTCTACAATCTAAGTGTAATCATTTCCAATCCTGCTGTGGTTTAGGAGGTATTGTTTGTGAGTTAAATGCATTGATTTGGGGATTAAAATGGTTGTTTTTTGATGTTTTGACCACGGATAAGTGTTTCTATGCTTAAGTAAGATCTTTCCAAGTACTTCTGTTTCAGTTTTTTGCACATTTTTTGTGATGGATCGTAATTTATGTACCTTCCCAGATGGTGACAGAACTTGGTAGGATTGAGCCCATAAGTGTTGTGATACCTCTCCTTAAGTTTCATGACATTCCGGATTCGTTTGAATACCGAAAAGGCATGATGACATTGAGTGGTGAGATTGGACGCATACTGATTGTCTGACTAGGAAGTGGTTGATTTGCTTTTGTCGTAGAACGAGTAGCCCTTGAATTCACTTTGGTGAGATTGACACTCTCATTAAGTCTCTGTGCCCCATCCCGAGTTACTTCCTTGCATATTGACATTATGTTAGTACAAAAGAGCTATGCTAGAGACGTCCGTCATAGCGACCCGCTAACATTGGCGGCGTTGCCGGGGAAACCGATCCTTAGGTGGTGAGTGACTAAGTGTACAAAAAGAACAAAAAATCTCCCTTCAAGCTTTTGATACCCGTTCCACTTACCCATAGACAGTGAAGCAGCTAGACGTAGGTTTAGTGCTTGATAGAGACTGGAGTCCGAGACTAGCTAGTGCTATTCCTTAAGAGCAAAGAAATCTGTGAGTGAAGTACAAGATAGTATTTCGTTCTTTGATTTTTCACATGCTTGGAAAGGGCTGTTCCACCACACACATTGTTGTTATTTCTATACTGTTAAGTTCATTTATGTTTGCATATTCATTTCAGTTGTAAAAGTAGGTTAGGAAACAAATAACACCATCATTTGTGACCAAAAGGATCGAGGGAAAAACTGTCAAAAACCTTATTTTGGTGCTGAAGACCATAACTCGGAAAAATTAAAGAAGTGATGGTTAGAGCTTCAAAACTGAACCAAACCCAGTAAAAATTTCAAGAAGGGGCTAAAAACACTTGTTGGAAAAGACTGTGCAACAAACTGCCAAAAATCTTACCAAACATGGATCGCGATCCATGTACCTTTTTTGGCAAATTGTGCTAAAATTATTTCATTTGCTTAGAACAGGCTCTCAAGCATCAGAACCTTGAGTTTGGTGAGAAAAAGAGGGCTAGAAGATCATAAAAATCAAAAGATTGGAGTGAGCATACCAAAACCGTGGAAAAAAGGGAAAACAAGAAAAAACTAAACTTTTATTTGCCCAAATCCAAAAAGGGATGAGAATTGGGACCAACTAGAAGCAATGAATCCACAAAACCAGATTTCATGCGCGGGTGCTTCCCAACATGGATCACGATCCATGTTCCAGGTAGACATGTGACATCAAGATTTGACCAATGTACTCCTGATTACTAGTTGAACAACTTTTCCAAAAGGAGCCACAGACCAAAAGTGAAAAAAGCTGATCAAAATACCAGAAAAGGAGTGGTTTGCAAAAAACCGCAAAACAGACACAAAATTTTTCTTCTCACTTGGTAAAAACAGACCAAATCCAAAAAGACTTAGAAAATAGCATCATCATACCTTGTGTGATCAGCTCACAAAGTGTCAGTCCAAAATCTTGCCAAACATGGAACGTGATCCATGTACCTTTTTGGAAGTTTGAGCTGATAAAAGACAAGCAAGGAAGTGATAACAATTGGAGCAATTTATCCTAAAGGACCCTTATCAAAAAATTTCAAAAAGAGGACAAAGGTTGGCAAAAATCAGATCAAGAGGGAAACCACTAACATAAACCCTAAAAATGACTTTTGTCTGTCCAAAAAAGCTTTAAGGCATTCAAAAACCATATAGTCAGCATCACTACGCCAAGGACTAGCTGTGGGATAAAATTCGGTGTATTTTGACACAAAGGAACATGGATCGTGATCCATGTTCCCCTGACACAAATTGACACCAAAATAGTACCATAGCTAGAGGGCCTCATAGAGACTCTAGTGGTCCTTCCAGAGTTGAAATTGGATGCAAGAAACCATTCCAACAGCTCAGAACTGACAGAAGCTCACGCAAAGTGACAAAATCAACTTAGCCTCCAATCCAGAGATTCATTTTAAAAAAAATGGTACTAGAAGACCTCTTAATCATGTTAAAACTGATGATAGCAACAAAAGTTCAATTGGCTTCTCAACATGGATGGCGATCCATGTACCTCTGAGCCAGAACAGAGACAGAAACTTACCATACAAGGAGCTAGGCCATAGCAACCTGGTGCTTCTTTCAAAATTGAAATTGGATCAAAATTGTTGAGGTTCTGTAGGGAATTGTGTTCTAAGTTTTGTCGAACAAAAGCAAGAACTAACAAGAATAGTTGTAAGCTTACAACTATCAAGCACATTCTTGACAGGTTGCAGGTACTAGAAGATACTACCCAAGCAAGAACAAACGGGAGATTCAAACTATTTAATGAGGTAACTCAGTTTGAATTTTTCTTGCTACCCTTCATGAATCTGGGATCAGGAAAATTGTACCAGAATAGGAACCACAACATCTTTGATCAAGGGAGTAATCACTCAATGAAAGAAAGTGTGAATTAGAGACCACTACCACCTTTGGAACCCATTTTAGAGGAGAGTTTCTTTGACACTTTGTATGAGAGATCATACAGCCTCATGACTGAAGATTCTAACAAGTCAAACCCTAAGGGAACAACTGCGATGGGTGCAGGTCCTTCTCAGCCTACATCTGATGTGAAATTGTTGTATTTGAAGTTTTAATTTGAAAATGTGCTTAAAGCCAAAATCTATAAGGATGGAATGGACCGCTACTGTGTTAAGTTGGAAAATAAGCTGAGCGATTTCAAAGACCTCGTAGATGTTGATTATGACGGGGATAGATATTTCGACCGAGAGGGAATGATGTACCTAGTGGTTCATAACCCTTTTATTGTGGATAAATGGAGAATGACTGGCACCAAGGACAAAGTAGATAATGAGCCGGCGATGCACCACCCAAAATGGAGAAACAAAACGTGGTACTCAGATGCACCAATGAGACAGAGCGCCTTAACATAGACAACACATATGTGGGGCTTTATAAGTTCAATAATGGAGAACAAACACTCTATTACAGATGTGATGAGCCCCGCATCAAAGAATTAAAAGATCGGAAAAACTTGTATGTTTACACGTACACAGAGGGCAGAAGTATTCAAGTGGTCATAATGGACAAGTATGGCCGAAAGTACTCTCCAATGGATCGAAAGGAGTTAGAGAGATATACATATTTTGTAGGACCACTCTACCTAAATCCGAAAGAGGTAAAAACCATGACTACTCACATCAGACTTGAGACTGTACTTGAGAGCCCCTTGAGAACCAGAGTGGAGGATTCTTATGGACATGAACGAGTTCCAAAAATAGAACTTTTAGGGTCAACGGCGACTAGGGCTTCCATGAACACACATAGGGGCAATATTGTTCCTGAATTCACTTACACCACTGGAATCCCTCCGACTATTACACGAGATCAACGTGATGAACGTATGGCGGATAGGATACCAGTGTTAGTACCAAGAAGAGATTATGAACCAAGAGAAGCTACCCCAGGGGAAGCAAGAGTTGTTAGAATGGCTGCAGAGGCCAGGAGTATGTGACCATCTCAGGTGGAAAAATGCTTATCCAAAAAATATAATGGATCTGGTGATCTGTATGCTCATGTTTCAATCTTCAAACAAGTATTGAGAGCGGAACATGTAACTGATTTCCACACTCAATATGAAGGATTTGGGTTGACATAGGAAGGTACTGCCTTCACTTTCTTTCAACCATTAAACAACTTGGAATTCCCAAGTATTGAGCAACTTCTCGGAGTATTTTCAAGCAATACATAGAAAGATGCCCTGCTCGAGAACTACCTCAGGATGAAAGAGTGTCAGTCCTCTTCATAGAGGGATTGCGAAATGACACGCTCAAAAAGGACTTGCACCTGAAAGCATGTGTAACCTTTGAGCAAGTCACGAAAAAGGTGTTGAATCTTGTAGATAACTACAAATCATATGGGGAGGTGACTAAGGACACAGATCAGGGGACTAGTAGCACCTCTTCAACCACGAGTGAGTCCACGACAAAATTGGAAGGGAAAAACTCAAATGTGCCGGACATTGATCGAATGGTCGAGGAAGTGATCGGGAGGATAAACCAAGAAAACAGGCCGAACCCATACACACGACAACCGCCTACCCAAAAATGTGATACTTGTGGAGGTGACCATCCAACCTAGTGGTGCAACCTTCAACAAAGTCCAGGAGTAAACGCACAACAAATATTGAAATGGTGTGCTACAGAACAAAAATGGACAAACCACAAAACTCACAAATGCCTCTATAATCGGAACTATGTTAGAGAGAGACAATATGGACCACATGGGGGACAACAACTTCCGCCCCCTCCAAGGTACCAAGTGGGGCCAAATAACGCAATCTTGGGTCAGGAAAAAGCTCAACCTGTGTTGGGACATCAACCTCCTTTACCCCAAGAAAATAGGGCTATGGTAAGGATTTCTCAACCCATAGAACCACCTTCTGATCAAAGTATGATCCAGGTAGTCTCATACCAAGAAGATTCAGACAATACTTATGAAAGGGAAATTGATAGGAATGCATATGCTCCAAAGGGACATAATCCATGGATAATTCCGGAAGAAATACCTGAGCCCTCATACATAGCAAAACCAACCAAAAATCATTACTTGGTCGATGAGAATATGCTTACGTTTATGGAAAATCAGGGCTACAAACAAAGGACAAACAATTACGGTTGTGTGCTACAAAAAGTGAAGATTACGTCATCCTAGATCAAGCACACTCGGGACAACCTGGGAGACACTTCTCTGCCTGCTGATAAAATGGCAAAGCTATTGCTACACTCAAGCATATGGTGGCCAACCCTGTTCATGGATGCAACGACATATGTGAAACGATGTGGTGAATGTCAACGCACAAAACCACCCCAAAGGAGAGATGAAATGCCATTGAGGACAATGATGGATGTACGTGCTTTTTCCAAATGGGGCATTGACTTCATTGGTCCTATCATCCCTTCAGGATACAGGAGACATGCACAATCCATCATCGTAGCAATAGACTACATGACGAAATGGGCGGAAGCAAAAGAAATCCAAAAAAATGATGCAAGGACTACACCTCAGTTCCTTTTTGAAAACGTCTTTCTTTACGCCGTATGGACTACCAATCGAAATAGTAAGCGATAGAGGAACACACTTTGTGAACGACGTCATTGAGAGCCTCCTTGACAAATTCATGGTGGTCCATCACAAGTCAACACCCTATCATCCGCAAGCCAACAGACAGGCAGAGAGTACCAACAAAATCCTATGCATAGTGCTCACCAAGATAGTCAGTGACTCAAGAAATGATTGGGATCAAAAGCTACACACCGCTTATGGTCTTACCACGTAGCTTTTAAAACTTCCATTGGAATGACTCCCTTTAACCTGGTATTTGGGATTAATGCGATACTACCATTGGAATTCCTAATCAATCCCTCAGAGTGGCAACACAATTAGGATGGATGGCCCATGAGCTATCAAAAAGACTAGACACCCTAGAACAATTATATGAAACTAGACTTAAAGGGATAGCTGGAATATATGCTCAGAAAAAGCAAATGAAAGCTTCCACGATCAACACGTGATTGGTGAGGAGTTTCAAAAAGGGGATTACGTTCTCATGTATACCCTAAAACAACACTCCAAAAAACTCAAAAAGCAAGGAATGGGGCCTTTTGTGATCCATGATATATCGCAAAGTGGCACCATCAAACTTGCAACATTCCCAGGAGAGAAGATGCCTAATTGGACGAGTGGGTGCAGGTTAAAGAAATATCTTCTTCCACTGACACTAGAAGAACTCGCAACACTCCATGCAGCAGCTCAGTGCAGACGTCAAGCACATGACATTTAGGAACAAGCACAGTAGGAAGACAAACTCAGAATATTAAATTGCAGCGAATAAGTAAACTTCCAGAGGAAAGAACAATAGGATGTGGCTATTCAGAATGTTCCGATAGCATCCATACAAATGGCGGCTTCATGGTTAGGAGGAATGGATCTATGCATTCACTTACAACTTGCCAGCGGCACCACCAAAACAACGTTAGTGGACATAGGGGCCAGAGCTAATATGGTTAACTATTCCACTTTTAGAAAAATCACACAGGAACCTCTAATGCCCAACACTATGGGGTTCAAGGTCACAAACAAAGGTACTATGGACAGTCTAGGCCACATAAATTTGCCAATCAACATTGATGGGACAGTTTATCCACATCAATTTCATGTGGTCGAAGATCAACATCTTAACGAAGCAGTTATTCTGGGAGTGCCATGGATGCGCACTTATCAAGCCACACCAAACTGGCAGGACAACACTTTACTCATAAAAAACGAGGTCCAATCTTTAGCCACGCCGTTCGTACAAACGGACCATGAATGGGAACCTCTACCATCGCCACACACAGCAGCTCAACGATCATCCACCACCATGGTCACAAAAATATGGGTTACGAAATCAATCATGGAAACCAAGCCTAGGCAATTGTGGATACCTAAACGGCAAAACAATACACGTACACATACATTGCCTACACATAAATTAAAACACCACAAATTGCCCACCACTGTTGTCAAACGGCCTAACCTAATGGACCACTATCTTCGATAACCAAACACACTTAAATGGGTCTGGAAACCAAAACAATATCGCCTTCACGATGCCTCTTCTAGCGGATCCATACCTAAGCAATTTCGATGGCAACCCAAAATTGCCAAAAACCAATCCCATCGGCAGTATCAAAACTTTTGCAGGTCACAGTCAAACACAGAGCACACCTTCTACAATTAATTTTTTTCGGACCACGGAGCTTTCAAGGAACCTCGCCACCAACAGCCATTGAGCAGACTATTCATCACCTATCTCTGGCACAACATTTTGTTTTTCCATGCATATCCTCCATCAGCATCATAGAGCCACACTATATGGATATGCATAGACACGCGCTTTATTCCCACGCACTCTGACACATGTTCGTCGCGGACGACTCACTCTAGGAAGGGGGGAAATGCGGCTGGATTATAATTTGTATATACCATTATTATCATCTTACTTCTTTTCTTTTCTTTTCGTTTCCTTTCCTTTCCTTTTCTTTAAAAAACACAAGTTTTTCAAAGCCTGACAGACTCTTAGTTGGCATAATCATGAGCCATACCATCACCATCTAATACCAAAATAAGAGTATGTATATAAGGGAGGCGACACTAATTTTGGCTAATTTTTGGCTGACTAATAATCATTGTAAATAATTTTCTTTTACAAAAAAGCAAAAAATGACAGGTAATCAACAAAAAATTGATTAGTCGAGCCAGAAAATTCAGAATCGCATTTGAAAGCAAACACCGAAACTTCAAAGCGAGGACTTCAAACATGGAAAATATGGGAAAATTCAACACAAGATGAATTTTGAGCCAACTTCTGAAGGATCAAAATTGCAGATCGAACTCCATTTGTAAACTGAGTGTCAGAATGACGAATGGTTCGAACCGCAGGTGATATGAACAACAAGATATGAGCAACGAAGGTAAGTATAAATGGGGCATTTCGGGTAGACTGGGATCATATAGTCAAAAGGGGCAACAGAAGCTCATTTGCATTGAGAGAGAGGGAGAGAGAGAGAGAGAGAGAGAGAGAGAGAGAGAGAGAGAGAGAGAGAGAGAGAGAGAGAGAGAGAGAGAGAGAGCCACAAGAGCATAGAGTTTTTGGAGTTGCTTCTACCTGCTGTGACCACCTCGGTGGATCTCACTACACCAGATTTGATAAGTATGATCATTAACCTTGCAAGAGCATGTGTGTGTGACCCATACTGCATCAATAGTACCAAAACAAGAAAGCGAAGCAGTACAAGGTCACAAAATCGTAAACTAACATGGCCAATGAGGAAGTCCAAAACCCATCAAAAACAAGAAAAAGTTTATTAGTAGACCCCAACTAACTGACAGAATCAGCCAAGCTAAAAACAATAGAAAAAGGTGTTGGAACATGGATCACGATCCATGTTCCCAAAACCCTTAAATCATGGAAACTTCTACAAGAGAAACAATAGAGGGTCAGGAACAAAACCCCATGACTGGTTTTGCAAAAAGCATCCCAACATGGATCGCGATCCATGTTCTTTTTTGCCAAAATCAGGATAAAAGTGGCTCACTAGTTGGACAATGTACGAATAGTACTGGTGTTGCAAAATGATCACAAAAAGTGCTCTAAAGATCATCAAACCCACCTGGATTGCTACTTTCAGTTTGTAAATGGTCTTTTGGTCAAAATTACTGCTAAAGTAATTTGGGAAACTTCACACTCTCTTTGAATCCTATCAACAAGCAAATGAAACCTAAGGATGGTGATGGGATCAAAACTAAGCAAAAGTTTACTTGCAAAATGGTGAAACTTGCAGGATTCGGCTTGCCTTCTCAATAGAATTCAATGTCTGGGGGAAATTGCCAAGGAACCAAGAAAATCTATGAACTACAGACCTCAATCATTAGAAATCAAAGCAAGGAGAGATCTGAGGCAAAGCATGACTCCAAAAGTGGTTGCAAGAAACAGATTTGGTCAAAACGGAAAAAATATGGCCATAAACTAAAAAATGGGGCAAACTATGGAAAAACATGTCCAAAGTTGAAAAACATTCACCAGTGTACTAGGAAAACCTATAGGACCCAATGTGCACAAGAATTGTTTCAAAATTCTTCCCAACATGGATCGCGATCCATGTACCTTTTTGCCCAAAATAAGTAAAACCCATGCCATCTGATTCAGTATGATCAAGAAAGCCAAGCCATGAAGTTTCAAGCCATTTGAATCCCAAAATCCACTTCAAAAAGCCAAAATCTCTAAATCCGTACATGATTTTCAAAATTCAGCCCAAGTGTCAAACCCTTGATCCAAATCCCAAAATTTTTGGACCAAGTCATAATCAAGATGAAACCTACTAGATGGTATCATCAGATTTCCAAAATAGTGCCCAACATGGATCACGATCCATGTACCTTCACCCCTAAATGCAGAGAAAATTGCTCAGTAGCATCTCCTTATGCCCAAGAGAAACTTCCCAAAGAATTTTCAAATGCTTTCCAACATGGATCACAAACCATGTTCCTTTTTGCCAAAATCCATCTGTTACATTATAGTCTTGTGCCTTTAGTAATCCTAGGTACAATAGTGAAATTTGGTCAAATTTAGAGTAGTTTTGACAAAGTTAAGCTCACTTTTTCATTTTATGGTCAAGCTTACACTTTCCGACAATTTTGATCAATGGCTAAAACCTGATTTCACTTGCAAAAATTGGCAACAAGATGCCTCAAAGGAAAGCACGGAGGGAGTGGAATGTGGCACCCTATGAGATAACCAATATCTCATCAAATGAGAAAACTCACCTCACTGAACAAGTACTTGAAGCAATTCCGACAAACATTTTCATCGGAAGGTTTCAAGCAGCAGACGGAGAAATTGTAAAGACCACCATCTTTCCATAGGAAATGTGGACTTTGCACCAGAAACCAAAAGTGCAAGCAGGGGTCAGGTGCCTCCAGCTTGAGAACTTCTTATGACTGCCTCCTTGGGGAACAAATTTCAGACGATCTCATGAGCTCATAAGTTCAATGCAATACAATGGAGAAGGAACTCTGACAGACAAGGATGGGGAAGTCGTTAAGGTAAAAATTACAGCGGAAATTATCAATGAAGCCCTCCACCTGCCGCAAGGGATGCACAATCTATTGCAGAAAACAAAGGCAATAGACAATGATAAAGCCTTTTTGAAGCAACGAGGCCACAAGCTGACATATCAAGACCTGATCTACTTAGAAACGAAACTGCCATTGCGTCTTATATCACAACATTTCAAGGTGCAAAAGTCACCTAGATATACTGAACCCTTGTTGCATATGGCAGTGGTGATGGCGATGGGCTTGGCTGAAGGCAGGGTGGTCAGTTGCGACTTTGGAAACTATCTTCTTGACACGATTGTGGAAGAAAACCTGAAGGGCGGTCAAAGAAGTAAAGCTTACATGAACGGGGGACCAATGCTCACATGGATAGCCTATCAAGCATTGGGCATGATCGAAGATCTACCACCTGCCGAAGCGCAGATAGATCTAATCCACAGGTCGAAAAGAGCTGTAAGACCAGTGGCATGACCTTTTACAAGGCCGAACCTACGAGTCAAACATACAAGGCAAAGTGCACCTCTAAGGGATTCTGACAGTGAGAAAACCGAGTCAGATGCTTGGAGTATCCAGGAAGAGGGGTCCCACCAAAGAGATACTCCTTTTGAGTACCAATCTTCGGAGGAAGAGCAAGATAGCCCATACACCCTGGGATATACCCGGTTGAGGAAAAAGGTTGCACATTTGGCAGAAGCTATCCCCATTACTCATGCTAGGAGAACAATGGAAGAGGCTCAGGCATTGAGGGAAAAGCTCCGCCAACAAAAGAAAGATCAACATCAAATTCAAGAAACAGAAGCGGATGATGAGAAAGAAGACGATGAAGTCGAGAATCATCCGCTGATACGCAGGCAAACAGAGCCTTGGAAAGGATCAAGAAACAAAAGAAGAAGGAAGCTGAAGAAAAATGGGAAATTGCCAGTGCCATGCGACAGCAAATTCACAATGAGCTCAAGTGAAAGATGGAGCAGAGGCAGCAAGAAGAATCAAAGAAGCAACGTGTCGATGATCTAGAATCATCTGACGAATTTGGTAAGAGTAAAAAAGAGGAAAGTCACTCGCAAGGAGAGGGACAACATGACACACAGGACCAACAAGGTCAAGACCTTGGTTCTCCCAAGGATGCTGAGACACTTTCAGAGATGTCAAAAAAAGAGAAAGGAGAAAGTGCAGGACGGTCAGAGAAAGGGGTCAAAGGAAAGCAGACAGAATAACAAACGGATCAAAAAACAGAATCACAGACAAAGCCTGCCACAACCTCTGATGCCTTAGAGGATTTGAAACAAAAGGAAAAGAAAGCTGAGGTGGCTGAGCAATCGGATTAGATCCAAAAGGACCAGCATGGGCCAAGATCGCCACGCACACAAGCGTCCATAAAAGGAGCACAGATAATTAAGTCATTTGACATTGACAATCATTTAGAGCAGATCAAACTGCAGTTCCAATGTCCAAGAGCTCTTTACAACCTCAAGGAGCAGTAATTAGAAGACAACAAAAAAGAGGCATCTAGAGCAACAACAGAATCCTGGCAGTTAAAGCAACAAATCGAGGCACTAAAGAACGCACAAATCCAGGCGCAATCGGAGTTGCAGAGAGAATGAGAGAATGCAATATACTATTACAAAGAAGTGCAACAATTCAATGAGGCAAACTCCGCATTGCAGATCGAACATCAACGCCTCAGCTAACCAGAGAAAAGGAACAAAATGAGAAGCTACAAGGCTCATATGCAGTGGTTAGCAGGTCTCTCACTCAGCTCTTGGCCATACAGGAGACACCCTCCTCTTCAACGATGACTGCAGGATCTACTTCCTTGAGCGAGGAAATCAAAGAATTGAAAGAGGCCCTAAAACAAGAAAAATATGACAGACAAATCATGACGGCAGGTCATAGGGCCCTAGAACAGGCCAAGGATGAAGAAATCGACGAATTAAAGAGGCAACTGGCTGAGGCAAGAGGGGAAGTAGCAGCTCTGAAAGCCAATCAAACAAAGTATCAACACGACCCAGGGGAATTTGAGCAGGGAGAAGGATTCGAACAATCAGCATTTGAAACTCATCAAACAGAGATGCCCACTACGAGCAAAGGAAAAGGCACGCAGTAATCTGCAGATCCAGCCACAACATCCACCTCAGAGTTGGCAAAAGATGAAATTCAGCGCTGGATCTCAGAAGTAAAGGACCCTTCACACAAGGTGTATATGCAGTATGAACTAAAAGTACTGGAATCGGCTGCCCTCTTCATGATCACTCCAGATGAGGTAGCAAAAAATCATGGGCACAAGATGATCGCACTACCATTGATGCGGCAAGAAGTTTGATTATGGCAACAAAAGATGCTCCCAAAACTTGCACCAAACAGCAGAGGGGACTACAGAGAGGTTCCAATTATGGCCCTTCATATTGAAACCATCCTTGACAATCAACCACTCTCGAGAAAAAAATGGTTTGATCAGCGACCAAACTGATGAAACATATTACAGGAACGCCCCCTAGCATCTCAAGATCGACCCCACTTACTGTCCCATCAACAAACGATGATCCTGGGAAAGTTTTTATAGTTGGCAAAGCAAAAGACCGACAGTGGTGAACTACCTGGTAATCACAAAACCGCTTAATAGCAACCCCCCATCAGAGCATTACGTGGTGCAAACTCTAAAAGGAGTAATCAATATGATGAAAGAGATCCCAGATCTCGCTTGTCAGATGCTGGTAAAGATTGCCAAAATGCTCATCACGTGCATTACAGATTTCAGAGACATTGAAGCAGCAGAGCATCCACGGCAAGTTTTTGTCGAGGGTATGTGGGGTATTTGCTGGAATATAGAGACAGGAATCCCCAGCCGAAATGTTATCATGGGATTATATGCAAGAGTCATGTTTCTGCCCTCTCATTACATACAAACCTTCGAAGAAGCTTTCATGACAGGTTTCTTCGAAGTGGACTCTTCCATATTCAATCCAATGACGAAAGATCTACCGGCCTGTCACATCGCCTACCAAAATACCATCAGCAATAATCCCTTCAAAGAGCTGGCAACCAAAGTCGAGATTGAAGCAAGAGCTCAGAAATTCAGAAATCTCACTGCAACGCTCGAAAGAAGATAGTAAAGTAAACTCACTCAGAGACAGCTTGCACGAGGACGTGCAAGCTGTCCCTTCCTATTCATTTCACGAGGACGTGCAATGAATAGGAAGGGGGCAATGTTTGGTGGATACAGGCGCATACAGGTGTATGCACACCAAACCCTGTGGACACTCTATTTTTTTGAAAAAAACCCTGTAATTCAGCCTAAGATGAGTTGTAATCATGATGAGATTAGACCATACCCTTTTTATTTCTCTGAGTCTACACCCTTGTAAGAGGATGGATGGCCATGGGAAGCCCCCTAACTTTTAAATTCAAAACCCTTAGTTTTGAAGAGAAAAGTATCATTAGCTGAAGGAAGTAAGAAATGTGCCTTGTGACTACAACTTGTAATCTTCTTTTCTCCTGAGCTGGTAATCAGAATTCTATTCCGAATAGCACATTGCGTTCCTTGTCTCTTGCTCTACAATCTAAGTGTAATCACTTCCAATTTTGCTGTGGTTCTCGACGTATTTTTTGTGAGCTAAATGCATTGATTTGGGGGTCAAAATGGTTGTTTTTTGATGTTTTGACCATGGATAAGTGTTTCTATGCTTAAGGAAGATCTTTCCAAGTACCTCTGTTTCAGTTTTCTGCACATTTTTTGCGATGGATCGTGATTTATGTACCTTCCCAGATGGTGACAGAACTTGGTAGGATTGAGCCCATAAGTGTTGTGATACCCTTAAGTTTCGTGACATTGCGGATTCGTTTGGATACCGCAAAGGCATGATGACGTTGAGTGGTGAGATTGGACGCATACTGATTGTCTGACTAGGAAGTGGTTGATTTGCTTTTGTCGTAGAACGAGTAGGCCTTGAGTTCACTTTGATGAGATTGACACTCTCATTAAGTCTCTGTGCCCCATCCTGAGTCGCTTCCTTGCATATTGACATTATGTTAGTACAAAAGAGCTATGATGTAGACGTTTGTCGCGGCGACCTGCTAACAATCATAAATTTCCTTTAGTAGCATTTGCAGCTCTACTTGGTGTTCTTCTTTGCTCTTCAACCTGCCTCTGAAAACCGTGGTGTTGTTTTCTTCAAGTTGTTCTCTTAAAAAGTATGTTGCCTTGGCCGTCTAAACTGAACTTGGATCTAGTTGATAGGGTGGAAGCTCTTGTAACTTTTCCTTCTGGGACACCCTTCTCTGCAGCTTACATTGCTCTTGTTAGGGGAATACAGTGCCAAAGTTAGAAAATGCTGCAAATTCATCTCTGAAATGCCCTTGAGTCTGAATTGCTGACAAATTGAGTCCAATTTTCTTCAAATGAATTCTGGAGCATGCATAGATGCATAAAAACATGTAAAGATCAAAATCATACAGTTCAGGCAAAAAATTGTAACAAAAATAAAAAGTCACGATTATTTACACCTGGGGATTTTTTCCAACTTTTTGCATTTTTGACATGATAGGCTTGGTACATATAGCATTTGGGTGCTTTGAGTGAAGTGTGGGCTCATTTTTGAGTGCACTGGGTGAAAATGGTGCTAGATTTAGGCTTTCAATCTCTAAAACTGTAGATATAAAGGGATTTTGAGATTTTGAGATCCAAACTTGCTCAATATTGGTCCATGGACTTGGGACATCATTTTCTTTGGTCCCATAAGGTCAAAGGTGCAATTTTCTCCCATTTTGGCAAGAAAGTAAATAATCGCGATTATTAACTTTTTCATCAAAATGTACATTTTTTGGTGCAACTTGGTTCTAGGCATGATGAAGACTCTCTGTATGAGATATGGGGTGATTTGGATTAAAAAATATACAGATAACTCAAAATTTGGATTGGAAAGACTTCTTTGCGTTTTTTGACAATTTCCAAGTTTTCCTTGAAAATTTTGGCTCATACTTGAAATGTGTCATGTAATAGATGTGTACAAGTGATAGGTAGAGTGAAGGTATCATTTTCAAGCCAAACAAGCACAAAAGTAAATAATCGTGATTATTTCAACAGTCAAATTTTTTTGCTAAACTTGACAATGTGATGACCTAGACATATCCAATACATCTAAAACAAGTCCTAAATTGAATTTGGTAAAGTTTTGTCGTGTCACCATCACTTTGTGCTTTGTCGACTCTGAAGTCATCGATTATTGTGACTAGATGGCCTGTGAAGTTGGTTAGTCACTTTGAAGCTATGGACTTGTCCGCTACATAGTCTTGAAGCTACCCATCCAGTTTTGGCCCATTTGGAGTTAGTTTTACTTCATATGTCAAATTTGATGCTTTGTAGCCTTTGACCTATTTTCTGCTTTTTGAGAGCTTGCCTTGACTATTTTCATGAAACCATCCATGTACATTGTGTATAGACCCAGTCTACAAGCTGTCTATGGAGTCAGAATCCAATTATGGCATCTGGCAAAAACCTATATTTTCTACTTGGAACCCCCCTCGACCCCCGCCAAATGGTCATCTGGTGATATAGAAGTGTTCTATTATATAGGGGCATGCTACAGTTCAAGTCTCGTCCAATTTGGTTGAGCTGATAGGCCGCCATGGTCAATTTTGGATCGTAGGACTTCGTGCATTGTTGGGTTTCTAGGGTTTTTTCCTTGAGCCTAGACTTGCTACTGGCCATATAGAATTGATCATTGATAAGATTAAAACTTACCCCTCATGTCTCATGTGAAACGGCGCTGTAAACGAGCGACTGTGGATTCCGGAAATCACGTGCGAATAAGGTCAAGAGCTCTCTTCTCCAAGGGCGACTAGTGGAACTGAGGTGATTTTGGACTACCTTGGATATCTATACTCGGACTTCCCAAACTTGTTTTTCCCCAAATTCTATGTTAATCCTACTAGGGCCGTGAAATCGATGTTAGACTTAAAAATTTCCTCCATCGGATTTTGGTAGCTCATTCTGCAAGAATTTGCGAAGGTAGGTCTTGGCAGCCTAATTTAGGCTTCCCGTTTCCATCTGCTGATTTGATTGAAATTTTGTGTGCATGTTCACCTTGTTCTTCTGATCATCAGTGTATCTTCAAATTTTCCATCTGAGCTCGTTTGCTATTTATTATTAATTTTTGACATGTTTATAAAAAAATCAAAGAAAATAATAAAATACACTAAAAATGAAAAATAAAAATCCAATAATTAAGAAAATCCATTAAAAAACACGGCTTTATGGTTTTCTGGTGGATTTCTCCATTTTGAAGTCCCAATATCAAGAAAAATGATGAAAAATAACAAAAAAAGACCAATTTTTGATGATTTTCTCATAGTATATACACTATTTACACTCATCGAAAAGATATTATCAATTAAATTTTCCTTGTTGATGATTTGTAAGGGCATTATTAGGTAATTTGGCAAAACATCACACGTTGACATCAAACTTTTTCCTCCCTCTTCAAACTTTGCCCTTAATTACTTAGTTCCCTTCCACCCCTCCTAGATGGCATACTCCGGGACGATTGTGTGCATGGGTTGAACAATTGCGTCTATGCATAGCCTTGGTTGGCTCTAACATGCTTTAAAGATCAATGCAATTAAAACCATTATGTTGTGCAAGAGTTGGGTCTTGAGTAATTAACTCAAGGGTTTTTGATGTAGAGGTTTTCTTTTGCTGTCTTCCAAAGAGCAAACCTTGTAGCTTGTGTGCTCTTTGCTTGATTGTACCATCAGGATTCTTTGGCACGTTGATTTCCTGAGCTATCGATATCACTAATGGTTGTTTTCAAGCTTTTACTCTCCATTGGTATCTTGGTTTGTCTTTGTTAGAATGTTGTGGGGTTGAGTCTTTTGAGACTTAACTCTCCATTGCTTTATCGGTTTTAGAGTTTGCGGAGAAGATAAGTGCTTCTTTTGCTTCCAAATCCATTTTGTTTTAGGTTCCCTGCTCGAAGATGCTCCTCTTTGTGTTTTGAACCTTGGAACCGTCTTTGGTACAATAGATGATGTTTTGGGCATCCAAATTTGAATCGGCTTGTCCTTAAGCTGTGCTTTTGGTACCCAAATTTTCTTGACTCGTTGCATGCTACTTGTAGCATTTTCTTATCTATAGGATAGAGAAGATTGATTGCTTTCTGGTTTGATTTGCTGGTAACATCCTTTCCATTCCTCCTTGCTTGGTGCAATTGGAACAATGAGTTGTCCGCCTCTAGGTGATAGCTTGAGTTGATTGGTATCCCAATCTGGTACTGCCTTGTACATCCGTATCCATGAGATTCAAAGAATCATTGTCCCATTCATGTGTTCATTTGGTAGGCATACAAATTGATGAGGACCTGAACATCCATGTATTGTCACATTTAAGTTGACTACTCCCAATGTCGGTGTTGGGTTTTTGTTGCATCCTTCAATAATCGCTATTCCTGTTGTCAAAGACTGACTTGTTTCTTTCTTGTAGGTGGAATAACTGACTGCATTTACTTGAGCTCCTGTATCAACCAATGCATTTGTGCTATGATTGTTCAGCTGTACTTTGATGCAAAGGTCCATTCCATCTAGCCATTCGTCATATGTTGACAGTGCATCTTTTTGTTGTTTCCATAGTCGGTCATCTAGTTCCAGAGTGCAAACACTTGGCATTCATGGCATGACTTTAGCCAAAAAATAATAATCTCTCATCATGGAGGACCAGCAGTAACCCGCTCTCAAAATTCAAAACACAACTTGGTCCCTACCTTGATGATTTGTTTCTTTAGGGCAATACTTCAAGATCAAACCTATTTCTTCACTTTCCTTGAAATGCTATCTCTACCATAAAACATGATATCCTCACCTAGCAATGTTTAATTTCTTGCTTTTGCAACGATTCTCTTACATCAAATCTTGGACATGCCCTCCGGATATTACCAAGAAATGCTTCTACATTCCCTTCCTACATACAAGGCTTCTTTGACCTTTAAAGGAGCTACCAAAGCATCCAAATTGTGCCTAGCCAACTCATCAGCTTTTTTATTCTACTCATGAGGAACATGCTTAAATTGTATCTGGTCAAACTCATGCAAAACCTTCTTGATGCCATAAAACCATTTCTTTAAGTTGTCCTTTTTAACTTTCCACAAACTAAGCAACTGATTCATGGCTTGTAATGCATTTCCTTTCACAATGACTCTCCTAAATCCAAACTCAACACACTGCTTCAATTCAAGGAAAAGAGTGAGGTAATCAACCTAATTGTTGCTTTCAGCTTCATCAAGATCGTAAGCCCTAGAAAAGATTACGTTACCCCTTTGAGGCTCCACAGATCCAAATAGGTGTGTCTTTGTTTAACCAAGATGGAAGCTTAGTTTCAGCCAAAGAGACTGGGTCAAATTCTTGCATGGGCGTTTTCATGACATCTCTGTAAGTGTGATCTTTTAGATTAACCCTTGTTATTGATCCCACTTGCTTCAAGAACAGATAATTGTTTCCCCAATCTTGGATGAGTTGTACTTGTCGCATGAAAGGTCTTCATAATTGAATCTCTTTCCAAAGTCCACTATTGCAAAAGTGTGTTGATAATCAATTCCACAAGAATTAACTATCACTTTTACAAGCAGTCCTAAGGGTCTTTCAATGTGTCCATCAGCCAATTGTAATTTCATTCGAGTTTGTCTAATGGCTGATTGTCCCCATGATTCCCATACTGCTTTCATGGCTATGGCTATGCTTGCCCCACTATCCAGTATTGCCATGGCTTAAATATCATTATATCTCACTGCAAGGGTTGTGTTTCCTTCTTCCCCTTCGTAGTATTCTCTAGCTTTGTTCATTGGAACATACCAAATCTCTTTGTTATCCAATTTGTGTTTCAATTTTCCCAAATTTTTTATGATTAGCCCTGTTATTCTCACCTTCTCTAGAGTTTTCTATAGAACATTCCATAGATATGGTCTAATTTTTAACAGTTCTCCTAAAGTAAGAGTGCATTGAATGTGTGTAGACATGATTGAATGGATATTGTCTACCTCTAGGGTCTGTTTCGCTCTCTTTATCTCACTGGTTTTACACACTATGGATTCATCTTTATTATCTTCCAGTCAGAGGGTAGTGTTTTCAAAGTCATTACACCATGTCCATATCAGGAGGTAGATTGTCTAACCAAACTTCCTCTATAGGAGCTGACTTCAAAGTTAGGCTCCCATCATTAATCATCTCACTTTCTCCCATAAGTGTCCTGGCCAGTCTTCTTCTATGAACAAAATTCCCTTTAAGGCATCTTCATTGTCAGGCACTATGAGTTTTGGCTCTTTTGTTTCCAGGTGGGGTTCTACCACCACTTTGGATTTCTCTTTACTGGTTCCTACCACAAGCTCCTCAGGTTGTGATATACTCTCGAGCTTGGGTTTTTGTTTTTCCAGCATCTCCTGAGTAATTCTTACCAAATTTTCATAAGCTTTGATCTTAGCTGCTTCCATATCTGGAGAAGGATAGTTTTTCCATTTGTTTTCCATGTTTTGGCCTGCTTTAAGTCCCTTTGGTAAGCTTTCAAGGCTGCATTGATTGGCTCAAAAATTTTGTCTACCAAAATTGATCCTCCAGATTTCGCAGTGGTTTCCTTGATTTCACTTTTAGTTTCTTTCACTTTTTTCTGGAATAGTTTCTTTGCTTTCTCCTCGATTTTAGCCCTTTGTTTTTGTTTTCTCATCTCATACCTTTTGCTTTTGCTTCTGTTGGTCTTTTAAGAGGAAATTTTAGTATTCTTCGAATCATCAGAGGAATTATGTTTCTTTTTCTTAGCCCGAGCTTTGGTGATTACCTTGATTGGAACAATTGGTTCACTCTCGGATGAGCTACTAGGTATCACTTGGACTACATTCACTACTGTTTTACCCTTGTTTAAAGGATTTTTTGGACAATCTTCAAGGAAGTGTCCTCCCTTTTTGCAATTGGCTTAATGTTCTTGTCAGGCTCTGGGCATTCATTTTTCCAATGATCATCTGCACCACAATTGTGACAGTTTTCAGTTCTTGGCTTAATCATGGGTCTTACCATAAGAGGTCTAACACCCTGAGTAGCTACATAGTAAATCGGTGCAAGCTCTGATGTAGTATAAGTCACAGGTTCTTCCATTGGTAGGGAATGTGAGTTATACCAATATCCTTCTACCATTACTGTAGATGGACTAGGCTCACTATAGGGTGTAACAAGCATTAGTGCTTGTTCATCTATGACTCCCTTTGAATGTATATACTTTACAGGCAAGCACTGCATTATGTTCAGGATATGGAGGTTGTTGAAACAACACAGGTTGAGTTCTTTCCATACCCATAGATGATCTTTGAGCTGGGGCTATATTAGGTGGATATCTGTACATGGGTTGTCCTTGTGGCCTCAAAGGCACGTATTGAACATTCCCATCATACTTTGGTCAATAATAGCACTCATTAGTCTCATGGTTGGTCTATTTACCCTCGATTGCACACCATTTTTGCAGCCTAATTGGTTGTCCCTATTGAGGTATCCCTTGCCATGGTCCCCTCATAGGTGCTTTGTGAATGTTATTCATCATGTCATTCATCCTTTTGAGCATGTCTTGTATGGCTGTAAGCGGAGCTGCAACAGTCGTTCCCACTTGTTCTCGTTTGGTGGATGCTGTTTTCTCACTTTTGTTATCCTTTGGGACATCTTCTTCATTGAAAATATCACAATTGTCTCCTAAGTCAATAGCATCTGACACACACTCTTCTAGGGTGGTATGTTTCTTGATATGCAATATAGCATGAAGTTCCTTGTTTAGCAGTCCCTCTAGAAACAATGATACTAATCTTTCTTCTGCAGGTATTTCTAGCTATGGGCATCTTCCAATGTATTGCTTCATGCTAGTTGCACAATCCCTAACAGACTCACCTTGTTTCTGTTTGAAGCTATAGGTTTAAGCTACCGTATTATGTTTGATCCCCGTTTTGGAACATGCAGCTACAAATCCTTGAGCTAATGTATATAAGTCCATGATTGACCTTGGTGGATTGTTTTGGAACCATGTCAATGCTTTTCCTTATAATGTCATTCCAAATCCCTCGAATTGAGTATGGAAATCAAATATGCGTTCTACTCTTAGCAATTGCTTAAAGCTTGCTAAGTGGTCATATGGATCCCCAGATCCACTGTATTTTTTGATCCATTTTCAAAAATTAGCTGGTCTGACACGTGTGTTTGGTTCAACTCCCGGTCTCCTGGCAGTTGGTCTTGTTGCGAGTCCTTCAAACTAGTCTGTGGGAAATAGTGGCTCATGTACCCCTGGACTGGCTTTAGTGTCACCCGGTTTTCTTCATGATGAGGTAGTTTCTGGTTTTTCAATATTACTCTCAAAAGACCTCTCGCGGAGTTCATCTCTTGGAATATTTTCTGGTCCTTGGCCGAATATCCAATCCCTTATGGAGTACCCTTGGTATTTGGTTTGTTCCACCTCCTCAGGAGTCACCAGAACAAAGTTATTATTATAACAATCCCTAAATAGGTAGGTTGGTAGATATGTCGATCCCTTGTCTTGGATTTTGATTGTATATATGATCTTCATGGACGTTAACTGTCTTGATTTGGCATGAGAAGTCCATAGAAGATCTTTGACATTTCTATCCTCCCAACAATAGACTCCGATCCTAGGATTATCCATACTAAGCAGTTTCAAAGGCTTCATATCAACCTGATCCCTCGAATTCTAAAGTTGGTGGTCCTTCTTTTGCTTCCATATCTGGAATTATGGTATTTACTTCTAACCCCATTTTTCTATCACGTCAGGGTTTCAACTTATAAATATTGAGTTTTGTTTTTATCCATGTACATTTTTCCTTGTTTGTTTGCCATGATTTCCTCTTCAAACTCTATGTCATGGTCATCGATGCGAATGGCATACTCTTCATTAGGATCCAGGTAAACTTGAGCTCCATGGCAATTAGTCTTATAAAAGGAGAGTATTTACTTCTTCAAAGATAGTTTCCAAGTGATCGCCTCGATTCACACTCTCTTTGGTGCATACTCCACTAGCGGTCTCTCCAAATATGCCTCTAGTTGTATGTTGGGTTGGTCAAAAAAGTTGAAAAATGGGACAAAAGTAAATAATCACAATTATTTACTAGTGGTAAATTTTTGCATCTTTTTGGTCAACTGAGCATGTACACTTGTTTATCACATCAATATAAACCTATGAGTCAAGTTTCACTGAGTTTGAACAAAATTTTTCCAATTTACACTCAAGTTCTCGACAATCAGTACAGAATTCAGTTTCTACCAAGTTTTTGGTCAGTTTGGTGATCCAAATTCTATGGGCCTTTACAAAAGATGTTTGTACACATGCATAGAGTCTTTGGTATCAACCTTGATCAATTTTGAGCTGAAAGTAAATAATCGTGATTATTTACTTTAGGCCTAAAATGAACACTTTTTTTAACTTTTTCCTTGGACAGTCTTTTTATGAGCTATTTTAAGCCTCTGAGTCAAGTCAAAACTTAATTTGGCCTAAAATGTCCAAAAAAAATAAATAATCTGAGTTTTTTCAAACAGTTGAAATTTTACCTCGAATGCGTCCTTAACCTTACCCACTGGTTCATACAACTTTCAAAGCATGCTCTCTAGTCATATTCAATGGTGGACAGTCTTTTGGTGCTATTTCTAGCTGTAGACCTGAAATTATGCAACTTCACATAAACAACTCACAATTGAGTCTTTTGGATAGAGCAATGTTTTGAGATTCCACCTTGAATTCTCCTTACCCTACTCCTAGGTTCTACTGCAATGGGGTTGTGGAAAGTGTCTACAAACACTAGTTTTCTTGTTTTTTATGGTTTTTTGAGCCTTGATCTCAAGACTTGTCTTGTCTATCAACCATTCCCAAAATCCTAATCTAATCCTACAATCCTAGAAAGTACTTAGCAAGAACATCCCACTTCCAAGCTACCTCTACGCAGCAAAAGACGACAATCTTAAGCTATGTGGTTTTAAAAAGAAAGTTTTGACTCCAAGTCATCATAGAGGAAGTTAAATGATAAATTCACAAGATGCTCGTGTTTTTTCCTAGTTAAGGTCTCTTCGATCCCCGGCAGCGACGCCAAATGTGGGATGGGTGTCTAACCTCACTCCTATCTTGTTGCAGACGTAGCGAGAACCACGAATATAATTGTCAATCCATGGGATGAAGCTAACTTGACTAGTGCATAGAGGCTACAAGAGGTTGTCAATCTCTTGGAAAACAACAAACAACTCGCATCTAACTCGGACTACACTCAAATGGCAGAAATTACTAAAAACTAATCGCTCATCGATAAATAAATCACATCTGTTACAACATCAAATGACATCCAAAGGTTACAAAACTTCTAGGACATGTTTATAAGACCTAAGCACATATGCTGATGGTCTCAAATCTCACTTTAGGTCAAGTGAAAAAATCGCAATTATTAACAGCAGTCAGCCTTTGACCTAGTCCTTTTCGACCCAGAATGCATCTAAATGCTTAGCAATGATGACCCAATACCCTCCTATACATAGTTTATGATTTTTAAGCTTAAATTCTTACTTATGATGAAATTAGGCCGCGGCTCGATGACACCTAAAGCTATGGATTGCCATGAAATGCTTACGTCAATGCGTAGACCTCTTAACTGTGGTTGTAACGCAACAGATGACACTGCAATGTGACAACCCAGAAGGGAGTAGGAAGCGCAAGAAGGAGAGAAGTGAGTGTTGTTAGCTCATGTTGTGTTTCTATTATCCAAAACTTGTAAAAAACTTACAAAAATTGGCTTTTATACCTTAGCCAAGGTTTTTGTGGTCAAAACTAATAATCTGGGAGCTCTAACTAAAGACAGGTTGATACAAACTGGAAGCTTGTAGCCTTGGCTCATCAATTACACCGTTTATGTAGAAAGTAAGAGTTACAACATTCCCGATTCATCAAATAATAAGTGTTTTTACAATGAAAGCTCCAAAAAATGATATTCGAGTTATCTGAGTTAGCTTGCTACTAACATTAGTCACCTCTCATAAAGATCTCAATATAATAAAAAATATTTTCAACATCTCGACTTATGAATGAATCATAAAATTCTAGGGGATTACCTTGGAATCCAATGGTGGCACCTTTATTCCAATCAAATTCAGTCTCCTTATTGTCTTGTACATACCAATTCACTGATCTACTAACACAACACCTAAAAGTGATCATATTTCCACATCAACTTAACTTTGAAATTATCATAAAATAAATCAAATAATTCATAGAAATTCATCAAAAAATACTAATCCCATTACATACCCTGGCGTTGAAAGAAAATTGTGCTCAATTGTTACCAAAACCAAACTAGCATTAGTGGTGGCCAACCATTGGTAGAGTGGTCCATAATTGGTGTTGCCTAAACTGATAGATCTACACCAATGGATGTGCTAGCTAAATCATAGAATTTATACTAATTCTACCTAAATCAATGAATATACTGTAAATTTTGTGATGCCTAAAATAAGCCAAGATGTAAAGTGCCACTCAATTAAAAAAAAATCCTCTTGAAAATGTGCCAATGCTTAGACCCTGGGCTATGCATAAATTTGATAACCTATGAGACTACAAACTGAATATTCGGCATCCTGTTGCATTCATGAATAACAAAGCCAGCAACACTTTTGTAAAGAGTGACAACGTTAGGATCACAAGCATCATGAAGACTCAATTTCAAACCTGTTTCCATGGGAGTGGGAATAGGTTTGCAATCCTCAAGTCCAAACTTACATAGCCTCTATGTGAATTGTTTGACACAAGCAATACCAACATCACTGAAACTTTATACCCAAGTAATGATGCAACAACCCCAAATATTTCATCTTGAAAGTAGCATTTAAATCAGCCTTAAATTCAATAATATGGATCTCATTTGGTCTAGTGATAAGCAAACCATCCACATAGATAACCACAATGAGAAGTACATCACCCTCATGCTTTACATACAATGTGCTTTCTGTTGGACTGTTACAAAAGCCTCATTTGACCAAATGAGTGTCAGCCTTCTCATACCAAGCACGAGGAAATTTATTCAACCCTTTATCTTCATGACCTTTATTGACAAAACCATGAGGCTATGTTGCATAAACTTCCTCAAATATGTCACCATTCAAGAAAGCAATAACCATGTTTGATTGATGTAAATCCCAACAAAAATGAGATGCCAATGCACATAGAAAATGAAAAATATTCATATGAAAAGTGGAGAAACAGTCTCTTAATCTATGCCTTTTTGTTGTGTATAACCCTTTCCAACAGGTCGAGCCTTATAGCCATCAATCTCACCATCCATCTTGCGTTTCAACTTGTAAATTCACTTTGTATCTGAATGACCTTTTTTCCAGGAGGCAAAACACATAAAGTGTGTCATTTGCTATAAGTGCATCATATTTTGATTGCATGGTCGCCATCCAAATTTTTGAATTTTGTGCTTCATCAAAAGACAAAGGTTCCTCAACATATGTAAGCTAGACACGGCCAAAGCATACCAATCTGATGCATAAGATGCATGGCGAGAACCTGAGCAAGTACGCCTAAACAGAGGTGCATCCAATTTACTCTCACACAAAGTATGCACCATATCCATTTTGGCATACCTCTAGCTTGCTCATTCTCATCCCTTTCCTCATCAAGTACAACATGTATATCTGCATCAGTAATATGCTCATCTATAACATTTTTAGAAACCCCCATAGGCTATACATTTGCCTCATTGAATTTACATTTGAGCTTCCATCACTAAAAAGAGGCAACAAAGTGTCATAAATGTCACTTTAGCTTACATTACCGTCTCTAGTACATGACAACAAGGGCTGAACAGAATCTTCCACAAATATAACATCCTTTGAGACCAAGATACACTTTGTTTGCAGATGACCTTTGCTTTCAGCACTATAACCAACAAAAATGGCTAGTGCATACATGATCATAACCTATAATATTTGCTTTCAGCACTATAACCAAAAAAAATTCATTTAACATCCTTATCATCTAATTTTTTGCGCTGCGTTTGTGGCATCAAAGCATAAGCCAAACAACCAAAAACACGGATTTGCTCAATAGAAGTCTTTCTATCATGACATGTTTCATATGGAGTCATAGATTGCAAAGCTTTTGTAGGATCCCTAATAAGTACATAAGTGGCACGCATGATGGCCTCAAAGCCAAAACAAATGCGGCAAAGCTTGACTTTTGACCATACATCATGCCATTTTGTAGGTAACTTGTTTTTCCTCTCAAAAACACCATTTTGCTGAGGTGTATAATGAATTGTAAATTGGTGTTTTATCCCACAACTAGCCAAAATGCATTAAATTCATGAGATATATACTTCCCCCCTTGATGTAGATGGAGGGTGCCAATAGTACATTTTGAGACATTTTCAGCCATAGCCAAAAATTGTTTGAAGCACATAAACAAGTCTACAAGACCAAGTCAGAAATTTCACTACAAGACCAAGTCTAGCAAGTGCACATTCAACAAAAAGATTCTTCTTGATCCCTTGTACATACAATGCATCAACAAGTGTAAAAGAAATGCCATTTGCAGTAGTATGCACAATCTTTCCATCTCCTTGAAGCGGATAAGAGGCATTGTTGGCACAAGTGACTGAATTCCCATGAGGGAAAGATTCAAGGGAGGTAAACAAATCACGATGTGAGGTAATGTGCTTTGTAGAACCACTGTCAAAATACCACACATGTGAATCTAGGAGGTCAACAAATCACGATGTGAGGTAATGTGCTTTGTAGCACCACTGTCAAAATACCACACATGTGAATCTGCAGTAGTAGCTGACATGCATGCATCATGGACAACAAGATGCACCCATGCATGCCTGGAGTAATCTTCAATGATGGTCACGAAGTAAAGGTAATTTCCCAAGGATGGAGTTTGCATGGGCCCACAAACATCACTATGCATAATCTGCAACCTGCATGTCGCCCTACCTGAACTATCCTTTGGAAACTTTGAATGTTGCATCTTACCCAAAATACAGCCTTCACAAACATGTTTGATATGTTCTTCAAGATGCGGCAAAGAATCAACCATAATATGTCTCTCATTTGGTCCAGCAAATTATCTACATCAAGAACCACAATGAGAAGCACATCACTCTCAGACTTTACATACAATGTGCTTTTTGTTGGACTGTTACAAAAGCCTCATTTGCCCAAATGAGTGTCGGCCTCCTCATACCAAGAATGAGGAGATTGCTTCAACCCATATAAAGCTTTGTTACATTTTCACACCTTATTACCTCCTCCTTTCTAGACAAAACCGTGAGGTTGCATTACATAAACTTCCTCAAATAAGTCACCATTCAAGAAAGTAGTAACAATGTCTAATTGATGTATATCACAACCAAAATGAGCTGCCAATGCACATAGAAAATGCACAAAAGTGATACGACAAAGTGGGAGCAAAAGTCTCTTCATAATCCATGCCTTTTTGTTGTGCATAACCCTTTGTAACAAGTCGAGCCTTATAGCGATCAATCTCACCATCCGGCTTGCATCTCTACTTATAAACCCACTTCGTAACAGTGGCCTTTTTGCCAGGAGGCAATTCATATAAAGCCCATGTGTCATTTTCTATAAGTGCATCATATTTTCATTGCATGGCAGCCATCCAATTTTTTGAATTTTGTGCTTTATCAAAAGATAAAGGTTTCTCAACATCATGTAAGCTAGACACAACCAAAGCATAACAATCTGATGCATAAGATGCATGGAGAGAGCCTAAATGAGTGCGACTAGACAAAGGTGCATCCAATTTACTGTCACGTAATGTATGCACTAGCCATTTTGGCATACCTTTAGCCTGCTCATTTTCAGCCCTTTCTTCATTAAGTACATCATGTACATATGCATCAGTAATAGACTGATCTATAACATTTTCATAAACCCCAATAGGCTGTACAGTTTCCTCATTGTAATTCATATTTGAAATTCCACCACTAAAAAGAGACAACAACGTATCATAAATGTCATGTGAGCTGACATTATTGTCTCTAGTACATGATAGCAAGGGCTAAACAGAATCTCCACAAACACAACATCCCATGAGACCAAGATACACTTTGTTTGTGGATGATAGAACCTGTAACCTTTTCTTTCAGCACTATAGCCAACAAAAATACACTTGACTGTCTTATCATTCAATTTTTTACATTGTGTTTGTGGCACCAAAGCATACGCGAAACAACCAAAAACATGCATGTGCTCAATAGAAGGCTTTCTAGCATGCCATGCTTCATATGGAGTAATAGACTGCAAAGATTTTATAGGACACTTGTTAAGTACATAAGTGCCACACATGATGGCCTCAAGCCAAAACAAACATGGCAAAGCTTGACTTTTGGCCATACATTGTGTCATTTCCATAAGTGACCTTTTTTTCCTCTCAACAACACCATTTTGTTGAGGCGTATAAGGCACTGGACATTGGTGTTTTTATCCCACAACTAGCCAAAAATTTATTAAATTCATGAGACATATACTCCCCCCCTTGATCGGAACGGAGGGTGCCCATAGTACATTTTCAGCCATACCCAAAAATTGTTTGAAACACATAAAAATTTCAGACTTCACTTTAAGCGGATACACCCATGCATGCCTAGAGTAATCATCAATTAAAGTCACGAAGTAAAGGTAATTTCCCAAGGACGGAGTTTGCATGAGTCCACAAACATCACTATGCACAATCTGCAGCTTGCATGTGGCCCTACTTGAACCATCCTTTGGAAACTTTGAATGCTACATCTTACCCAAAATACAGCCTTCACAAACATGTTTGACAGGTTCTTCAAGAGGTGGCAAATAAGCAAACATATCAAATTTTTGAAAACGCAACAAACTGGAAAAATTCAGATGCCCAAAACGTGCATGCCAAAGTTTTACATATGAAACAACCTCCAAGTTTACAACAACATTTGCAAAATTATACGAGTCACACTTGTCATACAAAGTGAGCTTATACAAACTAGGGCACAAAATTCTAGATGCAACAATTTTATTCACCAAAGTTGAGATCATGTAATGTACATCTATCATCCACAAATTTGACTACAAGACCAAGTCTAGCAAGTGCACATTCAACCAAAAGATTCTTCTTGATCCCATGTACATACAATGCATTAACAAGTGTAAAAGAATTTCCATTTGCAGTAGTAAGCACAATCTTTCCAACTCCCTGAAGCGGATAAGAGGCATTGTTGGCACAAATGACTGAATTCCCATGAGGGAAAGACTCAAGGGAGGTAAAAAAATCACAATGTGAGGTAATCTACTTTGTAGCACCGCTATCAAAATATCACACATGTGAATTTACAGCAACTAGCATGCATGCATCATGGACAATAGGATCATAAGTACACTTTGCACTAAAATCCCACTCTACATCTACATGAGCATCACATAATCCTTTTACAGAAGACTCTACAATATCTGCACTTGTATGGGACCCTCTAGTTGATCCAACCTCTTTCTTCTTAGCCTCTTTTGCCTTCAATTTTGGACACTGCTTAATCAAGTGATCATTAGCTTTACAATAATGGAAACGCATCTTCTTTTTTCCCTTATCACCACCCAGATTCCCAAATGAAGTTCGGCCAGTAGAAGCATTAGGAACAAAATAATTTCCACTCGCAGAAGAACCATGAAAATGTTGTTACCACCTTTTCTTTGAGCATCAATAATTCCTATTCAACTGCACGGTGTTTAGCCTTTTTTTTTTGGAAAGTGACTCTTGCAACAGTAATGTGCATAATGCATCAAGCTTGACAACTTTTGGATCTCCTTGGGTCATAATTATCCAAGTACTAGCAAAATTCTGGTACAAATTTGACAAAGCATCAAGAACAATCTGCACGAGGGAGCTATCAGAAATGACTTTGCTTGCAGAAATAACCTCCTCATTTATATCCTTGACATGAGTAAGAAAAGTGTCCATTTCATCTTTCTCATGAATATTCCTTGACTCCAGCGTTAGGAATGGGATAGTGCTAGCTAGGGTGGACGAAAGAGAAACATAGTGCAAGTGTGTGAGTGTGTGTAAGCAAGATTATCACTCAAGTGAATTAGGTTCTGAGATAGAATTAGCTTGGACTCATAAACACAATCTTGAGTAATGACTTAGCTTAGCGCAAGCTCACCATAGACAAGCATGTAGTGCAGAATAGAGTTGTGACTATTCATTCATGAAATGAGATTTAAGTAGCTCTACAGCCTTGCTCCACAGCATGTGGGATAGTTCCACTCTTCTCTCCTTGACTCACACTTTAGGACAAAGCTCACACTTTACAATCCTCCTCTTGAGGTTTGGACTATGACAAAATACTGAAGATGCAGTATCCACACAGGATGGTAATATCCACACAGGTTAACCAAATCCACATAGGAAAATAAAAGTCCTCCCCTACAAGTAGAGAGGTTGCACCGTCAAAGTACGTCTTCATAAAAGACAAGATTGTTCTCGCATTTGTCTTCTTCGTGTTTTACCATGTGAGCTAACTTGATAGGTCTCTTCCCTTCATAGCTTATGTTGTTTCTTCTACTGCTGTTGCTTTCTCCACTGCTATTCTCTCCATTTGAGTAGCATCAAGAAGGAGGGTGTCCCTTCTTACCACATTTGTCGAAAGGTTTGTTTGTGCAGCAGTCTATTGCTATGTGTCCCATTCTTCCACATTCATATTACTTTCTTCCATTTGATGATGTTGATGGAAAATATCTTCCCCTTGATGACTTCATGACATAAGCCCCTCCTGATTATGTTAATGAACCTTTTTTCTTTCGTTATTCCTCTTGGATTGAGTTGATGACATCTTGGAAACGTGGAGCCGGTTCTTCTTCTTCAAGAATTGTGGTCATAGGGAAATGGAAGTGCACTTAATAGCACGACCACTTTGTCGTCTTCTAGTACTTCAACCTAGATGTAAGTGAGCTACGTGACAATGCTCTTAAGCCTATTTACTAGGCTAGCAATGTCCTCCCCTTCAGTCATAATGATCTTGTGTAACATCTAATGGCCTAGTAACTTGTGTGTAGTGGAAAATAGCATGAACATAGTGAGCATTTCATTAGAATAGATTCCTAATGAGATTAACAAGAGTGCTTGGATGGAGAGAGAAACAAAAATCATAACACCTAGTTAGATAGCATGAAAAATACTTCAAAAGAGAGAGAAATTAAGAAATTGACAACAATTGGGGACCGGATTTGCATGGAGCCGGTCCCCCCTCCAAAAGGCTTTGTATTACGTTTTCTCCCATCAAGAGAGACATTTTACAATACAATTTCTTGTGTTCCTTCAATACTACCTAGTGCAATGAAGATGAAAACTCCATGTACTACGCAAAACACTTATCAAACACAACATGAATTCCCTCACAATCTCAGACCCAAGACCTCACACACCTTCGAAGATGGTGAGAGCTAGCGGGGTATGAGAGTAGATTGAGAGGAAGAAGTGTTGGGGTATAAAGCCCAATGTGGTCGCCCAGGTAAGTGGGCGGGCCGCCAGGTATGTACACATATTCTTTTGTAAAAACCTAATAAGAACTCACTATGCTCTACACATTACAGTAGAGCAAGCTCACCATATCATCGTGCTCTTCTTCTCGCACTCTCTCTCGCGTCGCACTTCCGCTCGTACTCCTTCAACTGGTATCAGAGCTCAGATCAAGGCTCGGGGCAGCATTTGCAGGTAGCCAAAGTCACCTGCTCAGATTGGAGTGAGATTCGACAGGCGAAGACACGGCCACCGTTCGGCTTCGACAAAGATCTGCGCATGCCATTTTTGACTACGTGGTCTCGGTGGGTGTAGATCCGACTCTGCAATTTTTTGAGGTTTCGGCCTACGACTGCAAGTGCTGAGGATATCTACACTTCCAGAGTGCTCATTTATGGCTATCTACACAACGAAGGACGGCTTACAGTTCTTAGAGGCGTGTCACATACGACACGGGCGCAACTACACACAGACTGTAGGTGCCATCCACTAGTTCATCAGGTAGCTTGTGTTTGCTGCTTGATATTCCAGATTTCATCCTGACATTGCAGGTACTTCCACATGGGATGTATTGTCAGAGATGATGTATGTCTGTTGAGGGTTTGCTGGCTGTGAGTCACGCAGCAAACAACCTCCGCAGCGGTTACAGCATACAGTGGGAAATTTGTGGATGTATGACTTTGTGGGAAGTCTATGTACTGTCAAATTTATTGCAGCCTTTGTTGAGGGTCGAGTGAGGTTTTATTGAGCTGGGGGATTCTCGAATGTTGAGATCCTTTCGGTGATACAGGTCTTGGAGCGATCCCTCAAGCACCCTTAGATAGGCAGCTAGGATGTATTGACTGTGAGTTAGACAGTTGGGATTGCATCTTTGCTTTACTGCCGTTGAGGCATTGTCGCAGTCTATGCTTACAAGACAATCACAAGATAGTGAGAGACAGTACAGGTGCAGGACAGGTTTACCCACAGCTTACACTGTTAGAGAGACAATGGTTTTTTGAGCTGTTTTTGGTCTGTTTTTAGTACACCAGAGCCATTTTACAAAGGAGACTCTGCCGAAATTTTTGCAGAATCTGAAGCTTTATTGGTTCATTTGACAGGTTGATATTGGTTCAGAGATCAGTTTACAGGAGAAACTCTGTCGAATTTTTCCCAGGAAAGTAAACTACTATGAAGCGTAGCTATGGCTAGATCATAGAACACTGCTCTTTACAATATCAAGAAGCTGGATGGAACCAATTTCCCATTGTGGAAGAAGCAGATTTGGCATGTGTTGGTACAAAAGAAGCAAATTTGACATGTGTCGGTACAAAAGAAGCAGATAAAACCTATAAAGCTCAAGGGGATAAAACCACAAGATATGGACGAAGATGAATGGAGCGAAATGGATGAATTGGCACTTTCTACCATGATGCTGACTTTGGTAGAAATCGTTTACTTCAATGTAGCAGACGAGATGTCAGCTTATCAAGCATGGACAAAGCTGAGTGATCTTTATGAGAAGCAGAGTGCAACTTCACAGGTATACTGGCTTAAGAAGCTTGTTGACTTGAAGATGAAAGAAGGGACACCTATGTCCAATCATCTGAATGAATTCAACACCATGTACAGTCAGTTGTCAGCTCAAGGTGTCAAGTTTGATGAACCTGTTAGAGCTATGTTCCTGTTGATCACATTGCAGGAAAGTTGGGACACTTTTCGCACAACTTTGAGTAATTCTGCACCTCCAGATGGTTTGACCATAGCAGGTGTAGAAGGCATTCTGCTTACTGAAGAAACCAACAGAAAGACAATGGACAAAGGCAAAGGAACAGCCTTAGTTGTCAGGGGAAGGACGAAAGAAAAGTACAAAGGTGGAAAGAGGGATCAGTCTCGTAGCAAGTCCCGCAGTGCTAAAGGCAAGAGTGACATAGAATGCTACCATTGTGGCAAGAAGGGTCACATGAAAAGAGACTGCAGAGAATGGAAAGCAGAAAAAGGCAAAGAGAAAGCACAAGACCATGGTGAGAAGAACAAGTCCTCAGTGAAGATTCAAGAAATAAACACTTTTGCAGAGGATGACAGTCTAGTGTCAAGAGATATCTACTTCTTGAAAAATACAATGGACTTAGCTCTTCTTACAGCATCTGATGAAAATGCACTAAGTGACTGGATTATAGACTCAAGGGCATCACTTCATGTGTCTCCAAACAACATTAGGAAAAATATGAACCCTCTAGGGGCCCTTTGGGATTAAGGTTAATTAGAGGTCAGCCAATAGGAAGAGGGTGGTGGACACACTCTATACCCTCAAAAAAGTAGGGAGACAAGGTAGCCTTACACCTCTTAATTGCCTCTTACCTAGTGAGAAGGTAAGGGAGGTGGCTAGGGGAAAGACGGGGGGGGGGGGGGGGGGAGACCACTTTGACCTCTTTTCCCCCACTTTTTGGCCCGGATTTAAAAATACACTAAAAATTTCAAATTTTCAAAAAAATTCAAATTTCAAGTTTTCCCTCCTTAAAAGGTCCCCAAACCTATTTCATGGTCAAAAAAGTATTTTTGACCTTCAAAAGTTAAAAACGTGCACTAAAAAATCCAAAAAAATGATTAAAAAAAAAACAAATCAAAACATCATTTTCACCCTCCAAAGTCTTTCCAAACCTATTCGATAGCTAAAAAGTGTTTTTCTCTCTCTACAAACCCTTTTCCAAGCTCTCCATTGCTGCAACAACCACATGCACCCCCTATAGTCCATCATTATCTCTCTGCTAGCTTTCTCCCACCTCCATTGTAGCACCAAGCAAGCTCCTCCTCCATCTCTTCCCCTTGCCCACCACATAGTTTCACACCAAGCTAGCTCCTCTCCCTTCTCTCACCTCCATTACAACATGAAACAAGATTCTACTCCTTCTACTTTCATTCACTCACACTACATGGAAACCTCTACTCCCGAAGGTGGCAAAAGTATGAGCTCACATGAGTTGCATACCACAACAATAGGAGGTGTGAATATCGCGTGGGCATTGCAAGGGTTCATCTCCAACATAAAGAATGGTAAGAAAACTACCCTTGTAGCTTACATTCAGAGCTTAACATCATCTCCATCATTAAGTTTATCATGCTGGAGAGAATTAACCTCTTTATGGATTTCAGTGTTTAGGCTTCACACCTCATAACACTGGGTGGTGCTATTTTGTTGATGGCTTTGGTGCGCCATCTATAGTTGTGTAGCATGTGATTTGAGTATCACAATGTAAGTAAGTTGTGTTATCTATGGAGAGTCGTCAAAGATTTTTCTTGTAATTTATTCTTCGTATAATTTTCATTAGATAATTGGAATGATATCATTTTGTACTTTATAACCTTGTGCTCACATAATCTTTTGTTTACTTACAGATTCAACTTGTTTTAAGAGGACATGAGCAAGCAACCATGTGCAGAGATGGAAATCACTCTATTTTTGTTCCTTGAGGAACCTTTCACTACCATGTTAAAAGATTTTGATAGGAATAGTAGGTGTTTTTTAGAATCTTGAACCAATAGGGACTCTCTAGGAGCTCTCATAGAAGCCATCCATATAGTACTACTATCTTCCCTAGTGTCATAGACACACAAATACTCAAGTGTATATGAATCTCTAGATGAGGAAGACAAATACTTGTAAGAGAAGCCTAACAGCAACAACATTGTCTCCATTTGTAATTATTTTTCATGAGGCTGGATTTCTCTATAAATGCAATATAAATATGTTTTTTTGTTAAATGGTGTCGCATTGAGTGAGAGTATTTAATTTAGATTACTGAAGTTTCATACAGATCTGAAAAATATTGTTTACTTTTATGGATATTTTGATTTGCCTGTATGATGATTCAAGTCGCAAGTCTTAATCACTCCACCTTGAAGAAATTCAAGCAATATTTTGATTTCAGTTTAATCATTAATGGTTATTCTTATTAAAGTTGATCATAAACTTTGTCAAGATGTCCTCATTTGGGGATGTTGAATATATATCATTAGCAATGTTTCACAAGTTAAGAAAGCTAAACTCTTGCTTTCCAACATGTTATTGCTTCCATACTATGCATATGCCAAGCTTGATTAGAGAAATGATCACTTGAGATGGAGGTGTCTATGTATAGGGGTGACTTATTATTGATTCTTGTTTCATCATACATATATTGTAAAGCCTTTGAGTTTCCAACTTTTTGAGTAGTGTTGACAAGTTTTTGGTACGAGATCTTCTTAAATATCCCTATTCATTAGCTATTGGTAGCTATTTCTTTGGTATTGCTAAAGATGATACCAATAGCTATCACCTTGTGAACTTAACTGTTAAATTCCGGATTTTATTTTTACCATGTAGCTCATTTGGATAGAGAAATTCTAAACATAAATTATAGATACATGCATTGTTAACATAGAAGATATGTACAACTCGAGCCTATGTAAACTTCCAATCAAGAAACCTTTGGTTGGATACTATAACAATAGGGGTCACATGTGGTTTCAAATACCAAAGAAATGGCTTAACCAAAACATTCCCAAGAACACTAGGTGGACACAAGGAAGTAAAAATTGGCTCCTTGTTTGGTCGATTTCTAGTGTTTAATGTTTAGTGCACAGGATTTGCGAGGCCGTTGACATGGGGAGTTCACTAAAGTATATGTAACATAGCACATGTGTTCCACAGAAGGGATTTTATATTCTTGTAAAGTTGCAGAAACATGTGTAGATAAGGCCTATAAGGGGTACTTTTAATCCATTCTAGTGAACGCACGTGATATAGGAAAATTTTACATAGTGAATGCTCCGGACCTTTGAACACAAAGAAAGGGGGGGGGGGGGGGGGGGGGGGAGCTCTAATTACATCTGAGTGAAAAGAAGTGGAATTTGTACTGTCATGTTGCGTAAATATTTGCTTTCACTTAATCTAAAAAAAATTTGGTATCCTGGGGTGCAGACAAGGCCATATAATGCAAAAAAAGGGGTGGCCACAAGGGCGCGTAGTGAGCCATCCAAAACTGCTGGATGGGCCATATGTGGGCCCTTGTGGCCACCCTTTTTTTGCATAATTAGGCTATTACTGCACTCCAGGACCCTGGAAAAGATGAGATGAACCTAAAATTGAACTTTTCAAGCACATTATACCTTCCTTCAACTCAACTTACTAGTTCCCTGCACCAAAAGGGCAAATCACATTGGATAGTATAAAAATCTAGTCTCATGCTGCATAAACATCTGGTTTCATCAAATATTAACATTCTTGCTATTATAAGGGGTAGACAAGGCCATATAATGCAAAAAAAAGGGTGGCCACAAGGATGCGCAGGTGAGCCATCCAAAACTGTTGGATGGGCCATATGCGCGCCCTTGTGGCCACCCTTTTTTTTGCATAATTAGGCTATTGTTGCACTCCAGGACCTTGGAAAAGGTGAGATGAATGTAAATTTAACTTTTCAAGCACATTATGCCTTCCTTCAACTCAACTTACTAGTTCCTTGCACCAAAAGGCCAAATCACATTGGACAATATAAAAATCTAGTCTCATGCTACATAAACATCTGGTTCATCAGCTATTAACATTTTTTCTATCCTAAGGGGTAAACAAAGCTAAAAAATGCAAAAAAAGGGTGGCCACAAGGGCGCGCAGATGAGCCATCCAAAACTGCTGGATGGGCCATCTGCGCGCCCTTGTGGCCACCCTTTTTTTTGCATTTTCTAGCTTTGTTTGCCCCTTAGGATGGCAAAAATGTTAATATTTGATCTAAATTTAACTCTTCATGGACAGAACCACTTAACTTAAAACACATGGATAAACCGAAAAGCCAAATCACTATGGAGACAGTAGACACAACTCTTAATCATTTTGTCATTGCAAAGTCATCTGAAATGATGTGAGCCTCTACAACTTCTTGAATAGCCTCCAACGCTATTGCTTGCATTTTATACTGATTTCCATAGCTTTGAAGCACCTCCTTCACCGTGTGAGCATATTTTTGATGCATGGCCATGATTCAAGTGTTTTAAGTTTTTTTTTTTTTTTTTGAAGTGTTGAACTTTTCGGTTGTTTTCAACAGCTTCTAGATTTCAATCGGCTCCGAATTTGTCTGGGCTTGTCTCACATGAATTTGTTCATCTCATCGCGTTCTTTGACCATCATGTGATGAGAAAAAATCATATCTTGCTCGCATTCTCCAAAAATCAACGTGCAAGTTGACAATTTATTTAAAAATGATGAAAAACATACATTTTTTGCTTTTTTCTTAATCTACGGGCTCCAACGAGCATTAAAACCATGGAATATGAAAATACTCAAAGAAACATTGTTTTTTATTGTGTTAAGGACTATATTTTCTACATACAAAACTTTCCCAAAATCTCGCAGTGCACTCTGTCAAAATTTGAAACTGAAGAAAAACAATCAGAATGAACTCTTAGACTGTGTATAAACTTTAGAATAACCAAAATTTCCTTCAAAAAAAAGTTATGCTAAAAATTTGAAAATAGCCTCCCATTGGACTCCCCACAACGATAGAAGTCAAAGGGTTCAAGGAGAGGTATGGTGTCACAAGTGCATGGTGGGAATCTCATCGAGGTTTATTCCGTCAAGATCTCTTGTACTTTATCATGTCTTCTCATGTACAATCTTACCAAAAAAAAAAAATTGACACTTTAAATGACTACAAATCTTATTTAACTTATCAAACAATCTAAAATATGGTAGACCAAGAGTGCTCTTACACATCAACAAACAAAAAAGTCCAAACTTCTTCTCATTAACTTTGATAAACATACATTCGTGAATAACTTCCAAGGGGTAGTGCAGTCATAGTTCTTACATCCATTCCACGACATGGTATGCTCATGGGGTGACCTATCATATAAAAATATCTCTGGTGGGGGTGCCCTCATGTTAGGAAAGGGTGTGTTGCTGATGAAAAGCTATTGTATTGTCCTACTAGGGATCTCTCCATGTTAGCATAGTGATTTTTGGTGTAGTGGGAGCCACATTGCTTGAGGAGAGCTTTGTGCCATCGTAAAAGCTTCATGTTATGCCAGTTCCTTGAGCCATTCTTGCATTAGGATGAGATTACCCACCTCTAATAAGGATGGATTTGAAGCACCTACCTGCAAGATGTAACAAAGAAGGCTGTTTTAGAGGAAAAGTAGTGACACTTGACATCTCTAACGTGCACCCACTGTTTCTTGTAATGCCACTGTTTTGAGCTGAAGAGCTTGACATTCATGCATCCACGAATGCAAAGAAGCACTTGCACCCATACACAACCAATTGCAATAGCCTAACAAGCACTCACCTAACATATAATGTCAACCGAGGACGAAGCTCGACCCGCAGGCGCGTGGAAGCAAGCAAAGGGTGTCAACCTCTACTCGACCGGCTAATGACTAATTCCTATAGAGATATCAACTCTACATGCCATCGGTTCTGCAAATGTGAGAGTCTCCTATGATGCTACCGCAAGCCAAAAGCCCATTAGACGTTCTCGAAACGTTACGAAACTTGAGGGATATCCTATCAACACCAATAGGCCACTCTCCCTAAGGTCCGTGACCAAAAAAAAAACCCAATACCCTCCGTGCAGAAAATGCGTAGGATGTCTGGCCGGTTTTTACAGGTCAACGTTTCCCAAAACTAAAGTGCCTAATGTGTAGCTCTACTCACTCTGATCGCGTGGATATGTTGAAATGCAAAAACGGACAACAGTTACTCACCAAAACTCCAAAAGTAGCTCGTGGGTGAATCTGCCAAAACATAGACGAACGCGCATGATGTAAGCATCAACGCGTAGCTCTCCTCATGGGTAACACACTGCTGCTCTCCATTTGTGATTCCGACCATCGTAGCTCTTGTAGCACACACACACAGACTCTCTCACTCTCTCGCAGTCTCTCAACGACACAGAAGATCAGATTTATTAGAAGTCTCCTTACAAAGCTTTAGGTTTTGGCTTATATACTAAGCCTTGGAAAACCTAATGTCCGACCAAAATGACCTGATTTGTCCCTAGGCTTCTATAGAGATTAATTACAACATTGTGAGCTGGCTTTGCTCATCCAACAAGCATCTCTGGCCAAAATACAATTGTCGACTTAAAATATGAAGTTCCCGTAAACATTACAAAAGTGGCTGTAATGGCTCAAAATAATAATAACGGGATATTCGATGATGTCCATGAGCTTGTATCTTTGCATTACAGCATCCATCTTCGTCTTCATCACTTCATCAGCATCTTTATTTGGAATATTTAGAGAATCTTTGAGGAATATTTATGAAATCTTTGTGGAAGCATTGTTGAAAGGTTGACCTTTCAACACTCTCCCCCTCTGAAGTCTTGTCGTCCCCGACAAGACCCTATGTCTGCAGTGGCCTTGACGAGTGCTTCATGTTTTGGTGTTGGTTGAAGCTTTTGTTGTTGTAGTTGCTTCTACTAGATGCTTTGTATGTTGTCGAGGTGCCTTTTTCTTGTACATGTAGTGTAGTTGAAGCCATAGCTCTCCCCCTCCGATTGGTTGTTGTAGCGTGAATAAGTCGAGTGAGGTTTGTTGTTGTAGCAAGGCTTTATCATGGTAGCTCTGTATTGTTTGTTCTTTGGGTGTCATCCTACATGTGTACTTGTAAACTTGAAGCCTTTTTGAATTTTTTCTAGGCCGCTCTCCTTTGATCCTGTAGTTGATGAGCATGCAGTTGTTTGAGGATGTCGTTGGTCTGCTTTTCTATGTTTTAATAAGAAAAATAGAATAGTAAAAATAAAATGTGACGTATATTACAAAATGAAGGTCTTGGATACTTGGATAGGACTAAAGGGAAAAACCCACTGGGAAAAAAATGCCTTTAGTCACCATTAAATGTGAGGCTATATGTACTTATGTTTGATGTAACCGAGTTTTGTTGAGTTAAAGTACTTATGGCTGTATGGCTACTATTATTAGATATACAGTGGATAAGTGTTAGCAGCTTGAAGTCAGAGTCATTGTTGTTGAGCAAATGCTTATAAAACCTGTTACCACTTCTTCATCGTCGTCATTTTGTTGTGTAAGTGCATGGGTGGAACAAAAATCGTGTCAAATGCAAATGTCCAATGATGGGACATTATATATGCTTGCACAGATAGATGCATGGGAAACAATATGCGGTGCGAGAGGAGTTTGAATGGGTGCTTCCAGGAGTGAACATAGCTAGAGAAGCAAAAATATATTTGACTTCAAGAGCTGCCGTGACTCACAAGAAGTGTTTTTGTCGACGAGGTTTTTTCCACTCTCCTCACTGTGTTCATGTGCGTGAGTGTTTTCTGGACTACTCTGCCACTCCACCATTTAAAATAGTAGACTTCGACTCTTATGCTCACCTATCCAGCATGAGCGACTCAATTTTACAATATGCTCAACTCTTCTAGCTTGAGCTATAATCTAAATATTTAGACTCATAGACCACAAAAAATATTAAGACATGAAACTTGGGTCAATGCTTGCTCATTTAGTGGCTCAGCTGCCTGACTCTTGACTCTTATGCCATTATTTTTATGGCGACTCGACTTACTCTCGGGAGATTTCGACCAAGAATAGGTTTTGAAATTCAAAACTCCCATCCTCGAAGAGAGGATTTGTAAAGGACCGTACTAGCAATATTGGTTTCTTTTGCAATACCTGGGTGACCTTGGTTGTCAAAATTTCTTTTTGTCGTTGTTGGTCCCTTGGTTGAGAAGATTGGCTCGCTCCATTCCCCATAACACTTTGTCTATCATGTCTTGACATTTCTTGAGAGCTAGAGATGACTTCAATCTTCTTCGTTATTTGTTGTTCTTTCGGTACCCATTTGTATCTGCATCGTGTGATTAGCGTGTCTTTGCAGATATCCTTTGCCTTGACTGTGACATTGTCCTTGATTTTGCCTTCCGTGAAATTGCGATTATTTTCAAGCTGAAGTCGTTTGCTTGAAGAATGTTTACCTGGCATCTTTGGTAGCCAGATTCTCCGATTTCCTTCATAGTAACCTTGTGCTTGAAGGATTGTAGATGGCACTTCCCATGATGTTTTTGATGTCGTATTGAGATGTACAAGAGTGACATTTTTGGGATTATTTATCGATGAAGTCCTATGTTGGTATGAAGGCCAGTTGGATTTGAAATTTCCTGCATCCCTTTGGCGAGCCTTGTTGGTTGGTCTCCTTTGGCGATATAAATATGAGCTTTATTGCTTTTGGGGACGATTTTTGAAACCTTTATCCACCACATAAGCCAAGGTCTGTGGTTTTGGTAACCAAAGTTTCTTTTGACCTTCATAATAGCCTTACTCTGCTAAGCTGTAGTGGGAGTGTATCCATCCCATGTTTTTACCTTTCATCAATTGGCTAGGATCATTTATCCATATTGGGTCCTTGACCTTGATTTCTTCAGCTTTGATGTAGACCTTTGAAGATTTTTGTCGACGATGATCGCGCAATGTAGGGTATTTCGGTTGAAAGATTTTCTTTGGATTCTGTCTTTCATGTGGAAGCATGTGGTCAGCTCTGTCTTGAACTTTTTGGGGCTGGATTGAAGACTCTGATTTAATGGGTTGCTTCTGTTGGTAGGACATTTGTGGGCTCATTTTGGCTTTGCCATTGTCGGAAGCCGATAATCTTGGAGCAGTAGTAGGCTGGATTTCTTGAGAGCTAGTCGTGATGACCATTGTTGAAAATCCAGGTTCTTCTTCCAATGTTTTTGCCCAGTGCTTGGACAAAATCAAATGTGTACTCATTTTCGATGAATCCACCACTAGGAATTTGTCTTTGATTACCTTTGACCGTAGTTTAAGGGAAGCTTCTGCAATCCCTAAACTTGTGACGGCTATTCCATGTGATACAGGAACCTGTACCTGAATTTCATACAGTTCTGGCTTACCTAGAAGTAACCATAGCCCATAAGACATGACATTAGTCGTGGCAGTGCAATCTATCTCTGCTGTAAAGTTGAATTTCAGTTTCTCATACACATCTAACAAGAATTTAATCTTCTTGTGGGTTGCCAAGTAACTGATGTCCTCTTTGCTTTTGGTACTTGTCTTGGACTTTTGTGCCTTGGAATCTTTGTCCTCCTCTTGTATGTTGAACTTCTTTGTCATTTGACTGGTTGTAGCTTGTCCCAAGTGCTTACTATCTTCTGCTGTAGTTGCTTGTGTTAGAAAAATAAGACGTAGCTAAATAGATTTTTGAGTAGATTACTTAATGGACATAGATAGATTTCACACACAAGAGATTATAGAGTAGAGAGAGAGAGAGAGAGAGAGAGTACACACGATATACGTGGTTCACCCAATGTGGGCTACGTCCCCGGGAAAGCAGCCACTCAATGGCTTTAGCACTTCAAAAGAAGAAGTAGTTTACAAAGGGATTAAACCCTTGATAGAGCTCCCGCCTTGCTTCACTCTCACCACCTCACACTCACCTTGTTGCATTAACTTCACACTATGAAATGTGTGTAGAAATGGCCTCCTTTTATAGGCCAAAAGGGCTGCCCTCTCTTATGAGAGAGAGCCATGTGTAGCCGCCCTTGTGCGAATAAGTCCAAATCGGACCCTCCAATCCACCCATGTGTGGCCGCCCTTGAGAAGACAAGTCCGCTTTTGAATTCGGCCACCGGCCACCGGCCATTGACTTTCGACCACCGGCCATTGACTACCGGCCACTGGCCAACCGACCGGTTGTTTTCTGACCACTTTCCGGCCGCCGTCCGGCCATAATATTCTGGCGAAAAGGAATATTCCGACGAAAAAAAAAGTTGCCCGTGATTCTTGTCCGTGAAAATTTTGGTTTCCGGTGAGTGATTTTCCTTCACGCACGATGGCTTCTCCTCATAATGGGGGCCTTACAAATGTGCGCTTTTACCACAGAAAATTACAAGGGTAAATCAGGCTCCATACTTAACAGCTTGTTGGTGTTCATTGCTAGTTTTTGACTGTGATGCCTTGATTCTTGATTTTAGAAAAAAAAGTCTCGGGGGCCTCCGCCCCCGAGGCCTCTAAAGTGGCCCCTGATTCTTGTCCGTGAAAATTTTGGTTTCCGGTGAGTGATTTTCCTTCACGCCCGATGGCTTCTCCTCATAATGGGGGCCTTACAAATGTGTGCTTTTACCACAGAAAATTACAAGGGTAAATCAGGCTCCATACTTAACAATCTCCCACTTGGAGACTGATCTCCAAACCAAACCTGTGACTGCTTTCCATTCTGGCTTCTTATCCTTGAATGCCGCTTGAAGATGAGCAAAAGCTCAACTTCTCCTTGTTGACCACCTTTGTAAACATGTCTGCAGGATTTTCACTTGTACGCACCTTTCCTAGCTTTAGCCGACCCTCTTCCAAAAGAGTGCGTATGAAGTGATATCTCACCTCAATGTGCTTTGTCCTTGAATGAAAGGCTGAGTTCTTCGCAAGATGGATAGCGCTTTGGCTATCACTGTACAAGACACAATTGTCTTGTTTGAATCCAAGCTCTTCTAAGAATCTGTGAAGCCACAGAATTTCTTTGCTCGCCTCCGTCATTGTTACATACTCTGCTTCCGTGGTAGAAAGTGAAACCACTTTCTGCAGCTTTGAAGCCCAGTTTACTACTGTGCCTCCAACCATGAATACATAGCCAGAAGTGCTCCTTCGAGTATCTTTGTCACCTGCCATATCTGCATCAGCATACCCTTCTAGAAAAATATCAGTTCCTCCAAAATACAAAGCATTTGTTGTTGTCCCTTTTAGATACCTAAGTATCCACTTCACAGCTTGCCAATGCTCTTTACCTGGGTTGTCCATGAACCTACTCACAACTCCCACTGCATGTGCAATGTCTAGCCTTGTCCAGACCATAGCATACATTAGAGAACCTACCGCTGCATCATATGGAACTTTAGACATATAGGCTATCTCCTCTTGTGTCTTTGGACACATATCCTTCGTTAGTTTAAAATGACCAGCCAAAGGTGTAGAAGCTGGTTTTGCATTTTGCATTGCAAACCTTTCTAGTACCTTCTTGATGTAATCTTCTTGAGATAGATTTATTGTCTTCTTCGTCCTGTCCCTTGATATTTTCATACCAAGTATCCTCTTTGCAACACCTAAATCTTTCATTGAAAAATATTTGGACAGCTCCTCTTTTATGTCTTTGATGTCCTGCATGTTAGCACTTGCAATCAACATGTCATCAACATACAACATTAGGATGATGAATTTCCCATCTCCCGTGTAGATGCGGTGATCCGAGTTGCATCTTGTGAATCCATGATCCAACATCCATCGATCAAACTTCAAGTGCCATTGTCTTGATGCTTGCTTTAAACCATACAAGCTCTTCTTTAATCTGCAAACCATTTTCTCCTTACCTTTTACTTCATACCCCTTTGGTTGAAGCATGTAGATTTCCTCCTCTAAGTCACCATGAGGGAATGCCGTATTTACATCCATTTGCTGGAGATTTAGATCATGAGCAGCCACAAGGCTTAAGACAAGCCTAATTGAGTTCATTTTTACAACAGGAGAAAATATTTCATTGAAGTCAATACCTTTCTTTTGAGAAAAACCTTTTACCACAAGCCTAGACTTGTACCTTTTCTTCCCACCTTCTTCTTCCTTCAGCTTGTACACCCATTTGTTTTGAAGTGCCCTCTTACCTTTAGGCAACTCAACCAACTCCCATGTTTGGTTGCGATGTAGTGATTCCATCTCCACTTGCATGCTCTTCGTCCATTCTTCTTTGGATTCATGTTGCATAGCTTCTTCATATGATTCCGGCTCTCCAGAATCTGAGATCAAGAGATGGTTGAAATGTGTGTAGAAATGGCCTCCTTTTATAGACCAAAAGGGCTGCCCTCTCTTATGAGAGAGAGCCATGTGTAGCCGCCCTTGTGCGAATAAGTCCAAATCGGACCCTCCAATCCGCCCATGTGTGCCTGCCCTTGAGAAGACAAGTCCGCTTTTGAATTCAGCCACCGACCACCGGCCATTGACTTTCGACCACCGACCACCGGCCATAGACTTCCGACCACCGGCCATCGGCCATTGACTACCGGCCACCGGCCAACCAACCGGTTGTTTTCCGACCACTTTTCGGCCGCTGTCCAGCCATAATATTCTGGCGAAAAGGAATATTCCGGCGAAAAAAAAGTTGCCCCTGATTCTTGTCCGTGAAAATTTTGGTTTCCGGTGAGTGATTTTCCTTCACGCACAATGGCTTCTCCTCATAATGGGGGCCTTACAAATGTGCGCTTTTACCACAGAAAATTACAAGGGTAAATCAGGCTCCATACTTAACAGCTTGTTGGTGTTCATTGCTAGTTTTTGACTGTGATGCCTTGATTCTTGATTTTAGAAGCTCTCTGTCACTATTTACTTCTTCTAGCACTTGAAGGTCATTCAATGGTGACTTTTCTTCTTGGAAATGTTTTGAAGCTTGTGTAGCAGGATGTTGACGTTTACTCTCTTCTTCTGATGCAATGGTCGTCGTGGCCTTTGGTTTCCATTGTTCCATGGGTTTTTGTAGAGTCTCTTCTTGAAAATATTCATTCATATCGTGTATTGCTTGTCCTTGGTAGTCAATCTTGGACTCAGTCATTTCCTGTTCTTCTGTGCATTGTATGTCTTCAGTTACATCTTCTTTTAGCTTCTCATACTCTTTGATTTGTTCAATCACCAATGAAGAGTCCACAATAGAAAATTTATTTGGTAGACTTTCAGCTTCATCCATTGACTCTATTTGCATGTCTTCCACTTGTGACTAATTGGCACTAAGAATTTTTGTTACCTCTGCCACCTCTTCTTGTGTTGGCTCAGTATCGTCAGAATCTTGGCTTCTTTTGCTCTCGAACCTTGAACTACGAGCTTCATCTTCATCACCTTGTGGATGCTCTGACTTATCCTCACTGAGGTTCCTTAAACGATCTTGAATCAGCTGATTCAATTGATCTTTTTTGAAAGCCTGATTCTCTATGATAATGTCGTTGACACCCTTGACTTCAAGAAACTGTGTCTTGAGCCTATCTTTTGTGCTCTGCGACAAGATCTGCTTCTTTTCCGGAGATCTTGTTGGGGATTCTTTCTTCCGTTCCCTTGTTGTCACTGTCTGAACTTTACTTTTGGCTTGTTGCTTCTTCTTTTCCATGTAGAGCTTTACTGGTCAGTCCTTCACTAAATGACCAATGGCACATTGGTCACAATATGTTGTTATCTCAACATGTGCACCCTTTGGACGAGGCAACTTTCCATAATACTGCTGATAATGGTTTCCTGTGGTATCTAGATATAGATATGACCTCTTCTTTGCATGCATGAACCTGTAGATTATGACTGACTTAGGTGTATCCACTGGCTTTGTCTCTTTATCCTTCATTGTCTTGTCCTTGAGAAGCTAAAAATAGCTTCCATTATTGCTTGCATACAAGATCAAATCACTATCCATGCTTTCTAGCAGTTGTGATGCTAATTCTTCCATCAGTATATGGTCTTTGACGTGGGGCTTCTGCATAGCCTTTGGGATAAATGTTTCCGAGTTGATTTTGGCGAGTTCTGCACCAAGGGTGAAGATTGAACCGAATCTTTGTTTTCCATTTCCCTTGATGGTGCTTTTGGACGGGGTCCAAGTATGTGACTTACAGGTTGCCCACAATTGCTAAACTCATCCATATTTTTCACATTGGCTATTTCATAGTGCCTATCGTATTTGTCGACCACAATGACATCTTGATCTGACCTTTTACATTGGGCATTGTGAATTTCCAGTGGTCTCTCCTCCGACTCGGCATCTTCCAATGCTTCTTGAAATTCCACTTGGACTCCTGAAAAGGACACTGCTTCTTGTAAAGCTGGACTTCTTAATCCCACTCTTGAAGAGATAGGGTCTCTTTGTTGATTTTGAACTCCCCCCATCCGAGAGGGTTCCATATCTGATGTTGGCATATGTTCAATGCCTGATCATATGACTTCTTGTGCTTTGTTAAGTAGCTCTTGAGACCGAGCTAGTTCTTTTTGAAGTTGTGCTATCTTCATAGGTGATACTTCCGACGTATTCCCTGTTTGTGCAATTTGGTGTGTTTGAGCTTTGTCTTGTGTTGGTGCGGTGCACGAGACTTGTACCGTGTCTTTCCATGTTGTGCCTTGTGTTGTGCCACCCATTTGTGCAGTGACAATTGTAGTTGTTAACTCTTCCAAGTGCGTAGTTAGAGGTAAACCCATGACGAGATGGTATACATTACCACCTTTAGACATGTAGTCTTCTCCAAACGCTTCTGCTATAAAGTAATGATTGTTTTCTATAGGAACTTCATGACTTGTGAGCCCTATAGTATCGACCGTCTTCATCTTCATAGAGGGTACCAAATTTCTATTTTCCATCTTGTGCTTTGTACAGAAAAATACTTGGAGGATATGCGTAGAGTTCTCTAAGTTGATCCTTGTACAACATTTCTATCTCATTGTCGATGTATTTTCCGTGCCTCATGTAAATTGATCCCAGACAGTCTTCCATGAAATTTGGATGTGGGTGTAGTACATTCTTCGCTGTTTCAACTTCCACATATTGAGATGTCCGAGTTTCCTCTGTATCTTTCTTTGTCTTGATGTACAAATTCCGATTGACATCCTCATAGCATGGCAGTCCTTTGGAGTATCCAATCATATAGATCCAAATTTGCTCTCTTGTAATCTCTGTGGATGTACTTGAAGCTTCTTCCTGAATGGTCTGGTTCCTTTGAGACGCCATTGCTTTCGTCTTGACTCCCTTGTTGTACGTGTTTAGTGATAGCTCTAATTGCTTGCCTCAATGCTAATAAAAATTATTAGCACCCTTGTGTCGGTCTTTTTTGCTTGAGGTTCTTCTGCTTTTGTGGATGTCTTAATCTCTGAGTTTTCTGAATTGGGCTTTGCTTGCACTGCCTGAACTTCTTAGCTCCCTTGCTTGCCAAGACTGATACTGTCTTGTCTGGCTGCTTGCTTTTCCTAGAGCTTTTTAGCAGGCCTCGATCTAGTGGAAGCACTATGATAAGTTATGCAACTTACCACTATACTGCAACGACTGCTCCCTTTGTAGCGATTCTTGAGTCGAGCTAACCTGTGTTCACTTTAGCACACAATCTACAAAATTCTATTTAGCTGGCAAACTTTTTCACAATGAATGCAAAAATCCTTGATGTATCTTTGACGGCCACACTTGTTCCTTGAGCACCTTCCAGCGGGTGACCAATGGTTTTCCCAAAAGATAATTTCAATCTTCTAACTTAGTAGTCTTCAAAACCGTGACCGTTTTCTCACAATTCTTTCGAACTGTCGGTTTTAGACACTCCTGACTTTCGTATGCATTTTGAGGCCTTAAACGATGTTTTTTTCAAAGTTGAACTAAATGGTTGCCATTGGCATACATTTAGTTCAATTTTTTCTCTAAGATCTGTAGAGTCGCTCTCAGGCTACGTTTTGATATAAAAACTTTTCCGATCCGATACCGTTTGTGAAAGTTATGGCCACAACAGTGAAATGCAGTTTAGACTGGTCAAAATGAGTCCAAATTCAATTTTGAAAAAAGATTTGGGATCTCTGTGACACTGTGAACACTTATGTATGGTCAAAGTTATAGTTGGACCCTAAAACTGGCCTAGAGACATCCTACGCGTAGGATGTCTATATGCTCAGAATTGAACAAAATTTGGTCCAGAGACTCCTGTTGAGTCCAGCAACACAATGGTATGCTCAGAATTTTATTTGGACCTGAAAATGGCCTTGAGTGACTTGAAATTGCTCAGAATGACTTGCAATTTTCACCCCAACTTCTCCTTGATATGCTGATCACAGTGGTGTGCTCATAGGTTGGTTTGGAGTCCTAAATCAAGCTGAAGACATCCTACATGTAGGATGTCTAACTGCTCAGATTCTGTCCAAACTTGCACTGTAGCTTCCCCTTGATGTGCTAAACTCACAGCTATTTTTACTTTTTGATTCTGACACCTATAGGTTGGTCAAATGATCAAGAATCTGTTCCAAAAGCCTGATGTCTGTTCTCATGAATTTCCAAGTCAAATCAGTTCCAAATTGGACCAAATTTGACTAGGAGGCTTGCCTAAGGCTATACAACGCCCTTCTATGTCCACAGTTTGAATTTGGCCTCTAAATCATGCCTTAGACATCCTACGCGTAGGATGTATAACTGCTCAGAATTGCCCCAAATTTGAACCACAGACTCTCCTTAAGGTGTTGATCACAGTGGTATGCTCAAAATTAAGTTTGGAGTGAAAAATCACACATATGACATCCTACGCGTAGGATGTCTTTTTGGCCTGTTTGACCCCATACTTGTCCCACAGCTTCCCCTTGATGTCAGCAACCCAATGCTATGCTCAGATTTTGGTTTAGAGTTCGAAAGATCCCAATTTTAGCTGTTCTAGTCTTTTTCAGTCAAAAGTGCTAAAGTCTGCTTAGGAACCCCTTTTTTTCCCCAAATGAGATGAAAACTCACTCAGTCACTCAATATATCATGCAGATCATGCTCCTGCAGCCATCCTATGGTTTTGGTCTTGGAATAATGCCTTGGCACAATTTGGGTAGGATGTCTGGCAATTTCAGTCTATCTGGCCTTATCTTGTCAAGATATGGTCAAGTTCCCCCTTCTAGGTGAAAATAGGGTAAAACCTGCCTTCTGAACACACTGGTCAACTCAGAATTTCAAAATTTCCACCAGATCACCCTGTAGACATCCTACACGTAGGATGTCTTTTATTCTCAGAATGGACTTCTTTTTCTACCCAAGGTGCTTCTTGATGCATATAACAAGAATATGTGATCACAACAAATTTTGGATGTCAAAATTGCTCAGAATCACCACTTTTGGGAAAATATTTCTCTGAAAGAATAACATCCCCTTAACTCTCAGTCTATATGTCCAAATGACATGAGCTTTGGTGTGTGTGTCCAACACAACATGCAGAATATGGGTATGATGCCAAAACTTGATTTTTGCTTCCAGAATCACTCTCTAGACATCCTGCGCGTAGGATGTCTACTAATGAAATTTGTGGCAGAATTCATCCACAGGCATCCCCAAGTCTTGAGCACTACTTTTCAAGCATTCCTACCAGTTTTTATGCAAAATTGTGCTCAGAATCTTAAGTTTCTTGTTTTCGCGTTTTTGACACTCCGTCTTTGGTCTTTTGGGTGTCAAGAGTTGGTCAAAACTTTAGTTTTAATGTATACTTAGGGTAAACCCCCCTTTCTGAACACAATGGTAACCTTAGTTTTCCCAAATTCCCTGCCAAAAGTGCCCTAGAGACATCCTACGCGTAGGATGTCTACTGTCTTAAAATGCAAATTTTTTCTGGCAGTAGTACTCCCTATGCTCTGTAGAGCTCTCAGCAATAATCACAGAAACTTTTGGACTTCAAATCAGCTTCCAAACACAACTTACAGTCTTTCCTACTTAGCATTTTCCACTTCTCTCATGAGCCTAACAACAAATAAGACATGCATAAAGTACTCTAGATCAACAATCAAGATATCCTACTTACCCTACTCCTACTCATCATGTGAGATGGTGATTTTGATGTCTCGGTTGCTTCCTGGCCTCACACAGACTCTCAAGTCAACCTACCACCACATCTACCACTACAAATCCTACTCTCTACACCACAACCAACTACTACCTAAGATGAAGGATCTAGGATAGACACACGCTCCCTAGACTCCCTCTAAGACCTAGAGAGTTCAACACCCTCTGATCCTATCTAAATGTAAAATAGTATTCTCGCAAGCCAGAGGGACCTCTATCCTCAAGGACTAGTCTCGGTCACCTACTTAGGGCCCTCGTCCCCGACAGCCACACCAATGTTGGACGGGTACACCGTGACGGACGTCAGCATAGCGAGAACTCACCTAACATATAATGTCAACCGAGGACGAAGCTCGACCCGCAGGCGCGTGGAAGCAAGCAAAGGGTGTCAACCTCTACTCGACCAACTAATGACTAATTCCTACAGAGATATCAACTCTACATGCCATCGGTTCTGCAAATGTGAGAGTCTCCTATGATGCTACCGCAAGCCAAAAGCCCATTAGACGTTCTCGAAACGTTACGAAACTTGAGAGATATCCTATCAACACCAATAGGCCACTCTCCCTAAGGTCTGTGACCAAAAAAACCTACCCAATACCTTCCGTGCAGAAAACGTGTAGGATGTCTGGCCGGTTTCTGCAGGTCGACGTTTCCGAAAACTAAAGTGCCTAATGTGTAGCTCTACTCGCTCTGATCGCGTGGATATGTTGAAATGCAAAAACGAACAACAGTTACTCACTGAAACTCCAAAAGTAGCTCGCGGGTGAATCTGTCAAAACACAGATGAACGCGCGTGATGTAAGCATCAACGCGTAGCTCTCCTCGTGGGCAACACACTGCTGCTCTCTGTTTGTGATTCCGACCATCGTAGCTCCTGTAGCACACACACATACTCTCTCACTCTCTCGCAATCTCCCAACGACACAGAAGATCAGATTTATTAGAAGTCTCCTTACAAAGCTTTAGGTTTTGGCTAATATACTAAACCTTGGAAAACCTAATGTCCGACCAAAATGACCTGATTTGCCCCTAGGCTTCTATAGAGCTTAATTACAACACTGTGAGCTGGCTTTGCTCATCCAACAAGCATCTCTGGCCAAAATACAATTGTCGACTTAAAATATGAAGTTCCCGTAAACATTACAAAAGTGGCCGTAATGACTCAAAATAATAATAACGGGATATTCGATGATGTCCATGAGCTTGTATCTTCACATTACAGCATCCATCTTCGTCTTCATCACTTCATCAACATCTTTATTTGGAGTCTTTAGAGAATCTTTGAGGAATATTTATGGAATCTTTGTGGAAGCGTTGTTGAAAGGTTGACCTTTCAACACAAGCCTACTTCTCCCCTCCCAAGATATTGAAGAACCATACACATTCGTCTCACCGACAGTATGACGATCTTGGGATGACCTCTGCTCACCCTCACGTGCGGCCTTCGGTGCAAACACTGCAGACAAGAAATATGTACACTTTTGTTGTGCGGAGTACATGGTGGTGGAGGAATACCATTTGTGATGTCCGTGAGCACCATGGCAGCTGTTGCGTGAGGAAGCAAAGAATGAAAAGAAAGAGGGGGGAGGGAGAGGGAGGAACATGAGAGGAGAGAAGGGGGCAGGGGGGGAGAGGGAGAGGGAGAGAGAGGGGAGGAGGAGGAGAGAAGGGGGTAGGGAGGGAGAGGAGAGGGAGAGAGGAGGAAGGAGGAGGAGAGAACAAAGGTTTTTTTTTTTTTGGGGGGGGGGGGTTTGAAAAAGTGGACTTTTAGTGTTTGTAAGTTTAAAAAAATGTCAAAAAATGATTTTTTGATGTGTATATATGTTGGGAGGGAGTTTTAAGTAAAAATAAGCAAAAATAACTTTTTTGAAAAAAAGTCAAATTTTGGCTCTTAGTGACCCACGTTTTTGCCGATGTGGCCACACCCCTTTACTCCCTTCACTTTCCAAAAGCTAGAGAGAGAAAGTGACCTCTTAGGTCCACATCCTACATGTGTCTAGAAAAAAGGCTAGAAAAGTCTACTCAAAACTAGCTTCTTGAATGCCCTTGTCCCCTTAACCCTACACAACATTAGCCTTAATCCCTAAAAATTAGGATTCCTTACAAGGCGCATGCAAAGTCCATATTTCTCCTAATGAGGAGTGGTTTACCTCTTATGTGACCTCTAAAGATCATGTTCGGCTAGGCAATGGGCAGACATGTGAGATCTTAGGTGTTGGAGATGTTCGATTGAAGTTTCAGAATGGTTCTTCTTTCACGCTGAAGAATGTGAGACATGTTCCTGCAATTACAAAGAGCTTGATCAGCACAGGTTTACTTGATGATGCTGGCTACGTCACCACTTTTGGACAGAATATGTGGAAGATATCCAAGGGTTCTATGACAGTAGCACATGCAGTAAAGTCTGGAGGACTTTACATGATTTATGTATCAAATGTCTCTAAAAATGTAATCAATGTAACCAAGTAGCCAAACATTTCTTTGTGGCATAACCGGTTAGGACATATGTCCAAGAAGGGAATGGAAATCTTGTCTCGTTTTGGTTATTTGCCTGGCTTGTCATTTAATGATTTTGAATTTTGTGAACATTGTCTGTATGGTAACCAAACACAACAACCACATAAGCATAGAAGCAGTAGAAGAGATACACAGTTGACACTTGTTCATAGTGATTTGTGTGGACCTATGCCTAACCTATCTCTAGGGGGAGCTTCTTACTTTATTACATTTATAGATGATTACTCGAGGAAAGTATGGGTTTACTTTCTCAAGCACAAGGATGAAGCGTTTAGTGTTTTCAAAACGTTTGTGACACTTGTGGAGAATCAGAGTGGCAAGAAGCTTAAATGCTTACGCACTGACAATGGTGGAGAGTATGTTTCAAAGTCCTGTGAGGACTTTTGTGAGTCAAAAGGTATAAAACGTGAACTTACTACTCCTTACAATCCTCCTCAAAATGGTGTTGCTGAGAGGATGAATAGGACCATACAAGAGAAGGTCAGAAGTATGTTGTCTAATGCACAGCTGCCAAATGGGTTTTGGGCTAAAGCTGTATCAACAGCTGTTCATCTTGTAAATAGATCTCCTAGCAAGGTTTTTCAGAAGGATTCAGTGCCAGAGATGGTATGGTCACGCAAAATGCCCTCATACAAGCATCTCAGAGTCTTTGGTTGTGAGGCGTATACTCACGTTCCAAAGGAATTTAGGAACACGTTTGAGCCAAAGAGTAGAAAGTGCATCTTTCTAGGCTATGGTAATTCTGGTGAGATGGGGTACAGACTTTGGGATCCCAAATCCAGAAAGGTTATCCGCAGTAATGATGTTCACTTTAATGAATCCAAATATCATTCTAAACCAGAGAGGGTTGAGGAGATTAGAAGAGTTGTCTTCCAAGAAGATGGACCTGCACGTGCAAGACAAAATGTCAGGGCTCAAGAGGAGCAAGGACAGGATAGATTGGAACCACCGATTGTGGCTGAGCCTGAGTCACCTATTTTGCGTAGATTTGGATGTATCACACGACCTCTTGATCGGTTTGTTCCATCTATGAACTATGTCATGTTGACTGATTGAAATGAGCCTTCATGTTACAAAGAAGCAGTGCAAATGAAGGACTCCGGGAATTGACAATTGGCCATGCATTCAGAGATGACAGCTCTGCATAAAAACTAGACATGGAAGCTAGTTAAATTACCATAGGGCAAAAAGGCTCTACCTTGTAAATGGGTTTAAAGGTATAAGATCACCGCTCATGATAGTCAGCCAAAGTACAAGGCAAGGCTTGTTGCCAAGGGCTTTAAGCAAGAACAAGGCATTGACTTTGATGAAGTCTTCTCTCCGGTGGTCAAGATGACTACATTGAGATGCTTTCTTGCATTGGTTGCCATATTAGATTTGGTGTTGCACCAAATGGATGTCAAGACAGCGTTCTTGCATGGTGATTTAGATGTGGGAATTTACATGCAGCAGCCAGAAGGGTTTGTTGAGAAAGGCAAGGAAGATTTGGTATGCCAGTTGTTAAAGAGTCTTTATGGCTTAAAACAATCACCGAGGGCATGGTACCATAAGTTCCACAAGTTTATGCTTTCTCAAGGCTACAAACGTAGTGAGTTCGATCACTGTCTATATACAAAGAAGGCTAAGGATGGCAGTTGGCTGATCCTTATTTTCACTACAAGAGGCTATTCATATTAGCGACGCTCACACAGCGACGCTAAAAAAAAAAAATTCCCGGCATCGCTATGAACGTCGCAAATTTCTTTGTAAATTTGCGACGCTCATAGCGACGCCGACTGGGCTAAAAAAATAACAGAGAGCGCCCAAAAACTCAGATCTCAGATCTGAGTTTTTCGGCGCCCTCAAGCAAGGAGCAGATAACGCTCTCTCTCTCTCTCTCTCGTTCTTCTCCACACACACACACACACACACACACACACACACACACACGAGGAGAGGAAGGAGAGCCAGGTATGCTCCTTCCCTCTCCTCACTCTCATGTTCCCTTCCCCTCTTTCTCTCTCCCTCTCTCTCTCTCTCTCACACACACATACACACACACACATAGTGTTTTTGAGAGAGAGAGAGAGAGAGAGAGAGAGAGAGAGAGAGAGAGAGTACAAACATAAACAAAAACGCACACACACATACAGAAACAAAGAATGCACACACACATTGAGAGAGGAAAAGAGAGAGAGAGCATGCATAAACAAAAAACGCACACATTGAGAGAGGAAAAGAGAGAGAGAGAACATGCATAAACAAAAAACGCACACATTGAGAGAGGAAAAGAGAGAGAAAACATGCATAAACAAAAAAACGCACACACATTGAGAGAGAAAGAGAGAGAAACTAATTTAACGTCGTAGGAAACTAATTAAAATTAAAAGACCTAAAGATCTAGCCGACGAGGAGTTGAACTCAAGACCTATTATTCAAGAGGGAAATGGCATAACCAATCTATCATACTTGGCATGGGTGATAGAAAGGTTATACCATTTATCTCTTTTTATTGGCACACACATCCACACACGCGTACACACACAAGAAGAAGAGAGTTATAACGTCGTAGGAAACTATCCTAAAAGACGTTAAAGATTAGGTTAGATGTAGACTTACGTTAAATTAGATTTAGGTTTATTTAAGTTAAATTAGATTAGATTTAGGTTTATTTTTAATTAGATTTACGTTTATTTACGCTAGATTTAGATTTACGTTATATTAGATTAGATTTAGGTCTCCATAGACCGCGATGCCTGCATGAAGCGGGTGAAGAAAGCACTCAATGGAATATAGGGTATTGCTGCCTTCACTCATGGTGGGCTCCGTCGATCCAAAATTACTGGTGAAATGTCTTCAGAAGATAAGGAAGAAGGTGGATCTTCAGGGCGGCAAGAGTCACTACATCCCCGACACAATGACCATTTAGACAACCTCTAGTCATTCAACAGCAACTTCAAAGTTAGTAACAAGAGCAAGAACGGTCTAAAGGGCCAATTGCTGTCGTCAGATATGGATGGAGATGAGGCAGCGTCACCGCCGGAAGTTAACTCTCACATCTTTAGTGATGAGAATGCCAACTCTTGCCGAGTTATGTGAAAAATTATGTGTTAAATCAGTTTTAAGGTTCTTATAATCCCTGTTAGTTTAGTTCTTTGTTTTTAATATAACATAATTTACGTTAGATTTAGATTTATGTTATATTAGATTAGACTTAGGTTTATTTAGGTTTATTTAGGTTTATTTAGGTTTACCCACACACACACACACACACAAGAAGAAGAGAGTTTTAACGTCGTAGGAAACTATCCCAAAAGACGTTAAAGATTAGGTTAGATATAAACTTACGTTAAATTATATTTAGGTTTATTTTTAATTAGATTTACGTTTATTTAGATTTATGCTTATTTACGTTAGATCGAGTCCACGCAAGAATTACTTACGGTTTAGGGTTTAGAGTTAGACGAACAGTGAAAAGATCTACTGTGAAAAGATGTTAAGATGCTGTGAAGTGCTACAACTAGAGAAGAGGCAAAGGGTTAAAGATGAGATTATAACCTGGTGGTTCTGATCTCTGTGCACCTCTAGACCGAGGTGTGCGGGGATTGGACATGACTAGAGAATGTGAGGTAAAGAGAGAGAGAGAGAGAGAGAGAGAGAGAGAGAGAGAGAGAGAGAGAGAGAGAGAGAGAGAGAGAGAGAGAGAGAGAGAGAGAGAGAGAGAGATAAGACGAAGAATTCCAATAGAATATTAAATTTGTTGTCCAGGTTATAAGATTTTTATCCTCATTATGAGTAGTGATGAGGAGGTGGGACCGTCCAACCGAAACACCTATCTCTCAACGAGGGTCTTATGTCCTTGTAATCAATGCAAGCATGCTGCGCGACGGACAAGACGTGTTTCTTTGCAGCACGTTCGCGAATTTGGCGAGTTCGATCCATCTATTATAGATCGAGTTGTTGCCAATTATAACTCGTCGGACTCTGACGCTGGCCAACAAGCAGCAATCTTGCAACCCAATAGACGTGTTCGCAGGCGCTTTGGTCAAGCAGCATATGTGAGGCCACAAGATGTAGCCTCTGACAGCTCGGGGGATGATCATGCAGAGCACATTCCCAACGAGGCAATGTTTGAGCCCGAGATTGATGAAATGATCGAGACGATCATGGATTCAGAAAGGCTTATCTATGATGATATGAAAAGTGAAGCCGATACGCCATTGTATAATGGAGCACGTATGTCTAGATTGAAAGCACTCTTGGTTCTTCTCAACATGCAGGCAAAGTTTGGATGGAGTGACACTAGCGTCACAGCGCTTTTCAGGTGATCTATTACAATTAGTTTACTTTAATAAAACTCTAAATGTATAATGATCTAACAGATTTTTACACGACTGTATCGTATTTTTATGTTGTGTAGATTGCTTAAAGAGCACATACTACCAGCTGACAATGTGATGCCAGATTCCCGAGATGAAGCAAGAAAGATTTTGCGAAACTTGGGGATGGATTACAATTCTATCCACGCTTGTCCTAATGACTGCATTCTTTTCAGAGGGGAATACATAGACATGGAGAAGTGTCTGAAATGTGATTCCGAAAGATATCGAGTAGATCTCCACGGGACAAAAATTCCACAAAAGGTTTTGCGACATTTTCCTCTGCTTCCTCGCATCAAGCATTTCTTCGAATGTAAGTCCATGGCCGCCCTAGCATCATGGCATGAGGAGAATAAATCTTCGGATGGTGTGCTACGAATTCCTGCAGATTGCGCAGCCTGGAAACATATAGATGGAACATGGTTGGATTTTGCCAGGGAAGCTCAGAATTTGCGCTTAGGCCTGGCTATGGATGGCGTAAATCCATTTGGTCAAAGATCAACATCTTACAGTGTATGGCCCGTTGTCATCGTCAACTACAACATTCCCCCGTGGTTGACTACGAAGAAGGGGCACCTATGGCTAAGCTTGATTGTGCCAGGGCGATATAAAGTGGGGAATATGGATGTGTATCTTCGTCCACTATTGGAAGAGCTACAACAATTGTGGATTGGCATAGAGGTGGTGGATATGAGCCGACACACAGGATGACGGAATGCTTTGATCAGAGGCATTCTAATGTGGACCATGCATGACTATCCCGGGCTAACAGAATGCTCAGGTGATCTATTGACACTCCTCACTCAGACACTGTAAATCTTGTTTTTTCCCATAGTATCAAGCATGGGTGGAACAGGCCAGATTGGCTGGCCAAATAAGATTGGAAGAATGCGAAGAAAGCAGTGCGCGAGAATCCCGACAAGTGGAATCAACAAAAGGATGCAGCCAGAGCGCGAGTAGAGGCAGGGAGCTCGCACCACTTGGGGAGCGATGGATGGGCATCATTTGAGGCCGATTTTGTAAGTGTTTTCGCATTGCTCTTTATGTTCGATAGTTTAGGGTTTATGAGTTTTTTAATTCTAACATAATGAATTCTTAGTATGTTTTGACAGTGGTCGATGACAGGACGTGATCCCACACCGTACGAGCGCGAGTACGCAGGCAGGAAGGGCTTAAACGCCCTGATGGACATTCTCAGTTCTCGCGGCGGCATGGTTAGTATTAGGGTTTACTCTTTTCTATTTTTTGTATTGTTTTATAAATGTCGTTATATGTTTATACTTACTGAAAGCTGTCTTATTGTCTTTTTTTGCAGAATCCGACAGATACGCCGCTTGGACGCAATGAGACGTCTGACTAGACGACGTCAGTTTAGCCGTAGCTAGATAGCATTAGTTTAGGGTTTCTCATAGCTTATGTATCTTGAGACGGATTTTATATGTCTTTTTGAACCATGTATATTATTACATTTGTCACCGCAGTTCATTTTGCCAATCGATTCTTTATGCCTATGATGTTGTACAATTGTCATTATTACATTTGCCAATCAATTCATTTTGCCTATGATGTGTACAATTGTCAATTTTACGCTTGTCAATTTTGCAAACAATGCGTCTTGTGGGTGACTAATTTGGGTCTATTATCTACCCTTGCACTTTTTTTAAAAAGTGAATCAAGTACAATATGGTTGATGGGTGGCAAGGCATTCAATGCCCTGTCACCAAAAAAAATTTCTCTCGGGCGTCGCCATAACCGTCGCTATTTATGGCTCTGTAGTGTCGCTATGAGCTTCGCTATAGACTTCTGTGTAAACGTCGCTATAACCATCGCTATATAGCGACGCTTATAGCGACGCATATAGCGACGCTCTCGTAGCGACGCTATTAGCGACGGTTGTAGCGACGCCGGGGGTTATAAAAACCCAGTGTATTTCCGTCGCTAACAGCGTCACAAGAGCACACAACCTCTTGTAGTGTTTGTATGTGGATGACATGTTGATTGCTGGCAAGCACTTGGAAGAAATTTCAGCTTTGAAGCCAAAGATGGCAAAATCGTTTGACATGAAAGACATGGGTGAGGCAAGTCATATACTTGGTATGCGCATTGAGAGAGACAGATCAAAGAAGTTGATTTGGTTATCTCAAATAGAATATATTGACAAGGTTTTGAAACGTTTCAATATGGAGAAGGGAAAGGCATTGAGTGTTCCATTGCCACCATATGTGAAACTTAGCAAACAAGATTGTCCTGTGTCTGAGGAAGAACAGGCTGAAATGGATAAGATTCCATATGCGTCTGCAGTGGATAGTTTAATGTATGCAATGATTGCTACTCGCCGAGACATTGCATTTGCAGTGGGAGTAGTAAGTCGATACATGTCAAACCCAGGCAAGAAACATTGGGAGGCAGTGAAAGGAATATTGAGATACCTGAAAGCTACAAAGAGTATGCGTATATGCTATGGGAGTCAGGAGCTAAGTGTAAAGGGTTTTACAAAATCAGATTATGCAGGTGACTTAGACAACCGAAGGTCTACGTCAGGGTATGTCTTTACATTGGCTGGTGGAGCAGTATCATGGCGTTCTAGATTACAATATTGTGTTACTCAGTCTACTATAGAGGCTGAATATGTTGCAGCATCAGAGGCATGCAAAGAATCAATTTGTCTTAATCGACTAGTAACAGATTTGGGAATCAAAGAAGAGATGCCTATGTTATATTGTGATAGTCAAAGTGCTATACAATTGGCTCGCAATCCAGTTTATCACTCAAAGACAAAGCATGTGGATGTGAAGTATCATTTCATCAGGGAAATGCTCGAGGATAAGCAACTTCATCTTGTCAAAGTTCACACCACAGAAAATCCTGCTGATCTACTTACAAAAGGACTTCCCTCAGAGAGCTTTGCGCATTTTCGCAAGCAGTTAGGTGTAGGGTCGTACATCACTTCTCTACATCTCTTGTATATTAGCTTGTATAGTAGCTTCTCTCACACTTAAAGTACCACATTGGACTTTAAGTGGGAGGTTGTTGGGGTATAAAGCCCAATGTGGTCGCCCAGGTAAGTGGGCGGGCCTCCAGGTATGTACACATATTCTTTTGTAAAAACCTAATAAGAACTCACTATACTCTACACATTACAGTAGAGCGAGTTCACCATATCGTCGTGATCTTCTTCTCGCACTCTCTCTCACGTCGCACTTCCGCTCATACTCCTTCAAGAAGGAGTATTCTTACGATAAAGATGTACATCTCCTCACATAATCACTCATATTAGCATAGCTTAGCTTAGTAATTAGCATGGTAGAGGAGATGAGCATGCATTGAAGCTTGGATCTTGGTTGGATTTGCATCACAAAGCCAAGATTAGGCCTTCCTTCTCACAATCTTGGAGTAGGTGATAAGCTTTCCATCAAAGCTCTTGGTTGGATTTGCATCACAAAGCCAAGAGTTGTTGGTGTAGGCCTTCCTTCTCACAAGCTTGGAGTAGGTGATAAGCTTTCCATTAAAGCTTGATAAGGAGAGAGAGTATTCTTTACTTCACACATGAGATTGTGTGAGTGTGTTTGTGATAATGCCTTTGAAAAATCAGCCCTCTCTCTCTCTTGGCCGACCCATCTTGCTATTTGCTCTTGCTAGCATCATATTGGACCTCCCCAAGCTTAGGCAATGGTAATTAAGCAGCATGAGTGATAGCCTTCTGACATGTGTCCCCCTTTCCCCTTTTGTGAGAGCTTTAGGTATTTATTCAATTCAACTAAACTCTCATTGGACTAAGCCTTTGCTGTGAGATAGAGATAGCATCCTTAATCTTTTGGAAAGATTCTTGTAGGTCTTGGCTATACTCATCTGCAACAAAGATCTGCCCGTGTACCTTAAGTAGCAAGGGACATTTTGATCTTCCCTCAATTACCTCAAAAGGTGATTTTCCTGTGGAAGTATGCACAGTGTTATTGTAGGCATACTCCACTACGGGTAAGTACTTCGCCCATTGGGATCTTTGATCTACTTCCGTTACATAGGCTTTTAGTAGATCGAGAATTGTTAGGTTAGCTATTTCACTTTGGCCATCCGTTTGCGGGTGATAGGTCGAAGATAAGTTTAGCCTTGTTCCTAAATTCTCAAAGAGACCCTTCCAGAAATTACTGGTCATTCTAGGATCTCTATCTGACACTTTGGACATTGGCAATCCATGGTACTTGAAGATTTGTGAAATGAAGATGGTTACCATTTGATGGGATTTGATAGTCTTTTTGATAGGTATAAAATGAGATTGTTTACTAAACCTGTCTACTATCGTCCATATTCTCGTATTCCCATGGATAGACTTAGGCAATCCAAAGATAAGATCCATGGATATGCTCTCCCATAGTGAATTAGGGATTGTCAAAGGTTGAAGCAATCCAAGTTGCTTCCCTCTTTCAAACTTTGTCTTTTGGCATACCACACATTTAGAAACATACTCTTGTATGTTTGCTTTCATGGTAGGCCAATAGAAATATGTTTCAATCCCCTTTAGGGTAGACTGAATCCCTCTATGCCCTGCATAAGGAGGAGCATGAGATTCATACATTACTTTCTTGTGTAGTGAGCTAGTAATGCATAGTCTATTTCCATAGAGAAGATAACCATCTTGTAAAGTAAATGGTTTCTCTTTCTTCCCTAGTGCAAGGGCTGAAATCACATCTCTAAAATCGGGATCAATAGCATACTCATCTATCATAGAAGATAGATCATTGTGAGTTGGAAATCGTATTCACTCTCGGTCATCTTGAGAGTGCATCCGCTACTTGATTATGCTTGCCAGCAATGTGAGCAATATGAAAATGAAATTGCAAAAGAAAATTTGCCCACCTCATTTGTTTGTCGGAGAGCTTGGTTTGCGTCATGAAGTACTTAAGACTTGGGTGATCCGTTCACAGAATGAAAGGAGTCCCGAATAAATAGTTCTTCCATGAGTCTCAGGCATGTAGAACTGCAAGGAGTTCCTTTTCATATATTCCTAGAGCTTGCTCAATAGGGTCGAGCCTTCGAGTGCCCTTCTTGAAGCAAAACAGCTCCAAGGCAATCAACACAAGCATCACATTGGACCTCAAATGGCTTCGAGAGATCCAATAGGGTAAGCATAGGTTGAGAGATAAGCTTTTCTTTAAGATTTTCGAAAGCATTGTTCTCCTTGGCAGACCATGTGTACCTAACATTTTTCTTTGTTAGGTCATGTAATGGTCCTGCTATTAGTGAGAACTTTTCTATGAAGCGTCTATAGTATGCGCACATACCTATAAAGCTTCTTAACTCATGAAGATTCCTTGGTTTAGGCCATCCTTTTATTAACTCTAACTTTGATGGATCCATTTGGATGCCATCTTGAGAGATAATTTGACCTAAATACTGAATCTCTTGTAAGAAAAAATCACTTTTCTTTTGATTAACATAAAGTTTATTCTCTCTTAGAACTTGAAATATTATCTGGAGGTGTCGCTTATGTTCATCTAATGAATTAGAGTAGATGATAATATCATCAAATAACACTCCATTAAAGGTTCAATGAGGCTTGAATAGCTTCTCTATCAAGCGGTTGAATGTGGTTGGTGCATTGGTCAAGCCAAAAGGCATGACAATGTATTCATAAAGACCAAACGTAGTGCGAAATGTGGTCTTTACAATGTCTTGATCAACTATCCGTATTTGATGATAGCCACTTTTTAGGTCAATCCTACTAAAGTAGGTGGACCCTTGTAGCTTATCAAATAGGTCTTCTACCTGTGGAACGGGAAACCTATTCTTGAGTGATCCTATTTAGTGCTCTATAGTCGACACACATATGATATGTGCTGTCTTTCTTTTGCACTAGTAGCATAGAAGAACAAAATGGAGATGAGCTAGGCCTAACCATGCCCTTCTCAACTAACTCATGCACTTGCCACACAATCTCCTCTTGTTGAGCTTGAGAAACTATATAAGGAGGTTTGTTAGGCGGTGAACTTTCTGGAAGAAGTTCAATTGCATGGTCATCATTGCCTCGTTTAGGAGGTAGCTCACTAGGGATGTCGTCAATAAAGACATCTTGAAACCCCTTGAGAAAATTGGATAACTGTAATTCCTTTTGATTGTGTATATTTTCTTTTGCTAAAACATTAGGTTCATTTTGAGAATCTTTAACAAAAATCATGTACACGGAAATAGAGCTCGTTATTGACTTGTTGAAAATCTTGTGTATGTACAATGGGTATAGTGTTACCCATTTCCTTAGCATCTATATACATATCTTTTTCCTTGAACTTAAAGGAGATTCTCCTTTTAGGGAATTTAACATTGACAGCCATGCAATCAAACCATGGTGCCCCTAGGATTACATCCTCATGCTTGAGAGGAGAGATAAAGAAGTCCTCTTTGTCCACATAGCTTTGGACATGGAGCCTCAATTTCGAAATTAAGGGAGTGACTAAAGCTTCTTGCCCCTTGAAAGCACCGTCTGCGGGTAGGACATCTCCCATCTCGTAGGCTCATATGCCTAGCTTGGTGGCCAACTCTATAGATATAAAATTATGAGTAGAACTGGGGTCAAAGAGAATAAAAGCATCATGTTCTCTTACCTTTTCCCAAGCATGGCAGTGGTGAGTTTCCTCCTCTTGGATTTTGACCAAGGTAGCTCTAGGAGGATCATGGCGGATGTTCTTTTGAGGACAAGTGCGGTACACGTGCCCTTGTTCGCCCGTCTTGAAACACCGGTTATCCTTGCGATAATGCTCAAGCTCCTCAGGAGAGAGTTTAATTTTGCCTTTATAAACTCCCTTCTCTTTAGCTTTGTTGGAGTTGCCCTTAGGAGACTTGTGGACATTTTCCTTCCCCTTAGGCTCATTGGAACCCTTGTTTTCAGGGGGCTTAGAATTCCTCTTAGCCCCTGTTTGGAAATAGATTCAAGAAGCCACCATAGTATGATGTATTACCACCGATATGGTGCGTGGCCTTTGGGAGTTGACATACTCTGCTATTTCTTCAGTTAGGCCCGTGCAAAATTGCTTCTTTTTCTCTTCAAAATCCAACCTTTTGAAGACATTGGCTTTGAGTTGTAGGTCCCAAAACTTGTCTACATATTTGTGGATGGATTCATAGGGAGAGAGCTTCAAGCTTCGCCATTTGGTGAGTACTTTGTCTTTGGAATCGGTGGCCAAAAACTGCTTCATAATGGAAGCTCTTAAAGATTTCCATGTTTGTGGAGCTTCATGGTTGGCCCGTAGACTAGACCATTGTCTGACAGGATTTTGAAAGTGCATAGCTACATGGCATAGCTTAGAGGACTCCGTGAAGCCCTCATCTCCGAACGCCGCATCAAATTGTTGGATAAAGGCCAAGACTTTGTCTATAGCACCAAAAGTGCCATCGTAGGTAAGGAAAGAGTTACTCTTCCCTCCCTCTTTGAACTTCTTGAGCTTGTATTACTTCTTCCATGCGGCATAGGATTTCCTATGGACTCTTCTTTTTGATGGTTCAAAGGTTGCACCATCACTTTCTTCAGAAGATGAAGAATTTGAGGAAGATGGAGAAGAGGGTGACCTCTTTCTTTCCTTTTTTCTTTCCTTGATCTTTTTTGTCTTCACCATCACTTTCATAAGAGGAAGAGGATGTAGAAGATGGAGAAGAGGGTGTCCTCTTTCTCGCATTTTTCTTCTCTTGCTTTTTCTCATCCCTCTTTGAAGTATGGTGTGGAGAAGTATGCGATGGTCTTCTCTGTTTTGGAGGTGATGCAGAGAATTTAGCTCGCCGTCTTCGTGGAGCCATCTCCGCCAAGGTGGCAGGAGACACACTTCTTTCTCATTCCTTCGGTGGAGGCTCTTGAGCTCTCCTTTGAGAAGGAGAGGCATCATCAAGGAGAAAATTTATGAGCCCTTCATAGGAATCCTCTTCTTCTTCCTGAATCGGAGAGAGACCTCTTTTGGAAGTCTCACAAGGAGGATTCCTAGGTGTTCTTTTGTCATGGTGGGGAGCTTGAAGAATCCCATCAGCACGAAGCTGCCGTTGCACTTCACTTTAGAGGGATGGATTGCCTATGGCTTGTTGAAGCCTAGAAACAAGATAGTTAACAAGCATCAGGGCATCATTAGTAGCTTGCTCATTAGCGAAATCAAAGTTATCAAAATTAATTTCACTCTTTTTATTATTGTTAGCCATTCTAGCAACTTTTAGGTGTAAACTTTTTAGGTGTACTTTGGCACTTCAAGCCCTACTTGCTACTCCTCTTTACCCCTTTAGAAAAAGCACTCAAGCTACTGTACCCGTGGCTTGAATTACCATTAATTGCAAGGAATAGAAGAGAGGGTCGTTCAACACCAAAACAGTACCGGCTCCTGTCAAGCTTCTAATAGCTCAATAGTGGTTAAGTCGTAGGCAAGCCCCATAGGACTCCACTATTAAGACCATAGCTCTTGACGGTGATGCCACGTTAACTGCACAAAGGCAGGCACACTGCAAGGCTGAAAAATCCCTATTCTACTTACTCACATGCAATTAATAGTACCAACCATTTAAAGCTAGCTTGAGGACCTCCCTTCTTGAGCAAGAAAAGAGAAACCTTGTGCTCTGATACCAATGTAACATTTAATGGCCTAGTAACTTGTGTGTAGCAGAAAATAGCATGAACATAGTGAGCATTTCATTAGAATAGATTCCTAATGAGATTACCAAGAGTGCTTGGATGGAGAGAGCAACAAAAAGCATAACACCTAGTTAGATAGCATGAACACTACTTCAAAAGAGAGAGAAATTAAGCAATTGACAACAGTTGAGAACCGGATTTTCATGGAGCCGGTCCCCCCTCCAAAAGGCTTTGTATTATGGTTTCTCCATAAAGAGAGACATTTTACAATACAATTTCTTGTGTTCCTTCAATATTAGCTAGTGCAATGAAGATGGAAACTTCATGCACTATGCAGAAAACTTATCAAACACAACATCAATTCCCTCATGGTCTCAGACCCAAGACCTCACACACCTTTGAAGATGGTGAGAGCTAGCGGGGTATGAGAGTAGATTGAGAGGAAGAAGGAGTATTCTTACGAGAAAGATGTACATCTCCTCACATAATCACTCATATTAGCATAGCTTAGCTTAGTAATTAGCATGGTAGAGGAGATGAGTATGCATTGAAGCTTGGCTCTTGGTTGGATTTGCATCACAAATCCAAGAGTTGTTGGTGTAGGCCTTCCTTCTCACAAGCTTGGAGTAGGTGATAAGCTTTCCATTAAAGCTTGAGAAGGAGAGAGAGTCTTCTTTACTTCACACATGAGATTGTGTGAGTGTGTGTGTGATAATTCCTTTGAAAAAGCAACACCCTCTCTCTCTTGGTCGACCCCTCTTGCTATTTGATCTTGCTAGCATCCTATTGGACCTCCCAAGACTTAGCCAATGGTAATTAAGCAGCATGAGTGATAGCCTTCTGACATGTGTCCCCCTTTCCCCTTTTGTGAGAGATTTAGGTATTTATTTGATTCAACTAAACTCTCATTGGACTCCTTTCCCTCCTGGCCAATAGGAATCAGGCAAGCCATTGGGCTGTGAATGCTCATTGGTCCCCTTGGGAGACTGTCCAATATTCTTCTAGAGAGCTTACTTCTTATTGGTTCTTTTGTTAAGTGTTTTTAAATTAATTAAACTAGATTTACTCTAGCCTAATTCTCATTGGTCCACCTCTAAGGCCATCCAATAGGAATTGGGTACACCTTGTGGGCATCTGGGCTAGGGAGCTGACATGTGTCCCTCATTCAAGGGAGCTTGTGTGTGTGTGTGTGAGAGAGAGTTTGTCTCATCCCCTACTTGCAAGGATCGCCCCCTCTTATGTAGAGATTGCTAAAGACTTTTGGGACACACACAAAGCATCCAATTCCCCCAATGTTTGACCTTAGGACACAACCTTTGAATTTTGGAACCTTAGCATTAATGGGCTTAACCTTAGGGTATTTTAAGCCCATTGTTGCACATGACTCTTTTACAGATGCCCCCCCCTTTGGATCCCTATTTTCCCTCCTTTGGATCCCTATTGTGGCCGGTCTACTAGCTTAACCAATATTCTAGATTTTTCTCCCCTGGCACTTCCCCATATTAAATGATCATTTAACATGAGAAAATCATTTAGGAGAAATAGATATTGATTATTATGACATCTTGTAAATTTGTCTTTTTGAGACTAACTTTACTTATTTTGGCCCTGGTTCCAAAATTATTTTCTAGGACATGCCAAGCTTCATGTGCATGCTTACATTCATCTATAAAATGGGCATAGTTGTCATGCAAGGCAATGACAATAATTCCTAATGCTTGTTCATCCTTGGCTAGATTTTGTGCACTTGCTATGAGTGTGGATGCCCTGGTGTGCACTCCATCGGGTTTGGCTTGTTGCTCTAAGGCAGTGGTGATTACAAACCATAAACATTTGTTCATTAGGTAGCCTCTTAAATTTGTTTGCCAGGTGTGAAACCCCTCCCCATCGAATGTTTCTATTCCCTTCTCCCCCATTTGTACTAATAGAGGGATCTTAGCTTAGGAGACTCTCCTGGCCAGTGTCTACCTCTTTACACGCGCACAAATAGCCCTTTAAAAATAATAAAAATTATTGGCAAATTATTGTGCTTGGCTACAATGATTTTAGACTTTAATTGTAGAGGGGGGGGGGGAGAGAGAGAGAGAGAGAGAGAGAGAGAGAGAGAGAGAGAGAGAGAGAGAGAGAGAGAAATGGAGAGAGAAATTTACTTTTTGTGAAGATCCTCTTCACAAAAATTTTGAAATTTGATGCCTTTTTTATGCCTAAATGCGGAAGCTTTCTTTGAGGTGTGCTTGTTGGATGGCTGGCTTTAGGAGATCGGTGTCTGTTTGCAAGACTGGTTGCCTTGAGGTGTGAAATTTTGCCTTGGTACTGAAGCGTTTACGCTTGTTGTAGGTCTTCTTTGTAAATCTTGGTGTGAGCCACCTTTTAAAGAAAAGGTTTGGATGCTTTGGTTTTAGCTAGTGGGACAACACCTTTGCTAAGTCCGGGCAGCGTGGGCAAGGCAAGCACCATCCGGGCATGCGGGGCAGAATCGGGCACGCGGGGGTAGGGCCTCTGGGCAGGAGACGGATGAACATGTTTCAAGCACCTTTAAGAGCCGGTCAGTTGGTTGCGGTCATTCGGACCTGATGGAGGAGATGATTTGATTTTTGGCACGTTTTGAAGTCCGTCCAGGTGCCCATCCCCCTTGTGTGTGACCCCTTTAAAAGGGGTTGACGTCCTCCTTGAAAGACATGGATTCCCACCACGAGGGGGGGGGGGGGGGGTGTACCAAAAAAAATAATATGTCTTAAGAGGAAAAGACAGTGGGAATTAAATATCAAGAACCACACACACAAAATTGAGAATTGCTGCAGGGATTGCACAGAGTGAGAATGCACTTGAAGCAAGAATTGATTAAATGATTAAGTTCTTTAATGGAGCCGGATTTGAGCAAGGATATATTCGATAGAAAGCTCTTGAGACAGATTGTGCATTGCAAATGATTAAGTTCTTTAATGGAGCCGGATTTGAGCAAGGATATATTCTTTAAATGATTAAGTTCTTTAATGGAGCCGGATTTGAGCAAGGATATATTCGATAGAAAGCTCTTGAGACAGATTGTGCATTGCAAATGCTAATTTTTCTTAAATAAGGAGAACTATTGAATTCAAAATGCAAGTTCCTAATGGAAAATTAACAAACTTTGATGCTAATTAATCTTCCAAATAGCCAGTGAGTAGTGGCCCAAGAGTCTTTAACTCAAGAACATGCTCATGCTAGCCAATGGAATACTAATTGGGCATGTTGTATGCAATAGAAGAGGGAATCTAATGGATCTAGTTAATGATGATTAAGGAATTCTAATTGTACAAACACGCAAATGCATAATGGCAAACCTAGCTAGCATAACCTAATGCTCTGATACCACTTGTTAGGAATGGGATCGTGCTAGCTAGGGTGGATGAAATACAAACGTAGTCAAAAGTGTGAGTGTTCAAGTGAATTAGGTTCCAAGATAGAATTAGCTTGGACTCATAAACACAATCTTGAGTATTGACTTAGCTTAGCACAAGCTCACCATAGACAAGCATGTAGTGCAAAATAGAGTTGTGTTTATTCATGAAATGAAATGAGCTTTAAGTAGCTCTACAGCCTTGCTCCACAGCATGTGGGATAATTCCACTCTTCTCTCCTTGACTCACACTTTAGGACAAATCTCACACTTTACATTTAGCTCTTTATGCAGCAATGCAATTTTTGCCTCATTGAGGCGACTTGCATAAAGACCAGATAGAATATCACAAGCTTGTTTTGCAAATTTTTTTGAAAGAATATGAGGATAATAGTGCATTTCATAGAAAATGCAATCAAAGCATGATCCTCTGCATGTTTTACATCCCAACAAGCTTGCTCAGTCGTAGGCAAAACACATTTGGCAGCAACTATTTTACCACCAAAACCTGCAACATCCTCAACATCACCTACATCCTCATAACCAGGACATACATCAATGCCCTCCACAATGTTCCAAACGCCCTTTGACACAAGGACATGTTGCATTATAAAAGATCACATAGGGTAATTTTCCCCATCCAATTTTTTTCTTAACACCAAACATCTTGAACACATTTGTGTTGTTGTCAGCCATGGCGAATGTCTGCACCTGATGTGAAAATTGTCCAAAAAGAGGAGAACTGAAAGCGGTAATAACATGTGCTATATAGCACAAACTGTAGAAGACTGTAAGGGACCTGTTATGCAAAAAAAGGCACCGATAGAAATCCTGCACAAAATGACAAAATAGCCTATGTAGTACTACGCGTAGTGGAAACAGAGGCCGAAATGAGCCCAAATGAATATTTTGAGCACATCAAGCTCTATGAGCCCGGGAGGATGCAACGTGCTCTGATAGCAATTGCTGGAATAAGGTTATAGGGAAACACACATAGCTTGTATAAGACAAAGAAATCTCAAGGCACACAATAGAGAGTGTATTACTTAGTGTGAAATGGAAAGATGAGATAACCCTAGAGTGATGGGCATATATAAAATGCACGTGGGGAAAAACCTGCTACTAAGGGAAAAAATTCCCCGACGGTTCTAAGTGTGTTCACACACATAACTATTACATGTATATGGTAACAAGGGTATCCTATGAATGAAGGATACTTTATTGATTAATGGAAGGAAGCTTGGAGTTGATTAAGGGGTAGAATCCACAACCCATACAAGTGGCTAAAAGTACGTGAAGGGCTAACTAATCCTCATCAAAAAGGGTGCCCACCTCATGGGTGACATATACATGATAATCAAGAAAGATAGAGTTCTCTTGTCAACAAACCTCCACTAGAACTTGTTCTAACTAAGAACAAGATAGTACAACAAGGTGACATTATGGCAATGGCCATGTTGGGTAAAGGGCCACTATGGCTGGGCTTGACATAAAGAAGTAACGTACATAATACTTCTCTTATGACCAACCTTAGCTAGAAGTCGTCATGTATGCCCTTGTCATGAAAATTAATTTCTAACTTTCTAAAAGTATTTTCCATCTTAAATTGGTCACTTGAGTCTGGGAAAAATAAAAGACAATAAGTGAAGTTAATCAAAGTGATTATATACTTATTTCGATCAAAGGCTTGGGATGAAAGGAAAAAAGTCAATAAAAGAGCAAGGATAATTGCTATCTTATTATATTGGTCAAAGATACAGGTCAAGGAAGGATAAAGCTATCGTGAGAAACCTTGATCAAAGGTACAAGACAAAGGGGTTTAACTAGAGCAACTATAGGAGTCTAAAAATATAAACTAATTGTGTAAATTTTAAACTACTGAATTTACTCATTAGATTCCAAGTATGAAGTCTGGGAATCTTTAGAGTAAAATTAAAACTTACCAGAGAGAGTCTAAATTTAGTAGGTCTAAATTTAGTAGGTTTCGCGACCAGCTTCATAGAGCCCAAAAGGATTGTGCTAATGTTTTTCATGAGAGGTGATTTTCCAAAGCCCAAGAATAAGTTTAATTTTTTACTAGAGACCATCTTCATTTAGGAGATTCTCAATTAATAGGTAGATTCTAGCCTGGGCCAGCTCCCTAGACCCTCCAAAGGATAGTGCAAAGATCTTGCACATGAGCTAGTTAAATTAAAGGTAAGTCTATGGTATTTAATTAATACAAGCGGAAACTAAAATATAAGGTTCGATCAATCCTTACCTATTTAGAAAGTTGACTCTAGTCCTTCTCTTCCAAGTTTGGCTAGGGCACATTTCTAAAGTAGCTCACACTTGCTTTATGGGAAGTTGTGTAAGTGTGTGCATATGTACTCTATCCAAAGTCAAGTCGAAGAGGAAGGGGGGCAAGTATTAGGAAAAGGGAACAAGTGTCAAAAGCATGCACAAAGTTGCACTTTAAGTCTTCACTTATCATTGGACCATGCAACTAATATTCCATTTGGGGATTTTTGGCAAGTAGAGGAAGGGGAAAAGAGGTAGGCTTTTGGGATTTCTTGCATTAGCTCTCACCCTCTCACACTCTCATGTGTCCCTTTGTGTCCAAGAAATTAATCTCTCTCTCTCTCTCTCTCTCTCTCTCTCTCTCTCTCTCTCTCTCTCTCTCTCTCTCTCTCTCTCTCGCCCCCCCTCCCCCACCCACTACATGGGAGCACGAGAGATGATCTCCATGCTCAATCACTTGGCTATGGATGCAAATTCAATCAAGTACATTCATGAAAGGTCTTCTTCTTTCTCCTCTTCTCTTCTATTCTAGCTATGCTAAGAGCTTGCTCATGGAGTAAGCATATAATAAAATATTACTTCTTTGCTTGAAAAATATTTCTCTTCCTCCCCATTTACCTCCAATCCTACAGTTCTTTCTCCCCAATGTGGTGTTTAAGGACTTGGGAAGGAGGGTTACTTTCATGCACTAGCTCCACTATGATTTCATGAGAAATATAGATACTCTGACATTGGTATTAGAGCCTAGGTTTCTCTTTCCTTGCCTAAGAAGAGAGGTCCTAGAGTAGTCTATGAAAGGTTGAAGTTTCTCATTGCAATAGGTTAATCAGGACTAGGATTAATTGTCTCAGCTCACATGCTTGCTTTGTAGGATATGTGCTACACCATTAGGAACTATGGTCTTAGTAATGGAGTCTTTTTACACTTGCCTATGGCTTAACCATTATTGAGATATAAGCAAGCTTGAAAGGAATCGGTGTCAGCTTAGCACTCTTAAACCCACTTCACTACTCTTTGCAAGTAACATGATTCTAAACCAAAGGTGTGGATACTTGGGTGTTTATTTTCAAGGTTTAAGAGGAGCAGCAACTAAGGGTTTGAAAGTGTCAAATAAAGAGCTAACAAACACATAAAAGAAACTCTAATCATGGCACAACATCAGCAAGAGAATAATATTGATATTGACAACTTGAATCTAGCACATTATGTAGCTACAGATGATGGTTGAAGAATTGTCATCTACCTTGTTGGTAAGCTTCAAAAAGCCATAGGTAATCCTACCCCTTGCAAGAGGAGATTCAAAGCCAGCTATAAGCTCTTTAAGTTAGCACTCGATTGTGGTAACATGAAAATTTTATGTCCTGTTAACAAAGCAATATCCTAGAATTATTGTAGGAGATGCTAATTTGATTTTTGAATGTTTGATATTCACAAAGATAGCTTATGGCCTGGAAAAAACTTGGATTTTTTTAGAGCTATTGATTTTGGCTCTAGCATTGTGTTTTACAATGATTTTTAAATCTAAACTGTCCCAAAAAATGTGTGCTACTTTTTATCAATTTCCATAAAATTGGCCATAGATCACCCTAGAATGCCTCTAAGTGGCTTCTAGGGTGCTGCATAATTACCCTTGCCATTCTAAAGGTTTTCTAATGCTTCTAAGGCATGACAAGCATATATATTCAAATTTATTTCAAAAATTTCCCATGCAGCTTTAGGGAGAAATTTTATATAAAGGTAGTTTTGATTGTGCATATAGTCTCATAACTATGTAAGGCTTCTTTCATAGATTTGGGAAATGTAACACACTAAAGAGCTAAAAATACAAAGTTGGAAAGAAAATTCCACTTTACCAAAATCAGACTCATTTTGAATTAGAAATGTAATTCGTTCAATATTGGTCATTACATTCAATGCACATTGTCAACTTCTAGATTAAGTCCATATCTAAGCATGCAAACCCAATTTGGATATAAGTAGCTATTTTTCAAGGAGGCTAGGATGGCCACAATGTCGAACTCAATTTTTTCATTCTCAGAGTTTTTGTGTCTAGAATGATCATAATAAGACATGTTTCCATGTCCTTGATAGTTTTTGGGTGTCATAATGAGGGTGAAGTACCAAGATCTATCAATAGATAGGTTATATAGTGCAAAATATGGGTGTGGTCAAGCAAACATGGAGAATAGGTTGGAAGAATGCAAAAAATGCAACTTTTTGGTATCTAATTCTACACATAGCTTAAGAATTTTTGTCACTATAGCATCCATATACTAAGACTAGGAGCCCATTGAAGTTCATGGAAAAAATAGGTCCGTAGAATGAACAATTTTATATATGGTGTACCATGGGGGTAGCCATGAAAGTATGCTATTTTTGGTAAAATGCAGCACTACCTTGGCTTTGGAAGCTTGTCATGACCAAGAAATCAAGAGATAGTCATGTTAAGTTTTTTTTTCAAAATTGGAATGGTTCTTAGCTTGAAGCTCATGTAAGGATTTTTGGGAATTCACACATATGCTATGAGAATTGATTTTTCTATCCAAAACCCTGAAAGGACATTTCTATGTCCTGGTAGGTTACCAAACTAAAATTAATTTCCTTCAAGTTCCCAATAAGAGAGAGCTCTTGTGAAACCTCCTAATGAGACCTCAAAAAGAGGAACTTCTTTTGGTAATGAAGAGGAAAGGTGGGAGGAACCTAGAAGATGCTATGCACCAAGAACTTTTAAGGGAGAGGTATAGAAGTGATACTCTCATTACCTATGAAAGTGATACAACCCAAGGAAGGTGGCAGGAAAAGCAATCACCAAGTCTTCCCAAGAAGAGGAAGTCATCAAGAATCTCTTTGCATGCTAAATCTGAGAAGGGATTAAATAATCATCAAAGGAGAAAGCGGTCACCATCCTCTCCTTCTTCTTCTTCTTCCTATTTGTCGTCACCATATTCCTATATGGAGAGTAGTAACTCCTCATTCAAGAAAGCAAAGAGGAGGGGTAAATGAAGAATCTATGCAGCATGGATGAGGCGAGACAAACATAAAAGTTTTAAAGAGGGAGGAAAGCTCATCACTTTACTTACCTACAATGGAACCTTTGGAGCAATTGATAAAGTCTTGTCTTTTATCCACAATTTGATGTGGATTTTGTAATGAAGATTTTTTGGAATCTTTAAAGCTATGTAATGTCCATGCACTTCCAAAAATCATCCCATCTATGGTGGGCAAGCCTTTGTACCGAAGGCAAAGATTCAAAGACATGGAAGGCCTTGAAAATCATTATTGTGAAGAAATTCCTCTCAACTGATGCCAAAGACAATGTCCTTACAAAATGTGAAATTTTGAAGATGGCACCCTCTAAGTCTATTCAAAAGTATATGGATAAGTTTTAAGAGTTACATCTCAAATCTATTGTCTACAAAAGAATAGACTTTGAGGAAAAAAAGAACAACTTTGTGCCAATCTATCTGTTGAGATGAGTGAGTATGTCAACTCACAAAGGCCCGTCGCCTCAAGGACTCATTTCCAAAAAGGGAGTAAGAAGGGTCCCAAAACTATGGAAGCTGAAAATCAAAATGAACAAAAGGGGAAGAACAACATGATGCAGTATTTTTCCAAGACTAGTACTAACAACAACAAAGCAAAGGTGAAGGACAAAGGCTACAAAGGTTTAAAACAAAATTCATTTGAAGAGGTAGAGTGTTATCGTAAGGATAACAAGTGCTTCAAGTGTGGGGAGCAAGGAAATGTTTCATGTGTATTCCCTAAGATAAATGATCGTAATGACCCCCCTAGAGCTACCGTGGTGGAAGCTCTAAAATAGGAAGGTCATTACAAAAAAGGATCACCACTCTCTTAAGCTTGGGAAAAAGCAAGAGAGCATGATTCTTGATCTTGTCTCTACCCATAATTTCATCTCTATTGAGTTACCTACTATCCATGAATTTGAGATGGAGGATATTGTGAAAGTAGATGGAGATTTTAAGGGGCAAGAGGCCTCAGTCACTCTATTGATCGAAAAATTATGGCTCCATGTGTAAATCTCTATAGATAAAGAAGATCTCTTTCTCCCCACTAAAATGTGAAGATGTTATCATAGTGGCACCATTGTTCAATCACATGGTTGTTGCTATGAATTTTGCTGAAAGAATAATCTTCTTTTCCTATAGGGGAAAGGATGTTACATTGATGTAAATAGCATGGATATCACTATATGTATCACTTGGATAGTGCAATAAAGGAGCGCCTAACACTATCTACAAGGGCTACCGTAACTTGAAGGATTCTCAAACTACAAATTCAAATAGCTATAGAGGCCTCAATGACATAAGGGTGTCATAGTGAATGTCCCATCATTGAAAGACTAGGATCCAAAGCTAAAGTATGGTCCACACATGCCTCCATTCCAACTCCAAAGGGTAATCCAAGAGTAACTGAGAGAGATCCACTCAAAGAAATGAGGCAAATACGCTACGTGGATGGACTCCTGAAATGCTTTGCACCTTGCAAGACTATATGAGACTTGCCAAAGACACCCACTATGGGAGGTGTGAGCTTGCCAATGGGTGTCACATTTCCTATTGGGACTGTAGATGTTGAGGTCAATGGTACAAGGATGGAGGAAGGGGATGAAGGAAAATAGCTAGGTTATAAAGGGAGATAAGAAGTGTCACCTTCATATGGTGACACATGCATGTGAACAACCCCATAATCCTCAATCATAGGGAGGGTAATGGGCTCTTGTGGCAAATCCATATGTAGCCTTGCTCTAGAGAATTGCTTGCGTTCCCAAGCTTTCCGTCGATTTTCTTTCACGAGAGCAATGTCTCCCGTGTTTTGAACTTTGTGGATGGGGTCCTTGTGATGTCTATTGTGCTTTTGAGACCTTCGTGACTATGAACCCATGCTTACACTACAAGATGTGCTTACAGTTAGCGATGCTCAAAACTTGTGGCAATGCTATATGAGCATTGCTATAGGCATCACTATATAGCAACACCTATAGCGCGTCGACTATAGCGAGATGATGATTCTGCAGGTAAAAATAACCCGAGAGCATCAAAACTTGGATATGTGCTGAGTTTTGGTGCTCTCAGGTAAACAAGGATGAAAATAGGTATATGCCCTCTCCTCCCTCTCATGCACAAACACCAACACACACACACACACACACACACACAAGGAGAGGAGGGAGAGCCAGGTATGCTCCCTCCCTCTCCTCTCTCTCATGTTCCTATCCCTTCTTTTCTTTCTCCCTCACACACACACACACACACACACATTGAGAGAGAGAGAGAGAGAGGCAGAGAGAGAGAGAGAGAGAGAGAGAGTGAGAGAGAGAGATAGAGATAGAGAGAGAGAGCAAGAAAGAGAGAACAAGAAAGCTAGAGATAGAGAGAATGATAAATCTAGGTTAGGATTAGTTTTAGCTTTACGATTAGGGTTTAAATCTAGGGTTAGAATTAAGGTTAGGGTTTAAATCTAACGTTAGAATTAGCATTTAGATTTAGGGTTAGGTTTATGGTTTAGATGTGTGTGTGTGTGTGTGTGTGTGTCTGTGTATATGTATATATATAGCTTTAGAGTTAGGATTTAAATATACGGTTAGGATTAGGGTTTAGGTTTAGGATTTAGTTTTAAATTTAAGTTTAACTTTAGGATTATGGTTTAAATATAGCATTAGGATCGAGGTTTAGATGTAGGGTTATGTTTAGGATTTAAAATTAGATAGACTATAGAGATAGAAGATAAAGAGAGAAGGTAGAGAGAGGGTAGAGAGTAGAGAGTAGAGAGAGAGAGGATAGAGAGAGTAATATTAGATAAATCTCCTATTTCTCTCTAGACCCTATCTCTCTAGTCTCTACCCTCTCTCTCTCTATCATATTACACTCAACTTACTCCTCTCTACCTCTCTATAGAGAGGGATAATAGGTGTAGGTAGAGAGAGGGATGATTATGTATCTACCTCTCACTCTACACCCTCTCTATCTATACATTAGATAGATAAAGAAAATATGAGTAGAGAGAGAGAGAGAGAGAGAAATAGGAATACCTAAATCTCTTATTTCTCTCTCTATACTCTGTTGCCCTCCTCGTACCCCTCTCTACCAAAGATAGATAGTTACTGATTAGATCCTAGCTTTTTATCTTATCTACCTAAGAAGAGATGCACGCCTCTAATCTATGCGAGGTTGGAGTTGTTCATTGCAATAGGGTAAGTGGGGATGGGATTTATTATCCCAAATGGCATGCCTGTTTACAAGGTTTGGGGAACATCGAGAACTATGGTCTTAATAATGGTGTCATGTTAGACTTGCCTACGGCTTAACCATTATTGAGCTATTAGCAAGTTCAATAGGAACGAATGTCAACTTAGTAGTGTTAAACCCACTCCTCTACTCTTTGCAATAGACAAACCATAGGTGTAGTTACTTGAGTGAATTTTTTTGAAGGCTAAGAGAAGTAGTAGTCAAAGCTTTAATCTCTATCTATCTCTACCCTCTCTAAACATTAGAGAGAGAGAAGGGGTAGATATAGAGAGAGGTAGATAGAGGGCAATAGGGTTGAGAGAGTCATACGAATAGAAAAATATCCTATTGATTTCTCTCTATCCTATTTCCCTTAACCTTAGTCATATTTACACTGCGGGTTCTTTTTTCGTGCGGTGCAAACACAACACAGATAGAGATAGAGATAGAGAGAACGAGAGAGCTAGAGATAGAGAAAGAGATAGTGACTTTTTTATTTCTTTGGCACAAGCACCACAATGCATTTTGATTTGAGCCCACAATGACCTCAGGAGGTGGATGAACAATATCAAAATGCAACAAAGACAAATGCAAGTTAGAAATGCATTCTTGGGCTTGTGCCAAAGAAATCTAAGTCTACCTTCTCAACCCCCGCATAGAATCACATATAAAAACACAAACTAAAGCTTCTTGACAACCATTAAATTTCCATAAACTCCACTAGCTTTAGGTATATGTAGTTTAGGTTTATATGCTTAGGGTTATATATGTGACAGTGCAAGGTATATGTGTGTTTAGGTTTAGGGTTTAGGATTAACTAATTTAGCCGTATTTTTTGCAAGCCGTTGGCACATGTGAGTCTACAAACATCTTGCATGTAGCTTGTTAGGTTTAGGTATGTAGTCGTTTGCAAGATCACATGTGTAAACGACTCGTGGGGAAAGTACGGTGGGGCAGAAGGCAGCCTACCTAAAGTACCAGCCGAGAAGTTGCATCCCGATTGAAGAGGTTGCAAGGAGTGTAGGAGGCCTTGGTGGTGGTATCTTTGTTGATGAGAATTACTTGCATCCACTTGTGAAAAAAATTCCTTTCTTGTTAGACTTCTTACAACACAATGCTAATAACAGGATGAAGCTTTTGCGTGAATGGCAAAATAAGAAGTTTACTTATAATGGAGTAGATACGTAGCTGGAGATCGACTTGCCATGGAAGCTTGCACAAGCGTGGAAGAAATGGAAAATGAAGTTGGTCAAAGGAGAGACAATGGCTATGGAGAAATTGTATTTACACAAGAAGAACTGAAGATGATCATGGACCCCGAGGTGGACAAAGTGATTGAGTTGTTGGAACAACATATGGGTCTTAATCTCCAAGCAATATTTATGGTTGGATGATTTTTATCATTTCCTTATCTCATCACATGAGTTCATCAAGCATTTGATTCAAGATGTGTGTGTGTGTGTGTGTGTGTGTGTGTGTGTGTGTGTGTGTGTGTGTGTGTGTGTGTGTGTGTGTGTGTGTGTGTGTCTGTGTGTGTGTGTGTGTGTGAGAGAGAGAGAGAGAGAGCGTACCACAGGTCGGTCAGGTGCCATTTTGTGAGTGTGTGATAAAGAGAATACCACATGTTTGTCCAGGAGACGGAGCATGTGCATGTGCATGTGTGTGTGTGTGTGTGTGTGTGTGTGTGTGTGTGTGTGTGTGTGTGTGTGTGTGTGTGTGTGTGTGTGTGTGTGTGTGAGAGAGAGAGAGAGAGAGAGAGAGAGAGAGAGAGAGCAGACCACAAGTCGGTCGCGCCATTTTGTGAGTGTGTGACAGAGAGAATACCACATGTTGTCAAGGAGACGGAGCATGTGCATGTGTGTGTGTGTGTGTGTGTGTGTGTGTGAGAGAGAGAGAGAGAGAGAGAGAGAGAGAGAGAGAGAGAGTACCACAGGTCGGTCAGGTCCCATTTTGTGAGTGTGTGACAGAGAGAATACCACATGTTTGTCCAGGAGATGGACCATGTGCATGTGCATGTGTGTGTGTGTGTGTGTGTGTGTGTGTGTGTGTGTGTGTGTGTGTGTGTGTGTGTGTGTGTGAGAGAGAGAGAGAGAGAGAGAGAGAGAGAGAGAGAGAGAGAGAGAGAGAGAGAGAGAGAGAGAGAGAGAGAGAGACTCTAAAAATCCTCCTAGATGTGGCGTGTCACTTCATCTCTACTCTGAGGCACTGTGTGCTCACATCATCATGTCCCTGCATCACGTGCCCTTTGTGAGTCTGCATCCCTACTCGTGGACCGTGGCTATGGCATTCTCACTCTCTCACAATGTAGCTCAAATTCTCTCTCTTTCACAATGTAGCTCGAGTAAGGAGTTTGAGATGTTGGCTAAACTATTTGAGAAGTGAAATATGTTTTTATTAATATATACAAACTGGATGAGATATATAGCAAATAATTGTTTTCCACGTAACTCACTGAGTTTTGTGGAGAGTTTAGCCATGTAACTCGATGATTTACATGGCAAACAACTAAGTCATCATGTCTATGTAACTCGTTGAGTTACATGGAACTCGTTTAGTGCCACGTAACTCACCAAGTTACGTGGGCTTGTTGACTATAATGCCACGATGTCCAAGGTGGCTCGTCAAACATATAACTCATCGAGTTACATGGAGATCATATGTGGTGAGCCACAATGGACGGCCACATAACTTGTCAAGTTACGTGGCTTGCCCACCTTGGAAAATACTCGTCGTACCTTTGTTTCCATCGTGGAGTAGCCATGTAGCTCACCGAGTTACAAGTAGATGCCTTTTTTTTTCCTTTTGCAAAACTCACAATTGTGAGTGGATAGTATTAAGAACATCAAAAATATACACCAACCTCGAGCTCAGACCAAGCCTTGAGGGTCAATGGATTACAAGTTCTCTGCTTGACAAAGAAGCCACAACTACTCCTAGGCTTTACTTATTACAAGATGTCATCATGATATGTATTGTTCTAGACCAGTCCTCTAAGGCTTGCTTACCTCCGATCACGTGGATCATCACTCTGCTTTCTTGTATGATTTCACAAAAGTTTGCCATAGCCAGATCCCCTTCAAACACCCGGTGGTTCGTTGCTTGCCAAATATGGTGAAAGAAGTAGTACCTGATTATTTGTGTGGAGACAAGCAGAGCAGGACTTCCCAACATGTTACTACCAAAGAACAAATCAGTCTTGAAGAACTTAATTTGCCATGTCCTTTGAATCCACTTGCATATTTTCCCAGCCATGCCACTAATTTCCTGGCATCTCATGAAAAGGTGGGCTAGGTCTTCACTAGCTATTCTACACCCCGAGCACCGATCGGACCCGATTCCTCTTTCTTGTATCCTTACGCCCGCCGTCGGCGGGAGAGCACCCCACATCACTTTCCACAAAAATATCTTCATATACTGAGGCCACCTTGGCTTCGAGATGTTCTCCATGATTCCCTCCCACCGTTTTTCCGTCCAGTGCCTCTTCCATAATTTGTTGAGGGGGCTACACCAATTAGCCTCGTACATTAATGCATGGTAAATGCCTTTAGAATGTGGTTTCCAAAAGAGGCTACTCCAGGGCCATCTCCAAGCGTCCCATTCAAAGTTGGATTCACAAATTGGCATCGCCACTTTCTCAAGCTCTTTCATCACACTGCAGACTAGTAAGACCTCAAAGCCATTCAGTTGAAATTGGATGGCTAAGGAGTCAGTAGTTTTCCAACACCTCCTGTTGCCATCCCAGAATTGCTCTAGTCGAGCGAGCCCCTTATTATTCACATTTCTGGCCATTTCTATCCAGAAGGGGATTTGCAGCGGCCCCAATATTCTAGAAATCCATGAGGACCACTGCAAAATGGAGTTCTTAAAGTATCTGGTTGCTTCCCCCCATTCCAAAATTCAGCTTCTCTTTTGCACATCATCATTAGCTCCCCTAAGAATCCACCGGATCTAAGATAAGACCACTTCAGGGCGAGAAGTTTTTCGTGCATCACAACCGTCCCCTTCCACTTTCCCCCTTTTGATCCCAGTTTTACTGCATCAAGCATTTCCTTGGTCATGATAGCCCAAGCTTGGTCCTGTTTAGCAAATGAGACCATAAATTTGGCACAAAGGGCCTCAGCATGGGATACAGGGTAAAGAATGCCGAGCCCTCCTTGGTCTACCGGCCGAGCAACTACCTCCCATCTAGCCCAGGGTGCACCAATGTATAGTGTGTACCTTGCTTAGGTATGTGTCTTTTGGCATGTGCACCAACATATAGTGTGTGCCTTGGCATTCATATTAGCATACTTAATTAACATGCTAAATACACACACACACACACATAGATTGTGTAGAATCAATAAAAAATTCATTATTGACTAACTAACAATATGCTAGAAGTGTACAAGATGTGGCTACTTATATAGTAGCTACATATGACTAGGTGCACCTCTCAAGGGTCACATAAAGCATTTTCCCAAGGATCAAGGGGTGACTCCCAAAGGGCAAGGCTGACTCCATAGAATGGGGAAAGGTAGGGTGATTGGGAAGAGATTTTGGAGTCTTATGCAACTCACCATGCCAATGGCCCTCACATTCTCCTATGATGAGTGGGTTGCTAACTATGAAAGAGATGATTCACACACCAATTGTCGCTATAGTCCAAAGGACACAATTTCAACATGTGTGTAGTCAAAACTTTAACACTAGTTTGGTACCAAAACAGGACACTTTAAGTGTCCTTTTTTAACAAATTTAAATTAAATGCTACTTACATTAAACGGTTTATTTAAGAAAACCCTCTTGATATGCTTAAATATGTTAGCTAGAGGGTCTTTTAAAAATATAACCTTGCATTTTAGAATATATCATGATCAAGAACTATACTCATCAAGTTGACCCTCATAAGACTACGACTGCGCTTTGAAGAAATCGCCTTAATAAGCTCAAAAAAAATGAAGCGACTTTGTATAAAATTTTAGGTGTCTCTTCCACAATTTTGCTATAGATAATTGAAAGTTTCATGTGAAAAAAAAAAGACTTTGGAGTATATAAAATAATGGAAAGTTCAATGTGTTTGATATGGTCATTTCAAGCATATCATTGTATCCAAAGAAAAATATGTTTTTGATGTATTTGTGAGTTTTAGAAAGTGATACATTGCTTTCCCTTTCCATTGAGCACTCAAGGTGGCAAGTAGAAGGGCTTTGGTATGCAACAGTTATTGGATCATTTTAAATGTTCAAAAACTGCATAAGAGAAAAATTTCATATTTTCATTCTTGACATATAAGCATTCAAAACCTCAAATAATATTAAACTTTCCATATAGATCAACTAATGTATCTGTTAACACTCACGCACATTCCTATCACCTAAGACGGATGCCGTATTATTTATTTAGTAGAGTCAGGTACCGGGCTTGTCGGTCCAATAGGAAAAGGGTAAGAATGATCGCGATGAGAGGCGCACTCTAATTGGAACATTCAAGGGATTAGTTGGCTAAGCATGGACTCCCAAGTGTGAATGGGGCAAGCTCATATAAAAGTCAACTAAACCTACAATTCACTCATTCTCTCATTTGTGCAGTTGAAGTGTGCTCTTGCTCCATCTCCATCTTCTTCTTCCTCATCTTCTTGTGTGTGTGTGTGTGTGTGTGTGTGTGTGTGCGCGCGTGAGAGAGAGAGAGAGTGTGCAATCGAGCATTGCGATGGTGGCACGACAACGGTGAGGCAATTAAGCACGGCGTAGCGGTGTCTTCTTCTTCTTCGCGGCGAGGAATCCTCCACGACAGTAAGCGTAGAGCATTGAGTGACACACCATCGCCATCTTTGAGCTTACTAGTTTAGGCTAGTTGCATTCTTGGAGCCATTTGTGGCTCGCACATAGTGTATCGACAAGTTCCTTGCATTGACACTGCGACAGACGCGCACATTTTTGGCACCGTTGTCGGGGAATGCCATACACGAAGCTTGAATGGCACTCTGTGCTTCTTTTCTGGTGCAATTTTCAATTGTAAGAAAGGTAGGGAAAGAAAGGTGTGTGTTGAGAAGAAAGATTTTGTGTTGCTACTGTGTATTTCTTTGTTAATGAAGTTTTGAAAGGTTACTGTGTTTTCTCTGTGCTAAGGTATTAGTATCAAGGTTGTTAGTTCTGTGTAAGGGTAAAGCACAGTAAGTAGGAAGTAGATCTGTGAGAGCTAATGAAGTGTGTTAGTGTGTAACAGTAGGTGTATTAGTTGTAAGTAGGTAGGTAGAGTGTGTGTATGCTCGCGCGCAGACTGCGGCGACCTTATCCCGTTTAAAAAAAAAACAACTAAAGGTAAGACCGGGATCGGAAATATCTCCCTAACCCAAACCCAGACCCAAGCCCAAGCTCATGCTCAGGCTCAGGCCTCAGTTTCCCTTTAAAATTACGTATTTTAGCTTCACATGTAGCTAAAAATTTACTTTTTTGAGGACCAACGGAGCCAGTTGTGCTGTAAAGCACACCGCGATCCTCTGAGTGATACGCTTGTTTTGAGCTATCACACACTTTAATAAAAAAAACTGATCATTTAAAAACATTAAAAAAACATTTTAAAACATTAAAAAACGAGTAAAAACGGACGCCTAAAAAAGTAAGCGGTTAACCTTCGAGGTTATTCGCCGACGGTTGTAGGTTGTCAAAGTCACATACATCTGCACTCTGGTCGTGTGCTAGAGATGGAGCAACTAGAGAGAATTTCGACTTACATGATTTCTCATTATCCACCTACCTTAGGTTCCGAGCCCTCGGCGGGGACCCAAGGTAGTACAAACCAAGACCCGAACATAGCGGCTAGTGACTCTTCCTCTGACTACGACATCATGAAGGGTTTCCCAATGCCTAATCCCGATAGCTCAAGCCAAGACATGCATGCCATGGATCCACGGTCCGGGCCGAGCGTGCCTAGCCGCTTGAAGGAAACCTTTAGTAGAGCCACTCGCTCCGAACATGGAGTTAATGATGTAAATGAGGGGGTTGGGGAAGTAAATTCTCAATTCATGACCAACGTAGATCCTATGCCCTTAGAGAATGTGCACGTGAATACTCCATTCACTGCACCCCCTGACTCTTCAAAACTATTCCCCTCTGAGGTCATATTACCCTATGGTAGAATCCTTGCCAAAGTGCAAGAGGTTGAGCGATATATCATTGCGGCTAGGGAAAAGGAATTCGAGAGCTTACACAAGGTGGAGCAACAAAGAGAGTTAAAAGCGAAAGCCCCTATGTCAATATCCTTGCTAAGAGAGCAATCGAGTGCTCCTCAATTAGCAACCGCTAAGGGTCAACCCATAGAGAGCAACATAGCATCCAGCTCAAAGGACACCCCTAGCACCTCAATCCTAGATGGAGCGTTCTTAAATGAGAACTGGGAGTACGAACTACAAACGAAAACTTTAACCGACTTATACACAGATCACACCTATCACGTGGGTTGGTTAGATGTCCTACAATCCACAATGGGTGCTACTAGTGTGGAGGATCAACAACAAAGAGTTTGTGAGGTCATCCATAGGTTGAGTTAGAGAGACAGAACAAGGGGATCCACATGCCTTCAACGGGTCTCATGAGATTCTTGGATACATGAAAGGCTAAACAACCGACCTTATCGCAATGGAGACTCCCTCGATAAGTCCGATGGATCCCCCATATGTTGTTTCGCCAGGGGTCTCGGTGTAATCTAAGCCCACAAGTGATAGCTTTACCTTTCCAAGTCTAGCTCATCTTTCTCTTGATGACACCATGGCTACCATGCCTACTCCAGTAATGGGCATGCCGAGAAACACGCCATAGACCTCATTTGTTAGTAAAGCCCCACTACATGGTAGCTCAATGCCGGCAACATTACCTACAAGTGTGTACCAATAGTATGCACCTATGGGTCATTGCACTCATGTAGTCCCTACCCCTCCCATTGTTTCAACTACCTATGCTGCACAACCACAACACCCAAGCTCTTATTTCCATGGGACTATACCGGCTAGCATTAGTATGTCACATCCAATGTCTGCTATGCCTAGGGCAACACATATGAACTATGGACCACCACATGGCACAACATCGTACCCAACGTGAAATCCAAGGGCTTCTTATGTGCCAAGCCCAATGCCAATACCTACTCCACATGTAGTCTCTGGAGCGCCTTCACCCACGGTGCCTGCTCACTTAGGTGACTTGGCAACATTTTCTCAAGCTATCGGTCAATCTATTGCTGAGAATATGCGTAACACGCCTGATAGAGAGCCTAGAAGTAAGGCAGTACAAATAGCCAAGCTCACACAAAAATTTAGTGGAGATGGGGATGTGAGAAATCGTATCAAAGTGTTTGAACAAATATGTGATTCTCTAGGAGAGCACAACAACCTGCATAAGAGTAATGCTTTAAGCCTAACCTTAAGTGGGAAGGCAGGGGATTGGTATAGAACCCTAAGGGTGGAAGAAAAAACGATTTACCCTACTCTTACTTGTTCTTGAAAGAATACATACGAGAGGGAGTACTTTAGGGTGTAGTCTCTCAGCTCCAGAAAGCCCAACGAGAGGAAGGAGAGTCGTTGAGAGACTTTATTAGTCGCTTGAAGCATTTGAATTGTCGTTGTAATCCAAATGAGCGCTTCAACAATAACCAATTTCTTGATAGATTCATTAGGGGGTTACGGCATGAGGTTATCTACAATGGCCTAGTCATCAGAGGTATCACGACTTGGGAAGCAGTCACCACCAATGCGATCCAATTCGAGGATAATTTAATGATTCAAGGAGAAAGAGTGTCTGTTGAACCTAAATCTATTATCTCGCAAGCATCAAGGCATCAACCAATGACCCTAAAGCCTATTGCTATGGAGGCAAAGATATCTGAGATGATTTTAGCAGATCTCACCAAGGCTATTCAAGAGAGTCTTAGAGACAATCATGCTCCGCAAAACAATCATATGTATCCAAGAAGGGAGAAACAATGGTGCTCAGTATGCTATGGACCGCATAGTACCAGTGAATGCCCTACTTTTATAGTAAAATTCAACGGGAATTGCAATGCATGTGGAAGGTATGGTCATCAAGCAAAGGATTGCATAGTATTTAAGCACGTGATGGCCAATAGACCAACCTTAGCATGGATAGACACACCTTGAGTTCCTGCATTGATTCCGGACCCACCTCTTGAAAAAACGTCACAACACATGATCCCTAGGGCCCAAAATGTTGTTCAAATAACACCCTTACCACCTCCAGTGCTAGGACTGCAACCACCACATCCAAGAATCACTTCTATGAATCAAGTAGGTTGTGAGTCATCTACTGCTTGTTTGGAAGGCTGTGAGGAAGATATAGATCTTAATATTGCCTATGGGATGGATGTGCTTGAAGAAAGTCCACAATACTACATGGAGGACTATTGAGGACAAGTCAAATCCGTATATCAAGTAGCTACTCTTGTAGCAATAGGCCAAAATATCAATTACACTACTAAGAGACCACCTCTTCAATGCTATGAGTGTGGAGGTCCACATCATGTAGCCGAGTGTCCTATTAGGATACAAAAGAATGCCACACTAATGCAAACCAACTAAGCAAGCACGTCTACAATTCCAATACTCATGTGTAATCAATGTGTCATAGATCATTTGATTGCCCAATTTCCAAATAATCCAAATGCACTGAAGATCACTCCATTAAACTTGATTGAAGTTACCGAGGAGCCATCACAAAGTACACCTATGGTATCAGTAAACGTACTCACACGATCAATGCTCCAAAAACAAAATTACATCCTTGAGGAAAAAGACACGACATCAATTGCCCAATCTCAGAAAAAGAAGAAAACACGAAGGAAGAGATCACAAAAAGCAGCGAGGTCAGACCCCAGTTCAAAGACCAGCATAGGGACAAGTGAAGATCCCGTATATATGAACGACGCTGAAGAGGATTTTGATTTAGGTGAAACCATGGAGACCAAAACGACCACTAAGATAGAAACCAACAAGGAAGACCTTCATGAGCCACAATGGCCAGAATCCAAGTAGAAAATAGGAACTTATCCAAAGCAATTAAGGAGTTTGGTAGAAGATACCCAAAGGGATCTAGAACCAGCACCTAGGGAGATCCAGATTACAAACATCGTGTTCCCTATGCAACAACAACCTCACCAAGTACATAGACCCTTAGCCATACCTAGTGTCATCCAAGAACAAAGTGACTTAAAGTCATGGGAAAGTGGGCGTACTCACTTCTTGATGGAAAGAATGTTTACAGAGGGACTACCTGATCCTATCGAAGAAATGGAGATCCCATCTTTCCCACGTCAAGGGACCGAAGCCCAAAAGGTGTCCTTAAACATTGTCAAATTGATGGATTTCATTGAAGTCTTCAAAAGTTAGAACCGCCATCATGTCCAAACTATATAAAGACCCTGAGCTAGTCTCAGCTCTTCGAGCCTTCCTCAATGGAGAACTGAAGTTTGGGCTACCACAATTTTCACAGATGGATGGAGTTGGGGAGATGCCAATAGAGGAGGAACACTTAGATCCACAACCCAACCGAGATGAGAACCTTGTTATAGAACTACCTGTTAACAAGTGGGGACAATACTTTGAGGGTGATGAATCCAATGCGACCATACGAATTACTACTAAGGGATTAACTGTGAAGGGAATCCTTGATGGTGGCGCTGCGGTTAGCATTGTGACTAAAAATTGATGGGAAACTATGGGAAGACCTCACCTTGTGACCACAACCATATTAGTGAAGATGGCCAATGGGTCTATTGTTAAACCTATTGGGATGCTAGAAGATCTCAAGATCAAGGTCTTTATACATAAAATAAGGATTACCTTCATTATTATGGATTTCTCCAAACACACTATGGCATCGGAGATGATCTTAGGATGTCCTTTCATGAGGGAAGCAAAAATGGTGCATGACTGGTCTAAAAACCATATTTACTTGCAGTTCCAAGATTCTATCATTAGAGTGGGTCTTGTAACTGGTTGAGCACATCCTCTAGGAAATAGGTTTATAATTGATCATAGATCTGACACAATAATTCACTCGGCCCCATTGCAGTATTGTTACACGTGTCGGACATACTACCTAGGATGACTGAGTCGGAAAATGTGGATTGGGTCCACCTAGCAGCAACCATAGACACTTGGGGAAACAGGGCGACGACCTGGGTAACACCTGAGGGGGATGAAATGCCACCACTCGTACCCTTAAATATGCTAGAAGAAATACATATAGCTTTTGATGACCTACAAGATGAAAGTTTGACTGGCATTGGAACCAGTAGCGCCTCACAAGACTATAGCCCACACGATTTGGGGTCAGAATCATCAATTGAAATTGACTTTGAGGACAAGAAACTGAGTTAAATCTTAGTGCAAATGTGGGGACAAACCATTCAGGGCCCAGTGGTAGCCTAGATGACAATCTATCCAAGGGAGCAGAAGACACAAGCAGCGATTCATCTAGTGACTCTTCACTAGAGATTTGTTGTAATCGAAAATTAGACAAGAAGAGTAAGAGATATAAGAGGTGACCATATCGAGCAAATGTGTGTGCTAGAATAAATGAAGAAATCTATCGTAGAATGGCTTAATTATAATTGGGGCGAATACCTTCAAAGCGTTATGTGGTGTAGTCCACAATCCATTGACATAGCACAACTAGAGGCTACAGAGAAGCCAAAGATGAGTCGTACTGTAAGGAGACAACAAACTTGAGAGTTAGCTCAACAAAAAAAGGAATCGAAAGTGAAATCATAGTCCACAGAACAACAAGACCCCACAAACTTACACCCTACACCTGAACATTTCAAATCCTACCACAGAGGAACGTAAGGTTGTGTATACAAAGGCTCAAAGAAAACCTATCGATGGGAGCAATGGAGTCTATGAAGGTCCAGTGATAGTTAAGGAAATAGAGTTAGCAGACCTAGGGAAAGAGTGTAAACCTGTTTTCATTGCCCAAGATCTGACAGAGACTGAGGAGTGTGTACTTAAAGAACTTCTCAAGGAATTTAGGGATATATTTTCCTGGACATATCATGATATGAAAGGTGTTCCACCTTTCGTGGTGCAACACACAATCCCCATGAATAGCATGGCTAAACTAGTTCAGCAACGACCCTACCCAATGAATCCTAAATATGCAAAAATCATTCAAGAAGAAATTGAAAAGCTTGTGGAATGCGGATTCATATACCCTATTGAGCACTCAGAATGGGTGCATGTCTCCAATAGTGATTGTGTCAAAAAAGAATGAAAAACGCACAGTGTGCGTGGATCTCAAGAAGGTCAATGCCTCCACTAGGAGGGACCATTACCCCTTGCCATATTCAGAACATGTGCTTGAAAGAGTTGCAGGGAAGGAAGCTTATAGCTTTTTCGATGGATACTCTGGCTACAATCAAATCACAATTGCATTGAAGGACCAAGCTAAAACAGCCTTTATATCCGAATTTGGAGTGTTCGCATTTCGTGTTATGGCTTTTGGCTTAACCAATGCCCCTTCTACCTTTCAAAGATTAATAAACACTGATTTTAGAGAATATTTGAGGGATTTTGTGAATCTTTCTTAGATGATCTTTGTGTTTATTCCTCTTGGAAAGAACATCTACCATGCTTACAAAAAGTGTTTGAGAAGTGTAGATTGTATCGCATCTCCTTAAACCCTTTCAAATGCCAATTTTGGGTTAAACATGGAGCCATTTTAGGGCATATAGTGTCCAAAAAAGAGATTTCCATAGATGAGAGCAAAATTAAAGCCATTGCTGAATTTCCACCACCTACAAACTATAAAGGAGTTCAAAGGTTCATGGGCCTTGTTGGTTATTACCGATGGTTTATTTTAAACTTTGCCGAGATAGCTCGTCCTTTGTACAAGCTTCTTATCGAGTTCCAATGGACTGCGGAGTGTGACCATGCTTATGAGTCATTGAAAAAGACCTTGACTCGCGCTCCTATTCTACGAGTTCCCAATTGGAATGTAATTTTTCATGTGCATATTGATGCATCGAACTTTGCTATTAGATGTCTTCTAGCTCAACCAGGAGAACATAAACTGGACTACCCCATTAGCTTTGCAATTCGTCAATTGAATGATGCCGAGAGAAACTACACCACTACAGAGCAAGAAGGTTTAGGTATGATTTATGCAGTGAAGAAATTTCACTACTACCTTTTGGCCAACAAGTTTGTGTTCTATGTTGATCATCAAGCCTTGTTGTATCTAGTAAATAAACCTTGTTGCACGCGAAGAATTACACGATGGTTGTTAATTCTCCTTGAGTTTGATTTTACGTTGTGGTGAGACCTGGTAAAAGACATGTCATGGTGGATCATTTGTCTCGCATACCCAATGGTGAAGCCCCTACTGGAGTCAATGATGAGTTGCCCGATACTTCTCTATTCCTAGTCGAAACCATACCTGAATAGAGTGAGAAGATTGTGAACGTTCTAGTTAATGGTTTTCCACCCAAAGAGCTTCGTAAAGACATACCTTGAAAACTGTTAAAAGAATGTGAACCTTACTCTCTCATTGCAGGAACTCTCTACAAACTAGGGAAGGATGATATTCTTAGACGTTGTGCCCGTGAGGATGAGTTTATACATACTACAAGAAGCCCACATGGGTATAGCCGAAGGGCATTTCTCAGGGGAACTAACAGCTAGAAAGGTGTTGCAATCAGGTTATTGGTGGCCTACCTTATTCAAAGATGCATCACTTTTTGCAAAAGGATGTGATGAATGCCAACGTTACAAGATCACACAACAAAAGGATAGGATGCCTTTACATCCTGTTAAAGTGACTCAACCATTTGAAAAATGGGGTTTGGACTTTGTAGGCCCAATTAGTCCGGCAGCTCATAGCACTCAATCTCAATATATTATCGTTGCCACTGACTATGTGACAAAGTGGGCGGAAGCCAGGGCGACACGTAAGGTCGATGCGAGGTCAACTGCCAAGTTTCTCTTTGCGAACATTATTACAAGATTTGGTTGTCCCTTTGAGATTGTGAGTGACAATGGTACTCATTTTACAAATGGAGTTATAAAAGAACTCACTACCAACTTTATGATAGCTCACCATAAGTCCACACCTTATTATCCACAAGCAAATAGCTAAGCTGAGAGCATCAACAAGACCTTAATCTCTATCTTGACCAAATGGTGGAAGCTCATCGCTTAGATTGGGATTTAAATCTTACATCAGCTCTATGGGCTTATCATACTGCGTACAAAGTTGCCATTAACTGCACACCATTTAAGATGGTGTATGGCCAAGAAGCGGTTATGCCATGGGAGTTTGTCGTTCCTAGTCTTCGGGTAGCTTCTCAAGAAGGTTGGGATGGTAACCCCTTAGTTGAGAGATTATATATCCTTGAAAGGTTAGATGAAGAGAGGCAATTATCTGTGCAAAATGCACTTGTGGAGAAAGATAGCAGGAAGAAATGGTTTGACCGTTATCTAAATAACAAAGATATCAATGTTGGTGATAAAGTCCTTATGTATGGAGTGCATTAAAAAAATAAAAAGTTGAAATATGCGGGAAAAAGACCATATAGAGTATGTGAGATCACCCCACAAGGAACCATTCGTGTGGAGACTCTTGATGGAGTTTAAACCATTGGATTCCTCAATGGGAGCAAATTTAAAAGATACTATGATCTTTTAAGCCAAGAGGAAGTACATGCCATCCATACAAAAAAGGCAGCCAAGGCACAAACAGAATTGAAGAAGATACATGCTCAAGCTGAGGCTAAGGAGCGACAACAACGCATAAGACGGAAACAAGAGGCTAACCTTGGAGTCACACATGCATTCCACGTTGAAACTGACGAGGATTGGTTGGACTCTGACACACCTCTACGATACCCTATTGAGCTAAACAGCACCTATGGAAAAGTGCTATATAACGCCTTATTGGACACGGGTGCTAAATATAATCTGCTATCATATGGGGTGTGGTGTCAGTTAGGGAAGCCGCCTCTATCTGAGAGTATTATCCAAGTCAAGGGTGTCAACAAGAAAAAAACTGCGGTTTTTGGAATCTAGCACACTTCTGTCATTTATGACAATGGGATTGTAGCTCAGGAGTTTTTTTTCATGCCTCTTGGAACTATGGAGGGTAATATAAACCTAGGACACACGTAGATGATAGCAACCAAATGCACTATTGATTGGGGGATAGGGGGTGTCACAACACAGAAACCAACTCTTAGCCCTGCCACTCAAGCCATAGTCCCTGAGATATTGCCTCTTAAGGAAATAAAACCCAAAACATTGCATGTCCAAGAGGTGGAACCATAAGCCCCCATAGCCCAACTCTTTAGAGCTTCAATTGATGTAGCTGAAATAAAGCTTGAGACACATAAGACCCATCCCAATATAGCAAAGAAAACAAACAAGTGGGTCCCTAAAGCTTCTTTAGTGACCATAGCCAGTGCTAAAAGACAGGAGCCTAGTAAGAGACGTCCCACTCGCTCCAAGAAATGTAAGAAAATGTGGTGTTGGATTCCTAAACGACTATTGGAAGCCCAAGGCTACTATCAAGGAAATGATCAAATCTTGGTGCCAAAATGTAGATTGTGTTCTTACTTGTCACCTGATCCATGTGCGCCCAATCTTGTAGCTCCAAAACGTATTGACAATCGTGGAAAGAAAAAAATCACTGAATGCTACTAACCCGCTCCAGAGCTAATTTGGGTACCGAAGAAACAACGATTTGTTCCACCTAGCTTAGGAACAGTGCAATCAAATGAAGCTTCTTGCTCTTCATGTAGTTCTTATACAGAAATAGAAGTTTCAGCACAACCTCCACCTACCATTGTACGCATCCATACAAGCAAGAAAGAGTTTGTACCTCCCATTATAAGTTCACCACCTATAACAATGTTGCAAATAAAATCATGGGAGAGTACCTTACCACCCTTGCAACTAGATGAAACGCATAGGGAGGTCGAAAACAAGCAGTCTGACTAAGCTAGTTTGACCAAGCTAGGCGTTAGAGATCTTCTCTTAATACCATGGGGAATGCCTTCCTAATTATCAATGGTTACTTAGGTTCTTAATCCGATTTAGGAAGCATTGTGTGAAATGTACTAGGGCTTTCTAGTGGGCTTAGTCCCTATTGACCTTTAGCTTAAGTATTATAAAGGGAGTTTACTAGTGTGATGAGCCTGGGGAGAGTAACAATGTTATATGACCCCCCAAAGTTACAAAATTAAAATGTTGAAAACGAACAAAAAAAAAATCAAAGTGCCACAATGTAAAATCTTAAGCTGGAAGAGAAATCTCAGCTTGATTGGTTACTCCACTCACATGTATCGCCTATGGTACTAGAGCCCTAGAGTTTCCCAGTGTGGGCACTTTTTCTTGAAAAGAAAAAAACCCAAGGCATACAAAATAAGCACACACGTCAAAATTGAATCAGTGTGAAAAGACTTTGGGGGGTCAAAGAAAAGGAAAAAAGTCTGGCGATGATTTCATGAGAAATTCCTTTTATCGTAGCTTAACTACAAGGTCTTCTAGGTATAGCCTCTAGTCAGCCCTCGGACATGAAATACTTGGCTCTCATGATTAAACAACTTAATTGACCAAAGAAAATTGAGAAGCTTGCCCATGGTATTATTAGTTGATCTTAAGTGCCTTTCGACCGTTAAACTAGCGACCCCAGACTTGTTTAATTTTTTACATTTATAAATGTTTATGCGTTTGATTATATTGCAATTTAATGTTTATTGCTAACAAATGGTTTAAAATTTTGTTACCAATCAAATTGTCTACCTACAACTACATATGCTTTTTAATTGTATATGAGAATGCAATTACTGTGCCAATGTTGTTTGATTTTGCAGTGACTGAAGAAGGCTAAGGACATTCATCTCAAATGCTCTTCCACCTCGATGAACGAGCTTCAACTCAATAGCTTCCGAGGACGCAATCTACATCAGGAAGGGGGGCATGTTAACCCTCATGCACATTCCTATCACCTAAGACGGACGCCGTATTATTTATTTGGTAGATTCAGGTACCGAGCTTGTAGGTCCAATAGGAAAAGGATAAGAGTGATCGTCGATTAGAGGCGCACTCTAACTGGAACAGTCAAGGGATTAGTTGGCTAAGCATGGGCTCCCAAGTGTGAATGGAGCGAGCTCATATAAAAGTCAACTAAACCTAAAATTCACTCATTCTCTCATTTGTGCAATTGAAGAGTGCTCTTGCTCCATCTCCATCTTGTTCTTCCTCATCTCCTTGTGTGTGTGTGTGTGTGTGTATACATGAGAGAGAGAGAGAGAGTGTGTGTGTGATCGAGCATTGCGACGGCGCCGCAACGGCGGTGAGGCGGTTGAGCACGGCATAGCGGCGTCTCCTTCTTCTTCACGGCGAGGATCCTCCACGACAGCAAGCGTAGAGCGGTGAGTGACACACCATCGCCATCTTCGAGCTTACTAGTTTAGGTTAATTGCATGCTTGGAGCCATTTGTGGCTCGCACACACTGTATCGGCAAGTTCCTTGCATTGACACGTGCGAGAGACGCGCATAGTATCAACGTTAATGGTACATACACAACTGGGGTGCCTAAAGGTTTCAATGTTATTATGGAGAGCTCAAGATTTTCAAGAGTTTTTGCACGATAAAAATTTCAAGATAGAGTTCAAGCAACGAGATTTAATTGAGTTAGGGAGCCCAAAAAATATGTAGTTTCTTGGTTTAAACATATAAAGTCATTTGTAGTTTTCAAATTGCACTAGAATAGTACCAATTCCATGAGGGGACCTTTGGAAGACCAAAATTATACTCTTATTCAACACGTGCTCAAGTATGAAATTATGTCTATAACTTGCATATGACTTGAAAACTTATCTTTGAAGTGCATTCCATTGTTTTGTAACACTCAGCGATAACACTTGGATTTATAAATGTAAAAAAGGCCATCTGTATAAAAAGATATAATGGTTTTATGATTTTTTTGGCAAAACACCTTGAAATTTTACTAAAATTTATGTCTTAGAACTTACCAGAATTCTCTCCATACGGATTGTATTTTGATATGCAAAATAATCCACTGTTTTCTTTCCCTCATAACCAATCTATGGTAGAAGCAAGGTGTAAACAACTTCTTTCTAGCTTGACAAATAAATTGCCAAAACATGGTAGAAAAACAGGACACTTAAGTGTCCAATTACAGAACTAGTATTAAGTGTGGGAGGCGATTTAGTGAGGATTATGGTTTATGGTTTATGGTCAAGCACTGAAGATCCCTTATGATTTTTATTGTGATTTTTGGTTGTGGGAGCCGATGCTCTTGGATTTTTTTTTTTTTGGTTATGGTTGTGCTACCAAAATACTGCCACAATTTTTGCAACCTTGTACTAAAGTTGGTTTTGTAAGATGGATGTGCATCACCCAAAGTAGCGTAGAGTTCTCACCCATGTGATAATGGTTTATGATTTTGATTTGGGATTATAAAGTGGTTTGATGTTTATGTCAAAGGTGTAAGGGTAGAGATCCTATAGAGTTTGATTGTATTGGAAAGGATTTTTTGTGCATACGGAAGATGCTATTTTGATTGGAGTCATGTGTTATGTTTCTCATGACAATGTTGATACAAAGTTAGGATCATTTACATCGCTTAGCCTTAGATGAAAGAGTCGATGACTTGGGGCTTTTTTGGATTCAAGGTATTGCTTAGATCTTCTTTTTCATCAAGTCTAGCTACATGGCTAGTGAATGTGGATGAGTGGACCCACATAGGGTTTGGTATTTCTAATCAGTCATTTATAGGTTTGAAGTTATTGTCTACCTAAATTTTGTTATGCATTAATTCATGGTTTGTCTGTTTCATTTAGATGAGACGTTGAAAGATTCTCTTTTGTCATTCTCATGTGTCACCCGCCACTCTCTCTCTCTCTCTCTCTCTCTCTCTCCCCCCCCCCCCCCCCCCCCCCCCACACACACACACACACACACACACACACACCAGTGCGATGTAAACATATAGTCACGCTCCACTTGGTCATTGTCTTGAGTACGCTTTCAGAGGCAACACTAGCCGTGCTAGGTCATGTAGTCCGGCTCATGGCTTAAACTCCATGCTAGGTCGAACATTGAAATATGCTCCCCCTTATGTTATCGCTTTTACAACTCTGATGCATATTGAAATGGTATAAAAGTGTAAATTGCATAGTTCTTGTATAGATCCCTAGGGAGAGGTATCTCTCATTAGTGTGTTTGAGTACACTTTCAGAGGCAACACTAGCCGTGCTAGGTCATGTAGTCCGGCTCATGGCTTAAACTCCATGCTAGGTCGAACATTGAAATCTGCTCCCCCTTATGTTATCGCTTTTACAACTCCGATGCATATTGAAATGGTATAAAAGTGTAAATTGCATAGTTCTTGTATAGATCCCTAGGGAGAGGTATCTCTCATTGGTGTGCAAATAGAAAGATAAGCTAGCCCTAGAATGATGGGCATATACACAATGAATGAGGGAAAAAACTTTCTATTGAGGGAAAAAGTGCCCCATCGGTCCTAAATGTGTTCATATATATGGTAACAAAGAAAGTTTAGGAGGTTTCCTATTTTTTTAGGACCTAGTACCGTCACATTGATTTGAATGGTGTGTGTGTGACTAGATTGTATTGATATCACATGAATCCCAGAAATATCACTAAGGCATAGGGGGACTGTGCCCTCACTCTTTGTAGAAAGTGTAGATGGGGGTCGGAGAACCATGCAAGCCCTCGTCACTATCTCAGATGGGGTCGGCTCAAAGAGAATCTAGGGCCCAGGTTGAGGGGGGACGGGCGGCTTTGATCTCCGCCATACGATCACCATAGTGAACTAGGGTGAAGCAGTTAAGTGTAAAAACGACTCCTAGAGCTCATCCCTAGTTTACCCACCCCTAGTTTATCGGCCTCGTGGACCGTGGGTTGAACGTGAGACCCATGAAAGCTCTACCGCCATGTTGACGTATGTTGCTGACCATGTCAACATGATAGACGACGACCATGTTGGTTCACTCTAGTTTACCCACCCCTAGTTCACCGGGGGATAGGACGACTAAGATCAAACCTGCTCCGTGGCCCCAAATTTGGGCCCGACCCTGTGTGACATAGTGACAAGGCATGCATGCATGCCTCCTCTACATTTTCGAGGACCTAGGCGTAGGGAGCCAAATGCCGTAACCACGTTGCTTGCACAAGTCTTCGTGAAACATAGACATCCATGTATGTGCAAACATGCCAACGGGGCAGAAATAATCCAATTAAAAGCACCGAGATTACTTGAGTCTTGTCCAAGGTCCATGGCGAGTGACTTGTATCGGCATGGGAAATTGCTACGGGCCCTTGATCCCACCAGTTATGCTAGCCAAAGGCTGCATGATTTCTCAAGCCCCATACCTCTGACGTCAAACATCTTCAAGTTATACTTGTTCACATAGCGGGCAATGTCCTCTGCGCTAGCGTAAACTCTTCAAAATAGCGAGCAATCTCCTCTGCACTAGCTCAAACTCTTCAAAAGACAAGGGCGATGGGTTGCTTGAACGACGTGAAAACACACACACATGGGTACTAGTATCTCTGCCGCTGATGATGCTTATGGTCGTGTAGCTGCCAAAGCACCTCATGTCTTAGTGCTCCCTTTCCCTGCTCAAGGCCACACCAACCCCTCCCTCTCCATCGCCCACTACCTGGCAGCCCATGGCATCTCGGTCACGCTAGTCCAGGCCCGTGGTGGCTTTCTTCCTCAAGGTTTCGCTGAGTCAATCAATGGAAACCGCTCCCGGCCCGCTACCCAAACCCTCTAATTCGCAATGAGACCATCCCCAGCGGCCTCGACAACTCGCAGCCCTTCTCCGCAGCCAGCTTCAGGGATTCCCTTGATGTCATGCGCAGCTCATTCACAGAGCTCCTTCATCAAAAGCTCATGCTGCAGGACAACCCTCCTGTTTGTTTGCTCATCGATAGCGTTTTTGGCTGGGGTGATGCCATAGCCATCAAATTTGGTTTATCCCGGGTGGATGTCTGGACAAGTTCTGCTTCGACATTGTGCCTGGGCATTCATCTCCCAGGCCTTGTCGAGCGCGGCTTCATCCCTGCGGCCGAAGAAGGTAAGGAATACTGTCTGGTTTAAGCAAGGCATCATGAATGAATGCATAAGGTAACCACCCACTGTCTGTTTGGTAGGGGCAAAAGACAAGATAATAGACTTCATTACTGGATTGTCTCCACTCCGTGTCGCTGATCTGTCCCAAAACTTGCGTGCTGAGGAAGGCTTGCTCAGCGATTCATTTGTTCTCATCAGTTCTATTTTTGAGAATGCCAAAAAGGCCGACCGCATTCTTGTCAACACCATGCACGCACTAGAACGATCTGTGATAGAGGCCCTGCGCAAAGAGGACCGCATACCCATCAATCGTATCGGTCCATTGTACATGATGAGTAACATCGTGCCCTACTCATCTTCTCTCAGCCTCATCCAAGAAGATAATGACTGTCTGTTATGGCTCGACCGGCAGCAGGGGTCATCTGTTCTTTACATTGCATTCGGAAGTGTAGCATCCTTAGATGAAAATGCACTTGTAGAGCTCGCCCGTGGTTTGGAGGCGAGTGGACAGAGTTTCTTGTGGGTCATCCTCCCTGACACTTACAAAAACAAGGCATCAGTTGAGGAGATTTTGCCTGAGGGCTTCATGGAGCGCACGCACAATCGAGGGCTTGTGATCTCATGGGCTCCTCAACTTGCTGTCCTTGGACACTCTTCTGTGGGTGCCTTCCTGACTCATGCGGATGGAACTCGGTCTTGGAGAGCTTGAGGAAGGGGGTGCCTATGCTGGGCTTCCCTCAGAGATTGTCCATGACTGGAAGGTGGGCTTGCCTCTCTTACAAGACCAGGTGACTGTTCAAAAGTGGAGCGGGCTGGTGTGAAAAACGCCATTGCAACAATAATGAGAGGTGATGAAGGCTTGCCAGTCAGGACACGAGCGTGCAAATGGAAGGAGATTGCTGAGAGGGCAATCCATGGCTCCTCCTACGACAACCTCCAAAAGCTAGTGGATGATTTGAAGTTTGGAAGATTGAACTATCCTAAGCACTTACTCTCTTTGAAGGGATCCTCCTAAAACTTGGAAAACATAGACATGGAAAGTTTTAGAGGTAATTTGATTATATTGGAAGGTGTTTGTAATAGATTTATCTAGATTTTGTAGGTCATCTATCTTGTGCTTGTCGAACATTTTGAAGAGCAAGTTTCAATATATCCATGCAATCTTGAAGAAAATCCATGACCTGTTGAATTAGTTTCTCAATTGCCAACTCCACTGTAACTGGTGATCTAGGTTGAAAACTATACGTACGCATGGAAGGACTAGAACTTGTCGTCACATGCTTTGGACTATTGTAAGCAAGCTCAAGGATAGGGAGATAATCTTTCCAATCAGATTGCTTTTTGCTAATGTATGCTCTTAGCATATCCTCTAGCACTTGATTAACATGTTTAATGTGATCATCTATTTTTGGATGATCTGCAGTATTGATGTTGAGTTGTATACCGATTCATATAAATACGTCCCTTCAAAAATAATTGTGAAATTTGGGATTATGGTCACTCACAATAGTGCTAGGCAACTTGGAGTTTTAATTGTGGAGTTGGTTAGAATAAATTTGCAAAGTTCAGTTGACCATTCACAGTGATTCATGACTTGTTGGTAAACTCACAATAAGATGAAACTTTCCCATTTATCATTGAGAATCCGCAATTGATGCAAGAGTTCTCTTACATTTAGGCACTCCGCTTTATTAACTTGATATTTTTGGCAATGCAAGACATAGTTTTGAATATACCTATATAAATCTGACAGTAAAACTGTCGTCCTATGAGTGCATAAGTTTTCTTTGTGCCTGGGTGCCTTGCAATGGAGTGTCATATCATTCATAAAGAATTTGATACCAAATATCTATGTCCGTTACTTGGAGATGCACCCTTAAAAAACAATTCATATAACGTGCGTTCAAAAGATATTAAAAAAACCCCTTTACTTACATGCTTAAGGTAATAAAATAACCCTTTTTTCTCTAAAAAATTACGAGTTTTTTTAAATCAATTAAAAAATCATTTTTATTAGTATAGTCATGTTAAAATTTTAATAATTAAAAACCCATTCATTTGAGCTCATGTGGTAACTTACATATCTAAAAGTGAACCACACACACTCTTCTTGTGGAGCAGGTATCCGTCATTGATTTAAAAATTCTTCCATCTTTGTAGCTCATTACTCAAAGAGGAGAACTAGTTATGGAGGAAAATGACACACTACTATCCTTAGAGTGAGAAGGATCGTCATTTTCACATGGCTCCAAACTTTAGACTATGTTTTATCATGCTCATATTTGCCCTTGAAAGATTCCAAAAACTCACTTCGAATATCTATAAATAGAACAAAATTGGTCTCATCTATATGGCTAGGATTATCAGCTACCACGTAGTATCTTCCTTTACAATATCGAAGCTTAGTCATACTCCTAAAAAATCTCAACCACATGGCCTTTCAATCCTTCAAATTCGTTTGTTGTATAATTTCATGGTCAAATACAATCTCAAAATAAGCCCCATACAAATAATTTCACCACGTTTTTAATGCAAATACAATTGCATAGAGTTCTCTTTTGTAAGGAAAATGATTCTGTTGTGCACAATTAATTTTTTTTCTTTCAAATGCAATTGGCCAGCTTTCCTCATGTAGAAGGACCGTTCCAATAGCACAATTACTAGCATCCATTTCTAATACAAACGGTTTCATAGAGTCTACAATAGCTAAAATAAGAGTTGTAACTAAGGTGATCTTAAGAGCATCAAAACTTTGATATTGATCTTCTTCCCACTGAAAGGTTTTGCCCTTGTCTTTTAGTTATTCCTTCATAGGAACAAAAATACAAGCATAGTTTTTAACGAACCGTTGGAAAAAACTTACAAAGTCCAAAAAAATTATAACTCTTCCAGTTTTCGGGATAAGGCCATCTCCTAACAACATTCACTTTGGATTTATCCATATGGAGTCCGATGGTTGAAATGACATGTCCCAAATAGTGATTTCCTCCTTGAGAAAATCACACTTGGATTCCTTGTCATATAACTTGTTTTTCCATAGCAAGTCAAACACTTGCTTTAAACGTTGCCAGTACTCTCCCTCAAAGGCACTATATTCTAGGATCTCATCGAGGAAAAAGATAACAAACTTGTCTAGATAGGGTTTCAAGACGCTATCCATAAGGGTCATGAAAGTAGTTGGCACATTGGTCAACCCAAAGGGCATAACCAAAAACTCACAGTATCCAAACTTTGTTTGGAAAGAAGTTTTGGGTATATCACCAAGCCTAATGTACACTTGATGATACCCTACTGACAACAAATCTATCTTCATAAAGATACGAGTATGGGTGAGCTTTTAAATAACTCATCCACTTTAGGCAACAAATACTTCATCTTGAAAGTGACCATGTTTAGGTCTCGGGAGGTTCACCTCTTAGACATGTAAGTTACCACATAAGTTCAAATGAATGGGTTTTTTAATTGTCAAAATTAAAAATTTTAAATAGGATTATATTAACAGAAGGGATTTTTAAATCGATTTTAGAAAAAAACCCATAAGTTTTTGAAGAAAAAGAGTTCATTTTATTACCTTAATACTAGGGTTGTGTGAGCATGAGCACTTTTGTGACTATAAGCAGCTTTTTTGTAAAATCTTGTTCTCATGGACCACAACAAAACTCCTTAAAACCGTTTAGGGATTTGTTCTGAAAGCATGTAGGAAGTTGAAAAAATAGAAATAAATAATTTCATATAAAATTATTACTTTTTAAGATCCATCTTTTAGGTACATTCAAACAAAAATCACTCAAAAGTTTTGATATCCCATGTAAACTCCTTAAAAACTTTCAAAGCACATTGAAACTTTTTTACAAAATACATGGATATATATACAATGAGAATCTATGCATATACTATTCTTAGAATAAAAATTATCGAATTGTTTTAGGCCTCAAAAATGTATATGTTGTTAAATTTAAAAGCCAATTTTGTGACTTCTTACTATTTTTAAAAAGTTAAAATTTTTAATTTTACACTTTTTTGGAATAAATGTTATAAGTTAGAATTTTTCTCTATATCATAGGATCTCAATGGTATCCTATGAGCATGGTTTCTTGAAAATTAGACAATCGTAGAGTAAATTTTTCACAATGAGGTGCTAAGCCACTATTGTAGCTCGATCCACTTAAGTTTCTCAAACACAAACTTAGTTTTAACCATGTAAGTAAAGGGGTTTTTTTAATACCCTTTGAACACACATTATACGAATATTTTTTTAAAGGCGCACCTCCTGAGGTTTATGCCATGGTAATCTATGCATATACGTATACTATTGTCCTTTTTTTGTCACCAACAAAATGGGAGAGGCCCATGGTGAAGAACTTATTTGCATGAATCCTCTATTGAGGTATAGTTAGCAAGCTAACATTCCACCTCAATAGCCTCACAATGACACATTTTGTAGGGTGGTTTACTTACTGGCTTATTGTCTACAACCGTGTCTATGCCATGTTTCACAACACACGTCGACGATAACCCTGTTGAAAAATCATCTGGAAACACATCGAATTTACTAGAAATATTTTCTTGTTTTAGTGATAGAGAAGTAGCCATATTTGAGGAACTATCATTTAAAACATTATCAATATTTGATTAAAAAAATGACAAAGCGAGTAACACAAAAATTGTTCGTCTATTTCATCTTGAGAAGAGAGCTTCATAATTTTGGATGTACAAATAAGTGATGAAGAAGAAAAATCCTTCTTCTTAACGATAGTTTGTGCATGCCATTGGATTTAGCATTAAACTATTATGCTCATAGCTACACTTTAATGATGACCCTATTCATATAACCACTCTTGACTAAGTACCACATTTTCCTGATCCATATTCATGAATTTGAAATTCAAGGACGTATGATACTCTTCAATCTCCAATGGTACATCCTTTACTTATGTATCACACACCTCTGCATCGTGGTGGCCGTTAATCATTGCTACCTTGTAGTGATAAGAGCTACGAGTGTGGGGTAAATTGAGTTGTTTCACTAACTTATAGTTTCTGAGATTGTGTGAAGCACCATTTGTCTATCAAGATTTTCACCTTGTGACTTTGGATAACCCCATGTATGCACACCAAATTGTGTAGATCAAAGGTTTTGCCACATTGAGATCATAATGTAGCACTTGTGTATTGCTTCGGTGTGTGTTATTTCCACATTGGAAAAGAGAGAAGAGGACTCGAGAGGCAACAACTGCACCATGTGCACCACTTTCTCTTTACCTTGGGTAGTAGATTTTCCCTTACACCAATCTTTTTGTCAAGTCCACTCCCCAAACAAGTAAAACATTGCTCTTCTTTCTTTGCTTTCTCAAAATCTTCACTAGAGACAAATGCCCCTAGGCCCATTGGGCTTTTTGAATGCATCAATGAAGTTGCTATAAAATTTCTATTATTATTTCCATGAGGTGTTTGTGCATTTGCATGTGTGGAGTCAATCTTGTGTGCATTATGCAATGCTGTTTTATCGGGATCTTCACGTATATATGCATACACTTTGGTTCCTCAAGTGTCTTGGGGTCCTGGGTTTTAACGTGCTTCTTAAGCTCTAGTATCAGCCCATGAATGAACCAACGCACTTGCTAAAAGTTGTCTAGACCTTTTGGATTGAGAATCGCATCACGATAGTACAAGATATACTTTAACAATGTCTTATTCTAATTCATAGAGTAGTTATCCCATGCATACCAATTTTTGTCTACTTCCTTTGTGGACAAGAACTCCTTTTTGAACACATCCTCAAAAGCTACCCATGTTTAGGTATGGTGCCCTTCTCTTTGAGTCACATCCACCATTTATATGTCTTACCCTCTAGTGTTAGACTTGTTTACAATGCCTTGATTGCATCTAAGATTGTGAAAACCATTCCATTTGCTAAGGAATATAGTCACAACATCTTTGTTTCACTCATTTTCCTCTCCTCAAAAAATCATTGGCTTGGTATTCTTTAACAAATCATCCACCTCTTTTTGAGAGAGAAAGTGCAATCCCTCCAAATTGGAGCCTTGTTGTTGTAGACTAGGGGTACTCCTGCCAAGTGAGCGGTGGCATAGAGCCTAGTCTATTCATTAACTTGGCCCTTGGCTGACTATTGCATGAATTTCATAAGTATATCAGACACCTTAGCGACATTCATATTCAAGTGTGAAAAATTAGACTCTAAAACAGTCATGCATGTTTCAAGAGTCCTAAAACCTTGGATGTCAAGAAAATTAATGTTATCATCCAACCCAGCTGTGCAAGCACCCTCCATGAGAGTAGCTGGCCACAAGGTAGCAACTAGCAGAACTGGAACAAGGTTTTCAAAATCAAAATTATCTTGCATATCAACATTCAAATCCATGGTGTAATGTGATGTGCTAACAAGAAAGATAAGTACCTTATTTCAAAAAACGTTGGTGAAACTAAGTAGTAATAGTTGATGAGCAACAATAAGAGAAATTGACCAACCTTGCTAAATCAAAGCCGTTAAATAATAAAAAATTGATGCCAATTATGAATGTCAAAATTCACGTTCTACCCAACCAAAAAGTCAAAAAGCTTGTTGACTTTGCTTTCAAGGTCAATTACGGCTTTAGAGAGCCATTACAAAGCACTTCCTTGTCATACACTTGAAGAAAATTTTCCCAAAACTATGGAAGAGCTTTGAAGTGTAAAAAAACCTTCACGTGAATGAGTACCAAGTCCTTTTAAAACTATCCAAAATAATTGATGAAGAAATTGTCCAGCGGACAGCTATTATGCAACCAAGTCTATAGAAAATCTCTACACACTAGATCAAAAATTGACTACAAATTTCTCCAAAAAACTCCCCAAAGGAACTCTCAAGATTCAAAGATGGAAATTGCTGGGGTTCTTGGGTGTGTGTGCACCCCTAGCGAGTTTAAAGTGGCCAAAACTTGAATTTAGTTTACTTTGGGCATCCAATAATGGAAAAGGAGCATTGTCCTCCAGTTATGGCATCGACCTATATGTCTCAGAGAGAAGGGTGGAGATAGATGCCACTATAATTCTCCACGTGAGAGAGAAGGATGGAGACAGATGCCACTACAATTCTCCATGTGAACTACTCTAGAAGCATAAAATGCTCTGCTTGCTTGTGAAATCTAGTAGAAAGAAAGAGAGCTCAATTTTGAGCAAGTCGATTGCACCCTATCTCCTCACAAGTGTCCATGCCTACGTTCCGTTTTGTTGAAGCTCTAGTCATCTTCCCCACAATGGCTTCAATACCAATGTGAGACCAGGGTGTCTTGAACCTGTCTTTCCTCTTAGCCTCTTGTTCTTATATAGGAAAGCCCTTGAGCTTGGTTTAGATTGGTTCCTAGCCTCTAGACCCTTGGCCTGATGGTGGTTTAGATAGAAAATTACATGCCTTAACCCCATTGATGGATGGGTTGCAAAGCATGTCCTTGTCATTGATTGATCTTTTTTTGTTTCACTCGATTTAATGTTGTCCATGTGGAGACCCATATCTAACAATACTAGTTCAAGTGTCTTTAGAGCCACCTGCCACTCACTTGACTGCTTGATTCTCCAAGAAAACCCAATGTAGAGGTATACTAAGTTCTCCACAATATTGCAAAGAGTGTGCATTGTACAAATGTTGACATTAACAAGTAAAATTTGTGGGATTGGATAAAAATTAAGGTCTCCATTTTGTGATGAGTAGGAGACTTTTTCCACCACGTTGGGTTCATCAATTTTGTAGACTAGATGGAGAACAAGCATGGAGACTTTGTCAGGACACCCATTTCACAAGTATACATACACTTCAATGTTTTGGAGTCATACAACATTCCATTGGACTTTAAAGTTTCCCCTCCAATGCATGGCCATCCCTCTCATCGATTCATCTATTTGTTAATTATATCAGGAATATGGGTTTGATGGAAGAACCAAAATAAAATATCATGGTCCTCTTTCTTTGCGTGCAATATTAATCCTTATGTGATGTGAAATTAAACGTAGAGTTTTATGTACCTACAATTTTAATCCTTATGTGATGCAAAACTAAACGTAAAATTTTTGTACAGAAATTGGCTCACAAAGTTGGCCAAAACAGGACCTCAAAAGCACAAAGCCACCACATATATTTGTTTCTGGTTGAAGTACAAAGGATCGTCTATTTCAAAAGTGCTTTATTCCTTAATGTGATTGTGATTTTTTCTAGCTTCTTCTCTTTAAGAATCTCACACCCAGTTAGCTTTAAAAAATATATAAATCCCACGAGTTTCTTCAAATGTGACATTGTAAAACTCTACCATTTGAGTTTGCAACATAACAAGATCCATGACGATATTTTTATACTCATCATAAGTTATAATTGTTCCTTGGCCTTTGTAAATACTTTGAATATGAAAGTGGCACTCCAAAAGAAGTTATTATGTGCATGGTTGAGATGAAGTCTCTCTTTCCAAACACTTGTTGTTGGTTAAATCTTAATCTTTATGCTCTTCTTCACAAATATGGAGGAAAGTGTTTGAATAACCCTTCTTGATTGCACCAAGGGAGTGAATTGTGTCGTGTATTTCATTAACAAACACTACATTCTATGAAATAAAACGGTCCACCGCATCTTGCTCAAAAACAACTTTGCCATAATTTATATCTTTTTTAAAGCTACTACTTATCACGATCTTTAATTACATTCCAACATTAGTTTTGGGAGTAGTGTTTTATCTATTTGAGTAGATAGTATGTCTACAAAAGAAGCAATATAGACATAAGAAACCAACTAGCTTAGTTCAAATAGTTAAGAGTGTTTAAAATCCTCACCTCAATGCTTGGATTCTTTTTTTAAGACCACTAGAGCCAACCTTCAAGGTTTAGAAATTCTATAGTTTGTTCTTTCGTACATGAGCACTTAATCTTGTATCTTTATTTTGTAAGATTTGTGTTTAATTTCAAAGAACCTATAGTTATTGTGTGTGTCGCAATAAGTTTTTTTGGTCATTACAATGAAAGTGAGAAAGTTGTACAATTTTATTTTCTTATCTATAAACCATGTATTTATAAATTTCAAATTGGACAATTAGAGCTTTGGAATATCCAAACCAACCATTCTCTCCACCATTAGCAAAGGCCAATAGACTAGTAGGATCAGCAAATAAAAGAGAGGTATTAACCATAGGATTCAAAAGATAGAGTTAACCATGTGACCAAATGTCTACATGGTTTTGTCTCCTACTCTAAATCTTTTTTCTCTACTAGTATCACTTGTGTGCTACTTTTTCTTTGTTTACATAATGGCTCGTATTAAGGATCTAAGTCAATGTGTAGATGATATTTAAGATGTTTGGCAAGGAGGTCTTCAATCGTCACGATTGTTATGGGGCTATGAAAAGAATCTACCTGTAATAAGTACACTTTTTGACAGTTGAACTGATCTACTATAAGAGGAGTAATCCACAACCGCTAGCATTGCCATGGAAAAACAAAGGAAAATAGAAAGAGAAAATATTGTGTACGTGGCACTACCAGCGGCTAAAAACGTGGTAGTGGATTATAAGCAATAAACACGGTAATATTAGCGAGAATATACCCACGACTATTACCACGCTACTTGCCTCTACTATTGCCGCATTTATTGCCGTTAAGCACCCATTCAAAAATAAAGGTGATTTTGGGTGGTCCAAATGAGCACCTTTATTTTGACCTGCCTAAAACAATGAAACATCAATTGTTTTTTGAAAGATTATACAAAAAAAAATTTGAATTTACTTTCAACTTCACAATTTAATGTGCAAAAGATCAACTATTTAAAAAATTTGCAAATAAAATGAAAATAGTTGTATATACTTTGTGCCACATTGGGATTTTATGAAAGTTTGGATAAATATTTTTCCATTAATCCTCCTCCTCGTCGCCCACACGTACGTACGCTTGATCACCTTGACTCTACATAAACCCAAACCAAATTAGACAAATATCAACAGCTAAAAACAATTGATACAAAATTATTTGTTTACACTTACCTCTTGTAGCGATCCAACTGTTACGTCAAATTGCTTGCGAGAGATGTGGTTGTTCTTGAACAACCATCGCCAAGTTCCAAATTTTGTATGCTGCTCTCAAAACATGACCATCTCTCTCGTTGGTCGACTAAGAGTGATATTTTTCTAAGTTAGCAATAACAATAATAAATCATCAACTATAATCTTTATAATCACCGATCTAGGTTGTAATTTAATCATTCTTACATATTTGTCCTTCCATGCTGTTTTGCCTTCCGAGCCATAGTGTGTGGGAGTTTGTCTGTCCCGAGATTCGCGTTGTAGTCTTGTAGGATGAGCACGTTGCAGCCTAATCGCTCTTTTCTTGCATTTTCCACTCCCGCTCTGCATCTATAATGTTGCCACCATGATAGCTCCTGTTTGGATCTCTAACTTGGTTGGTTGTTGCGTGTTGTACATTGGACTGCTTGTTTTTCAAAAATGTAGCCCTTTAACCACTATTGTGAAAAATGTTGATCGGGGGCATTTGGAAATCTAGCATGCAGTACATCCTCAATGGAGCGTGCATGATCGGGCAGCTAGTCTCTAGACTTTACAAAAAAATTCTTATACGTCAAATGTATAAGAATCTGAAGATGGAATCAAAACGCCCTGCCGTGTGTTGTACCAAAGTCCACCTCCTCGCCATATTTTACCATGTAGTAGCATCCATGCGTGTCTAGCATGGGTGCGTCAGTATCCTTGTCCTCTGCGTCAGGGGCGAAACGTTATGAAACAGGGGACCCCATTCCCCTTCCACTACCAAAACAAGAGAAGCCACAAGATCCCCCCCCCCCCCCCCCCCGATTTGTCTCTCTTGACGCTTGCCGTCTTGAGACGAGTGTCAACATGTGACGCTAGAAGAAGTGCGTCAACTGTGTTTTAGCAAAGCAGGAGTGGAATGGAGTGGCGTGGACCCTGTGATGCCATGGGAGTGGGACCCTGCGATGTCATGGGAGTGTAACCCTTTGATGGAAGGGGAGTAAGACGGTAAAAAGGGGTTGTAGAATGAGGTCCCATCGATGCGAGGCTCGGGATGTAAGGGGTCCCTCCCTGACGTCCCATGGCGTCGACTGTGGAGAAAGATCGTAGGTCACAAGCTGATGCGGAGTGTATTGGCCAGACAATACATCCATCGAATGGAGGTACTAGTCGCATAAAGAGATAGCCCATTGTACGTCTGGATCTACCACCGGTGGAGGAACCTGAGTAGAGTAGGTGTAGGATAGCCATGCCTGTAATTAACAAAAATAAACATATAACACTTATGGTGAGGGTTAACTAGCCACAAATAATCTGTATTTCTTTGCTTAGTCTCACCGTCTGAAGACTTTGTCCCTGCTGGAGGCGATGCCCACCTTGGGTGGGAGCCCACCTAGGATGTGAACCAACCAAAAGAAGAGCCAGATGGATGCTCCCCACCAGGTGGTCTCTCGTCTGACATCTACATTACAGAGAGAAATATGAGATTTAGTTTTCCCCCCTACTCACTCATCTATATATATGTACACAAGTATATGCACATAAGCACGTAGATACATATACATACTAGTAGATATAAGTAGGGGCTAGTAGTGCCAAAGGTCAAGTGGCACCTCTTTAGATATCCTCACATTCTCAATTGTTGGTAAAACCAAAATTACGTTGCACTAATCCATCCATTAGTGGATCAATGACCGCAATGCCACGATTAAAAAAGGACTATACCCAAGAGAAAACGTTTAACCTTCGGGTGTTATGCTCCCATACTCAATGCCTTAATACATGCATAAACAAGTATAAGCATTACCAACCCCCCTATAACTTAAGTATATACTCTCTACAATTAAGTATAATTTAAGTATATACAATTACGTTAATATAGCCATTGTTTAGGGTTTAAGGTAAAGAGCTAGTGTTGTAAATGTAGCCATCGTTTTGTATTGTGCGTAGTGTGAGAATGTTTCTGGCTCTGAAGGGTGCTTTGAAGAAGAGCTTCTTTATTGTGCTTCTTGCACAACATCTCTTCACAAAAGATGCTTCTTCGACCTAATTCCTCATCCGTAGAGAGAAAGAGAGAGATAGATAGAAAGAGTGAGAGAAAGATAGGAAGGTAGAGAGAAAAGCGTAGAAAGTCAAATTTGAACTCCATCTTGGGGACATAAATAAGATTTTTTTCAAAGCCCTCTACAAAAGCCTATGCACTCTCACATTACGCACCCCACAAAACAGTGTCTTTTCTTAGAATCATTTCTCTTTACTTACTTGCAATCATTGCTCTCTCTCTCTCTCTGCCTTCCTCTCTCTATCTCTCTCTTTTTATCTGCCTCTCCATCTCTCTCTCTCTCTCTCTCTCTCTCTCTCTCTCTCTCTATCTCTCTCTTTTTATCTGCCTCTCCATCTCTCTCTCTCTCTCTCTCTTTCCCTCTTACCCTATTCTCTCTTTCCCCCTCTCTCAATCTATATCTTTCTCTATTCTCTCTCTCTCTATCTATCTCTTTCTTCCTTTCCCTCTCTCTCTATCTATTTAGTACTCCCTCTCTTTCTCTATTCTCTCTCTCCCTCTCTATCTCTCTATCTCTTTCTCTCTCTCCCTCTTTTTCTCTATTCTCTCTCTCTCTCTCTCTCTCTCTCTCTCTCTCTCTCTATATATATATATATATATATATATATCTCTATTCTCTTTCTCTTTCTCTTTCTCTATTCTCTCTTCGTCTCTTTCTCTTTATTCTCTCTCCCTCTCTTTCTCTATATTCTCTCTCCCTCCCTTTCTCTATTCTCTCTCTCTCTCTCTCTCTCTCTCCCTTCCTCTTTCTCTCTATTTATCTCTCTTTCTCTCTCTCTCTCTCTCTCTCTCTCTCTCTCTCTCTCTCTCTCTCTCTCTCTTGGATTTGACAAATACGATGTGCACTCTTTGATGTGGGCCAAAAATGCAAAGCAACGTAGAGGCCAAGGAGGCGTAGCATGTATGACCAAAAAGGGTTTGCAAGATGTTTCCATTGTCAAAGAAGTTAAGTATAAACGCTATCTATGGATAAAAATTAGCCCACCAAATGGTCAAGCCATGTTTGTGGCTGGTTGCTACATTCCTAGGACACTATGACTCCAACTTTTATGCTCACTTGGTATAGATAGAGATCAGCCCTTTATTGAACTAGAGGAAGGCATTGCTCATTACAAGGACCAGGGTGAAGTCATTGTCTTTGGGGACATTCATGCTTGTACAAATACGTTACAACATGACACACAACAAGTCGACATGTCACATGTCTCAAGAAGAATGGATGACTCATACATGTATAATTGAAGTTCTAATGATGCAAAAGAACTAGATCACTATGGAAAGTCACTTCTATATATGTGCAATAGTACCGGAATGCTCATTGGAAATGATGTATCTCTATGGCAAGGCACCAATGACTTTACATGTAAACAGCACAATGGTGATAGCATGATTGACTATATGTTGTTTTTGGAAGCCACTCTAGAATGCATACAAAGCTTTACACTTGGTGAATGGAATCCGGAATTGGATCATTAGATGTTATGTATTGACCTCAAGTGTGGTCAAAGATCCGAGCATGTAGCCTCTAGAATGCATACACAGCTTTACACTTGGTGAATGGAATCCGGAATCGGATCATTGGATGTTATGTATTGACCTTAAGTGTGGTAAAAGATCCGAGCATGTAGCCTCCAATCATGATGTGAATCATTCATACCCACATCTAGACTTCAAACAAGCACTTATATATGATGATATGGTGGACCAAATGTTAATCATGATAGAGCATCAAGAGAGCCCAACATTAGAATGAAAGTGGAAAGTTTTCAAAGAAGTAATTTTCTCTTGTGCAAAGGAATGCTTTTCGGTGAAACACATGTCTTGCAAAAGGTCTAAGAAGGGTAGCACCAAGAAGAAATGGTTTGACATGGAATGTAATCAAGCCCAAAAACACTTGCTAAGGTTGGATGCAAACAAAGACAAGGAAGTTTACATGGAACGTTCACACACATATAAAGCACTTGTTCAAAAAAAGAGAAGGTGGGAAGTCAAAAAACAACTTCTTTTAGTGCAAGAGAAAGCACATGCATGTGGAAAGTTTTGGCCTTGTGGCTGGAAAGATTAAGTTTTTGTGAAGAGTGGCTTCACTATAGGTCAACAGGTGCTTCACATCAACCACTAACAATTGAATAGCTCCAATGGCTAGCAGTAGCATTACTTCAAAATTAAAGCCAAAATATTCACCTAAGTCAATCGTACACAAACTCAAGCATTTGAGAAGTAAATTCATCCCGCAACGACAACTAATTCAAGAGCAGATGCAATTGTGGAATCCTCGACCTCCCATTGCTACTAACATTGGTACCTACACTTGTGGAAGAAGATGGAAAAAATGAGCACGGCCAAGCAAATAAATCTTATGCACATAGCTTGGTCAATAAAGTTTTAATCTTTTGATCCCTATTTTTGTAAAGCACTCATCTATGTGTCTATGCTACCCTATATGTGTTTGTAAGGAAAGGATTTGTGTGATCTCACCTTGTGTTTGGGAGGGTCTAATGTTCCATATCACAACTGCTATTTCACCAAAGATATCTTCTTATGACCATAACATGCAGGGAACCAAGAAAATTTGGATACCTAAAAGTCAACTCATCGACCACCCTCAACCAATTTGGGTGCCTAACAGGCTGCTACAAAGAGGCAACAAGCCTACTCTGAAGAAATCCTACCCACTTCAACAAAGGAGACCACCATTACAAACTAGAAAGTGGGTTTGGAAACCTAAGCACAAATCAAAAATCAAAACCAGAGAATGTTTTAAAATGGTTGTCAAGTCAAAGACCGCAACAATCAGGCACAAATGGGTACCAAAAATTAAACCATCATTCACCATGGTGACCACGGATTTTAGTCATCATGTGGTAGAAAGTGCATATTGCACAACAAAGAATGAGATCAATTGCTACAAGATTTACTCTTTAGGAGAGTTCCAACATAGGATCCCTCGCCATTGGAAATCCTTGAGTGCAATACTCAAGGCCCACCTCTTGCACAAAAGTCTTGTAAGAATCTGGAAAAGCATCAAGAACAGTCTGCATATGGGAACTGTCAGAAATGACTTCGCCTGCAGAAATAAGTTGCTTATTGATATCCTTGACAGAATCAAGGAAAGTGTCCATCTCATCTTCCTCATGCATAATCTTTGACTCCAGCTCTTTATAGAATAATGCAATTTTCGCCTCATTTGCGACTTGCATAAAGACCAACGAGAATATCCCAAGCTTGTTTTGCAGGTTTTGTTGAACAAATGTGAGGAGTAATAGTGTGCTTCACAGATAACAAAATCAATGCATGAGCCCGTGCATCTTTTGCATCCCAACAAGATTGCTCAATCGTAGGCAAAAAAGCTCTGGCAGTAGCAATTGTGTCATGAAAACCTGCAACATCCTCAACATCGCCTACATCCTCCGAACCACAATGTACATCAATGCCCTCCACAATGTTCCAAACGCCCTCTCACACAAGGACATGTTGCATCATGTAAGCCCACATAGGGTAATTGTTGACCCATGGGTCAATAGTACGGCGTAACTCAATTTTTGTACCAAAGTCTTATTTTTTGAGAGTTATGAAATGATGCAGACTATGGTTAAAAACATCATATGTAATGAGTAGCTACTTTAGTTGGAGAAGCTAAGGTGCAATGGCACTTCTAGATTGTAGATATAAAGCCATTTGACCCATTGAACTCTATTTTTGGTTTAACCTATGGTAGCCTTAGTATATAAGGTACCTAGGTCATTTTGTAAAGAGAAATTTATCTTAATCAAAATTTTGTGCTGTTGTCGACTGTGTGTGAGAGAAAGAGAGAGAGCGTGAGCTTCATCTTGACATAGCTCACTCATTGCATTGGAGATCCGACTAAACCATTGCAACATACTCGGAGAGGGCTACGTGAAACAACGCCAAGCATTCCACACAAAATGGAGCACACACGCTAACGCATCTACGAGCTATTTGTGGTCGTAAGTGTATCAAATGATGTCTATTTTTTGCATGCAAGTAGTCATTAGAATTGTGGCGACATAAGCTACACATAGATACTCATAGACTTTAGTTTGGGAACTTTCAAAATTCTGCTCTGTCTTCATACGCATTTGTCGTAGATGGGTTTGGAGTGAGGATTTTGAGTGTAGAGGCTTTGGGACAGGTGTATCCTAGTGAGGATGGTGTACAATTCTGGTATGATTTGGTGAGTTTCCTTTTGTTTGTGTGTATGTGGGTTGGGTGGTGTAGTTGAGAGTAGTGAGATTCTTGATTTTGGTTTAGTTGGCCTTCTAGAGTGTTGTATGTGTGGGATGGTCTCAGCCTGACAAGCAACAAAGATTTATTGTGTGCCTATCGTGTCATTTGTGTCCTCAATTGACATTATTTTGATCTAGGTAGCGTTGCATGCACATCATTGCCGGGGACTCAAGGACTTAAGTAGGTAATCCTACTAATACTACACTCGTGTGATGGTTGCTTGCTTTAGTTTCGACTAAAGAGATAAATTTTCTTAAGTGGATCCAAAAGAGAATATTTTGAGATCAAGTGGATATCCAGGAAGCATGTGTCTTGCCGAGGGTCTACGACTAGATAGATTTAGTTAGGATTTGTAGTATTATATGTAGATTAGAGTAGATGTTGGTGAGCGAGTGATTTGTGAGGTGATAAAAGTATTTGCTAGTCCGTGAGTGGTAGTGAAGAGTTTTTCTATTCACAATTGCAAAACCCCATATGATGAGTAGGAGTAGCTTAAGTTCCCCAAGTCCTAGTTCCGTGCCAAGTTGACGGCCTCGATTGGTGTGCCATCTGGAGAATTTTACAACATCATCAGGGTTTGTATGCTTGAGAAGTCTATACGAATTTACGGCTCGTCAGACAGAGTCCGGGTTGATGAGATAATATGGCTTGATGTTGGTGTCAACTATCGGTACTGCTGAGCTGGATAAGTTTGGCATCATTTGAGAAGTTGATACAAGCAATAAACAACCAAGTGCAAAAGAATGCCTTCCGGAAAATGCAATCACATGTACGTGCATCTTAAAATCATGTGTCAATATCCGAGATGTTGATATGGACCATAGAATTGTGAAAATATTGTCAGTCGAGGCTACTAAAAATCAAATACGTTGAGGCAATGCTTTGGTCTGTGTGCATACCCAATGTGGTGCCATTGAATGTGGTTGGCCGATATGTATACCTATTGTGGTGCCCTTACAAGTGGCTAGGCCACCCAATAGAATCGATAGCCGGTCGCCCAAGGCAAGTGAGGATGGTCGCCCATGGGATGGCCAATTAAAAAGGGCTTGGATTGTGTGTGAAAAAGGAGGGAGAAAAAGAGAGAGGCAACAATGGGGCCGTCATTGCCCCTCTTCAAAAGAAAGGTATAATAAGTTTTTATAATGGGTTAGAAGCTATAATAAGTTTTTTTTATGGGTTAGAATTGAAAAGTTTATGCAACGTTAGGAAAAAGAAGAGGAAGAGAAAGGAGTGCGCCGTGGAGAGAAAGAAAAGAAGAAGAAGAGAAGGAAAGAAAGAAAAAAAGAAGAGAAGGAAAGAAAGGAAGAAGAAGAAAAAGAAAGAAGAAGAAGAAGAAGAAGAAGAAAGAATAGGGGAAAGAGCCACGTCAAGGAGGGAGCTCTCGCTCGTAGTCGGCTCGTTAAAGAACTACCTCTCTCTCTCTCTCTCTCTCTCTCTCTCTCTCTCTCCCTTGAAGCAATAAAGAGAAACAAGTTGAGATGTCGAGAGCGGCAAGCAAGGGATAGGAGTTTGAGGTTATGTGGCAAGGAATGGATCTCAAAGCAAAGACTGGAAGGAAGGGCTCTTGAAGTCAAGTCTTGAAGCAAGGTTTCGGCAAAGGGAGAGCTTGAACGACCAAAGCATGCTCTTTTTCTCATGCATAAGCGAGGAAGGGACTCGACCAAGGGAAGGTATTCGATTGAGACCAGGGATAGCAGGCTAAAAGTTCCAAACTCTCTCTCTCTCTCTCTCTCTCTCTCTCTCTCTCTCTCTCTCTCTCTCTCTCTCGGTAAGAGAAAGCAGTGAAAATATACAAAGTTCAACAACATTCAAAGCAAGGAAATCTGACACGGAGGAAATTTTTTATCATCGCCGACATCCTAGATTTAGTTAATACTTTTTGATAAATCACGGAGCCGTTAACGACCCAGGTAATTGTAAACGGAGCCTAAACTCCTAGTTTTCAGTGAACCCAAGTGTCGGTGCTGCTAACAGCCCACCTTGGCTGTTGATCAGCATGTACCCAGAGCTTGAATCGATTAATTGAAGATTACAGTGATTTCCAGAGTCATTTGCATATGTTGTTCTTTTTCTCTCTCACAACTCTCATAGCCAGAGGCCCAGCGCCTACTCGGCTCACGTTGGAATACATATCCCCCGACATCTTTGGTGAACCCGACGCAAAACGAGCCAGGGTGGGAGGTAAAGATGGAGATTCCATAACAATTGAAGCAGTTTATTGACAATTTCAATTCCAATGGATTTGATAAAAATCTAGCAGTTGCAAAAGTACCAAAAATGATGTAATTAGTTCAGGGATGTCTGCAGGAAGTGAAAGCCATTGCTGATTCAAAAGCAAATTGATGATGCGGTAGAGATGGCACTTGATGTCATATGGGAGCTGTATCATGTTTTCAGGGATATGACCAAAAGGTTTTATTGCATGTTATGAAGCCGAGATGAAGAGCCAAAATGTTCTAGAAAATTGGATGATTGCAGATTTTGAAGAGGTTGTAAACATAGATTTTAAAAAGCAAGTTTGAGAACTAGCAGAAGCATATCCCAGACGATGGGACAATATTACAGAGAACTTTATTTGCAAAAGATCAAGGATTCTAGATTTGGAAATAAAAGAGAATACTAAACAAAGCCAAGATGTCTTTAGTAAAGGTGAAGGGGATCAGATGCAGATCCTCAACTATGATGAATTTTGGGAACACATTTTTGCAAGAAGCAAAGCCGAAGAAAATGCGGAATCAAAAGTAGCAGATTTAGTTTTAGAGGAGCATATTTTGAGCAACAAAGAAAAGGTAAATGATGAATTTAATGTTGAAACAGAATTAAATGATTTTTTTAAAAAAGATTTCTCGCATGGGTGCTACCTCCAATAATGGTTCCAGTGAAGACATAAATTGTACAGCAAGTGGTTCACAAGCTGCTGACCTTGACATGGATTATTCTCAAGGACTTCATCAAGCAGATGAGCCTCTACAAAATATTTCTAAAACTGTCAGCACTATAACCGAGCCGGACAACATGTTTAATGCAAATGAGTTCATAAATAAAGCTATTATATACGTAGTAGCTGATGAAGTGACCAAGATTGTGGAGCCAACACAGGATGAGCCTGAGAATGCCAATGAACTTATGATTGCTACTAACAATATTTTTGCAGATGTTGCTATCACAGAAGAGGATGCCATAATCGATTATTTTTTATCTAGATCTGAAGGAGATGATTATAATAGTATAGAAGAGATTTTTGATGTGTATACCTCTTCAGAGGGGGTGTCGGATGAGCCTTTACAGTGCTATGATGGATTGCTAAGTAGCATGGATGTAGATGACGGAGCAGAGGATGATATGGATGAGTATGAAGATTTCCTAGATCATGCTGATTGTGAACAGGTTATCACTCGACAGGGATTCTACATCTATGCTTGTACATGGGCTGCATGAGGAGAAAACCCCTACAGTTTTGATGAATGTTGAGACTTCAAAGGGTGATTTCCCGAGGATACTATGGATGAAGATCTACAGGATAAAACTGTTTTTCATGATCAAGCTAAAACCCCAACATGTAAAATTCCTCTAATGATACAGGTCCAGAGAGTCCCGAGGTTTTTCATGATGGCTATGAAGCTAGAGGGGGTGATGATGCTAAATCATCCTTGATACTGCAAAAAGTGCACAGGGTTTTTCATTTCCTTGGACAATGTGCCAAATGTGGCTCGATTTGGATGCTATTCTTGTTGATGCTTTATGTCAATGATGTCCTGGCTGCTAGTAAAAGGGAGTCAGAATTCTTTAATGCTTGTGCTGGTAACAAGCTTAAGTTGCCAAAAGTTTATGAGATGTGGGTGATGCACTATGCTTCACGTGAAGCTCTAGTGTATTGGGGAGCCCATCAATGCTATGTGATCTCAATGGTGTCTGATCCAAGAGATTTTAAGAATATTCATAAACAGATTCAATATGGATGAATACTATTAAGTATGCATAGTAATTGCGTGCTATTTGAACTAGGGGTAGCATATTTGCACCAGAAATGCTTGACGTTGATGATGTATGATCATATGGATATTATGATGCTCTAGTGTGTGGGAAATTCCTTATTATTCCATTTGATCATGGGGGCTACTAAAGTGCAAGTTGCAAATCCAAAGGATACCAGATGTCTGTTGTAGCAGGTTGCATGGTACAAGGTTTTGGTTTTCTAGACTTATGTTAAGTGGGAAGAGTTTTTGGTTATGCATTCAATAACATGGTTGGCTTCCAGTTGACATCTTTGGACAATTGATGAAATATCTTTACATATTTTGAGTTGGTTCTGCTACCAAAACTTAAAGTAAATGACTTGATGGCCATTTCGTGTGCAGACAGAGTAAGGCATACTTGAGCTTGATAGGGTTCCCTAAAGCGAGCTTAATGGTCAAGCCGTGTGCATCATTAACTGGAACACTTGAGTCTGACGGGGTTCATAAATAGGTTTCCATAATTGAATGCTTAGGAGATAAGGCAGATACGGTTCAAATATTTTTGATGGTGGGAAGCTACCTAATGATTAAGCTAGAACATTGATGATAGGGTATAAGCCTTATATGATTTTCCATATGTTTACCAATTAAGTGAGTCTAATGATGGCAAAGAGCTTAAGGTACCTATAGCAAATGTAGATTGAAGTGCAGTTGGCACAGAAAGGAGGCTATGCAAGTTCAGAGGGGGTGAATGTTGTGCAGATCTGCTACCATGCTAAGAAATATACCAAGAAAACGCACGTCGAGCTTATTTGAAGCTTACCTGAATAATGGTCAGTGTTCAGTGCTTACTAACAAGCTAGTTTACGATTAATGTATGCCAGATGTGGCTTTAAAGGGCCAATAGATGTCTTGATGATTGTTTAAGGCACAAACATTCAGAATAGACACAACACAGAAATCAGAATGGAACTGGAACTGGAACAGAACATAGAAACTGACAACATACTAAAATCCGCCATAACTTGCGCTTTCACATTTCCAAGAAGATACTGATCGACAGTTACATACTTCGATAAGACTAATGGGCAACGCCCTTTCGGCAACAACACCCCTTGGAATCCCAGAAGTACAAAAGTTAACATTCCAAATTCCATTAAGGTAAAACATCCAAAAATTACTAGGCTTAACACATGGCACAGCCCAGTGGCTAGAGGCACAGGCTAACCTGGACCCACAATCCCTTGATCAAACAACCTGCTCCCCATCATCCCCTTCTGCATCTGCCTTTTCTGCTGCAACATCCGAATCTGTCTGCTTTTCCACTTCTGCTTCCACCTGCTTTTCCACTTTCGATTCCACTCCTACTGCTACAATCCGATCTAGTCCCAAAACATCACTGCTCAGCTCCGCCATCCACTTACTCAAACCCCCTGCATTCACTTCAATCTCCTCAATTTTTCCTTCAACTCCTACATCTCTACCACTAATTTCTCATTATTCACCTTCAATTTCTCATTCTCCCTCTTAATGCTCTCCTTTCCAGATAGCTGAAACCAATTTTTGAATCTGTCCGTCGACACCTCCATGTGCTCCCTCCAAAGCCTAGTAGCTTTATTCCACATCTCTTGTGTATACTCTAGCACTTCCTGCTTCAGAACATCCACATCCGAATCTGAAACCAAGATACCTGTCATTCCCTGGTTTTGCGATGCGGCCTTCTCCATATCCATCAACGGAGTCAATCTATTAATCAGGAAAATATTCTCAATGGTCAACTCAGCCACTTGTCCCCCAGTTCTTTGGATTGTTCATCCACTGCAGCTTTTAGTCCGTCTGCCCACCTAGTAAAATCCTCAGCTATAGTCAGAAATTCAGCATTTCTTGCTATAGCCTCTGCTGTAATTCGTTTAACTTCCTCCTGCAGTCTTTCTTTATCCAACCTCTCCTGAAACAACTGCATCCTAACCTTCTGCATTTCTCATTCCAAAATAGCATTGCATTTATGTTTCATTTTCTCAGCTTCCATCACCCGAAGCGCTGCATCTTGGTTCTGCATGAACTCATTCAGTTGAGTCAAACTGTTAGCTGCCTCTTCCACAAAAAAATTCCCCTATTCTCATAACTGTCACTGCTCCCTGCTTTAACTTTCAAACTTTCCAAAGCAGTCTTCTCCATAGCTCCACTCATTCTTTTCATAAACAACGTTACCTTTTTGCCTTTGGACTCCGATTTCTTTGATTCTGATTCCATTGTGAAACTGTTTGGTTTTGATTCCGACTCTTCCAATCCCTTCCAAGAGACTTTGAAAGGTGATTTACCTTTTTCAACTAGTGGAGAGCCCAACAACAATTTCCTTCTCTTACTTCCATATGCTATTCCCTCTTCTTTTGCCACATCTACCACTGGTGTCTTCAAACCTGTTGCTACTGTCAAGACCTTCAGAATATACTCGAAAATTGCAGCCAAATAAGGTGCTACTCCGCCCACTGCTGGTGTCCGACATCGGTCTCTTTTTTCAGTTAACTGCATCCGATCATACAAAACTGATGCCCAATCAACCTTAATGCCTCTCTCTGCCTAAAACAAAGGTGCAAAAGCCTCCTTGGACATGTAGGCCGTCTTCTGTAGGACACACACTTTTTCCAAATACCAAAACAAATTTGAGGCTCTGTTTCCACCCGCATTCTTCACCATGTAGTATGCCTTCGTCCCTACCGAATTTCCAAATTCCCCCTTCATCTGGGAATCGGTCAGCTTCCTCGTCTTAGCCGGCACAGTTAGACAGGGAACCTTGAAGACTTTGGACACCAACTTTGGTGTCAAGCGCACATCCGTTGTAATCATTCCATCACTTTCCTTTATCATATTCCACTGCTGCTCAACGAATTCATTCTCTACCCATGTATCCCAAGGTAGACATGAAAATTCATAAAGGCATATACGCTTGAGCCATACCTGGGTTTCGCCTCATTAGGGTCAAACGCTACCACCTCCATCTCCACACTGCCTTAATCACTCAGAGACTCAGCCTCATCGCCTCAAACGCTACCACCTCGATATGCTCTTCTTGTTGTCGCGCTTTGAATAGCTCCTCCATCGCCATCTTCATCGACCTGGTATTTGGCATCGCTTCTGACGCATCATCTTGCATACCCGCCATCAGCTTGCCCTTAATATTTTCTTGCCCTACTTAACAGTCACTAAACTGCGACGTTCACACACTTGGATGTGATCCCCAACTCCTCTCACCACCTTACTCTTATGATGATGAATTTTCTCCTCGATTTGAGCATGCCATGCAGGATTCGCCCAAAAAATATTCGTTCTTAAGTGAGTCACATCAGCACTAAGAAAAGTTTTTTGCCTTAAAATGAGTACCCCCACTTATTAGTACCTCTGTACCCTTTTGCCCAAATCGGACAGTCCGAATTCCGACTTCCAGTCCGCAATCCGAATTTTGAATTCTAGATCCCTTTACAAGTTTTTAATTGCTAGAACAAATTGCCAATTTTGCCTCTAAACATTCCACTGTAACTCCTAGAACACCAATTGTTAACAATTTACTGCCAATGTCCTCAGCCTTATTGACCATCCATTTGGGAACCTTCTTTAAGGTGATTGCAAAATTTGTTTGTGAAAGAAATACATCGAGCTTAATGCTCTATGATTTGGGCATTCCCTATGTGGGAGGACACAAGAGGTTTAATATCCTCAGGACTAATAGCGCAAGGTTATGTGCAAGGACAAAGACCTAGATTGATTTCTAGGAGAATTATTCTTCTCGGGATTGAGAAGGTGGAATTGAGTTAACAGATTCTTGGATAAGGAAAAATTCCGATCTGTTGGAAAGACGTGAATGATGAGTTCTTACATGGCTCGTAAGTTTAATGAAAGGTGAAGGATATCCTCCAGGTACTAGAGGACGGACATGAAACGGTAAGGTAAGTATTGAATTTTTGAATTATTGTTTAATTTAATTTTTAAGTTCTCTTTTGAGAAAGGACTAGCTCAACTCACCATTGAGCAAGATTTGGAATCTTTCCGGTTTCTCCCCGGCAGTTCAGTTGGACCTCTACAGTTGAGGACAATTGTTTATAAGTGAGAGGGATGTTGCTAAATTGGCTTTATCTAACAAAAAAATAATTCTAAATGAATTATTGGAATTTTAAGTGAGGGTTTTCTCGCTTGGAACACCAAGGAAAAATAATTCTAAATGAATTATTGGAATTTTAAGTGAGAGGGTTTTTCTCACTGGAGACATCCGAGTACAGAGTATTCCTGGTGCATCATTCAAAGTAATGACTGAACGGGAATATCTATAAGGCCACCAAGAATGGGTACTTCTGATGCGCCATATCGGATGGGTGATAGGGAGCATCAGGAAGAAGTATCCGACCATCCGGGAACGGACATCTCTGATGCGTCATAGGATGGGTGACATAGAGCATCGTGAAGGGGATTGTACCGTAAGTTCGGTAGGAAAGGACTAGGTGATGGGTATTCTTGATGCGTCACAAGGTGGGTGACGGGTGCATCGGAAAGGGGATATCCATAGTCGAGAGGAAATCTGAACTGGAAAAGAGGAATACGCGTAAAGATGCAAGCACAAGAATAAAGATGGGTTCTGAGAAGCTTTTCTTAAAAAGCGAAAAATTTGAACAAGTTTTTCGGGAAGAGCAAACGCTTTCCCGCGAGGAATCTATGTTTGCATTGCATTCGTGCATGTGGTTGCATCCAAGGATGCCTGCGAAGTGCTGTGAAAGCATTTTTTTAAACTTATAAGGTTTTATTGAGTTTTTGGGCAGATTCAGACTATTTTTAAAATACACCGACCGCCCATTTAATAAGTGGGCAGCCATCTGATAAATAAGGCAATAGATCAGCCAGCGAATTCTCTCTCCCTATTTCAGATAGAGCAGAAAGAAAAAAATTTGGAAAAAAAAAAACGGCTACGATCTCTACGCGAGCAGCTATTCATGCCGTGGTCAAGGAGCTATAAAAGCACCACATGCCCTCACTAAAAATAGGTTACCAATGCCAACAAGAGAAGACTCTACCGCCTGAAGACGCGAGAGATCGCACAAGACCACAAAGCACAGAAGTCGCTTTTCCCGCGCAAGAGCGACAGGTATCTATTGTGGATCCGCCATACGAATTGTTGTCGCGTGTTTGTATGTGTGTTTGCAGGTACTTCATCGCGAAGGAGAAGCGAGAAGGATTCGGCCTATGCTTGGGAATTCCTCTGAATCCATTCACTGGTTTCAAAATCTTTGTTCCAAAAACATCTTTCAACAAAAATGTTCCTTGACCCTCTTCTGATTCAATTTGATAAGGTCCCAAATATCTCAACTTCAACTTACCCGGATGAGGTCCCAATTTAGAATTATATAACATCACCCAATCCCCTTTCTGAAAAATTTTGAATTTCACCTGCCTAGTGTTGGGGTATAAAGCCCAATGTGGTCGCCTAGGTAAGTGGGCGGGCCGCCACATATGTACACATATTCTTTTGTAAAAACCTAATAATAACTACTTCTACACATTACAGTAGAGCGAGTTCACCATATCATCGTGCTCCTCTTCTCTCACTCTCTCTCGTGTCACACTTTCACTCGTACTCCTTCAACTGGTATTAGAGCTCAGATCGAGGCTCGGGGCAGCATTTGCAGGTAGCCAGAGTCACCTTCTCAGATTGGAGTGAGATTCGACAGGCGAAGACACGGCCCCAAATCCGAAGGGTGAGCCCAAAGGGCTCGGTGTTCTCAGAATTTCATTCTGAGGTCATCTCGGCCACCGTTCGGCTTCGACAAAGCTCTGTGCATGCCATTTTCAACAACGTGGTCTTGGCGGGTGCAAATCTAACTCTGCAAATTTGGGGTTTTCGGCCTACAACTACAAGTGCTAAGGATATCTGCACTTCTAGAGTGCTGATTTGTGGCTGTCTACACAACGAAGAACGGCTCACAGTTCTTGGAGGCGTATCACATACGACACGAGCGCACCTACACAAAGACTGTAGGCGACATCCACTAGTTCATCAGGTAGCTTGTGTTTGCTGCTTGATATTCCAGATTTCATCCTGACATTGCAGGTACTTCTACATGGGATGTATGGTCAGAGATGATGTGTGTCTGTTGAGGGTTTGCTGGCTATGAGTCACGCAGCAAACAACCGCCGCAGCGGTTACAGCATACAGTGGGAAATTTGTGGATGTATCACTTTGTGGGAAGTCTATGTACTGTCATATTTACTACAACCTTTGTTGAGGGTCGAGTGAGGTTTTATTGAGCTGGGGGATTCTCGAATGTTGAGATCCTTTCGGTGATACAGGTCTTGGAGCGATCCCTCGAGCACCCTTAGATAGGCAGCTAGGATGTATTGACTGTGAGTTAGACAGTTGGGATTGCATCTTTGCTTTACTGCCGTTGAGGAATTGTCGCAGTCTATGCTTATAGGACAGTGAGACAGGACAGTGAGAGACAGTACAAGTGCAGGACAGGTTTACCCACAGCTTACAGTGTTAGAGAGACAGTGGTTTTTTGAGCTGTTTTTTGTTTGTTTTTTGAGTACACCAGAGCCATTTTACAAAGGAGACTCTGCCAAAATTTCTGCAGAATCTGAAGCTTTCTTGGTTCATTTGATAGGTTGATATTGGTTTAGAGGTCAGTTTACAGGGGAAACTCTGCCGAATTTTTCCCAAGAAAGTAAACTACTGTGAAGCGTAGCTATGGTTGGATCACAAGACACTGCTCTTTACAATATCAAGAAGCTGGATGGAACCAATTTCCCATTGTGCAAGAAGCAGATTTGGCACGTGTTGGTACAAAAGAAGCAGATAAAACCTATAAAGCTCAAGGGGATAAAACCAGAAGATATGGATGAAGATGAATGGAGTGAAATAGATGAATTGGCACTTTCTACCATTATGCTGACTTTGGCAGAAAGCGTTTACTTCAATGTAGCAGACAAGATGTCCGCTTATGAAGCATGGACAAAGCTGAGTGATCTTTATGAGAAGCATAGTGCAGCTTCACAGGTATACTGGCTTAAGAAGCTTGTTGACTTGAAGATGAAAGAAGGGACACCTATGTCCAATCATCTGAATGAATTCAACACCATCTACAGTCAGTTGTCAGCTCAAGGTGTCAAGTTTGATGAACCTGTTAGAGCTATATTCCTGTTGATCACATTGCCGAAAAGTTGGGACACTTTTCGCACAGCTTTGAGTAATTATGCACCTCCAGATGGTTTGACCATAGCAGGTGTAGAAGGCAGTCTGCTTACTGAAGAAACCAACATAAAGACAATGGAAAAAGGCAAAGGAACAGCCTTAGTTGTCAGGGTAAGGACCAAAGAAAATTACAAAGGTGGAAAGAGGAATCAGTCTCGTAGCAAGTCCCGCAGTGCTAAAGGCAAGAGTGACATAGAATGCTACCATTGTGGAAAGAAGGGTCACATGAAAAGAGACTGCAAAGAATGGAAAGCAGAAAAAGGCAAAGAGAAAGCTGAAGACCATGGTGAGAAGAACAAGTCCTCAGTGAAGATTCAAGAAATAAATGTGACAAACACTGTTGCAGAGGATGACAGTCTAGTGTCAGGAGACATCTACTTCTTGAAGAATACAATGGACTCAGCTCTTCTTACAGCATCTGATGGAAATGCACTGAGTGAGACTGGATTATAGACTCAGGGGCATCACTTCATGTGTCTCCAAACAAGGAGTGGTTTACCTCTTATGTGACCACTAAAGATCATGTTTGGCTAGGCAATGGGCAGACATGTGAGATCTTAGGTGTTGGAGATGTTCAATTGAAGTTTCCGAATGGCTCTTCTTTCACGCTGAAAAATGTGAGACATGTTCTCGCAATTACAAAGAGCTTGATCAGCATAGGTTTACTTGATGATGTTGGCTACGTCACCACTTTTGGACAGAACATGTGGAAGATATCCAAGGGTTCTATGACAGTAGCACATGGAGTAAATTCTGGAGGACTTTACATGATTTATGTATCAAATGTCTCTAAAAATGTAATCAATGTAACCGAGCAACCGAACATTTCTTTGTGGCATAGTCGGTTAGGACATATGTCCAAGAAGGAAATGGAAATCTTGTCTCGTTCTGGTTATTTGCCTGGCTTTTCATTTAATGATTTTGAATTCTGTGAACATTGTCTGTATGGTAAGCAAACACAGCAGCCACATAAGCATAGAAGCAGTAGAAGAGATACACAGTTGGCACTTGTTCATAGTGATTTGTGTGGACCTATGCCTAACCTATCTCTAGGGGGAGCTTCTTACTTTATTACATTTATAGATGATTACTCGAGAAAAGTATGGGTTTACTTTCAAATCATTTGTGACACTTGTGGAGAATCAGAGTGGCAAGAAGCTTAAATGCTTACGCACTGACAATGGTGGAGAGTATGTTTCAAAGGCCTTTCAGGACTTTTGTGAGTCAAAAGGTATAAAACGTGAACTTACTTCTCCTTACAATCCTCCTCAAAATGGTGTTGTTGAGAGGATGAATAGGACCATACAAGAGAAGGTCAGAAGTATGTTTTCTAATGCACAACTGCCAAATGGGTTTTGGGCTGACGCTGTATCAACAGTTGTTCATCTTATAAATAGATCTCCTAGCAAGGTTTTGCAGAAGGATTCAGTTCCAGAGATGGTATGGTCAGGCAAAATGCCCTCATACAAGCATCTCAGAGTCTTTGGCTGTGAGGCATATACTCATGTTCCAAAGGAATTTAGGAACAAACTTGAGCCAAAGAGTAGAAAGTGCATCTTTCTAGGCTATGGTAATTCTGGTGAGATGGTTTACAGACTTTGGAATCCCGAATCCAGAAAGGTTATCCGTAGCAATGATGTTCACTTTAATGAAGCCAAATATCATTCTAAACCAAAGAGGGTTGAGGAGATTAGAAGAGTTGTCTTCCAAGAAGATGAATCTACACGTGCAAGACAAAATGTCAGGGCTCAACAGGAGCAAGGACAGGATAGAGTGGTACCACAGGTTGTGGTTGAGCCTGAGCCACCTATTTTGCGTAAATTGGGATGGATCTCACGACCTCCTAATCGGTTTGTTCCATCTATGAACTATGTCATGTTGACTGATTGCAATGAGCCTTCATGTTACAAGGAAGCAGTGCAAATGAAGGACTCCAAGAATTGGCAATTGGCCATGCAGTCAGAGATGATAGCTCTGCATAAAAACCATACATGGAAGCTAGTTAAATTACCACATGGAAAAAAGGATCTACCTTGTAAATGGGTTTACAGGTATAAGATCACCACTAATGATAGTCAGCCAAAGTACAAAGCAAGGCTTGTTGCCAAGGGCTTTAAGCAAGAACAAGGCATTGACTTTGATGAAGTCTTCTCTCCGGTGGTCAAGATGACTACATTGAGATGCTTACTTGCATTGGTTGCCATATTAGATTTGGTGTTGCACCAAATGGACGTCAAGACAGTGTTCTTGCATGGTGATTTAGATGTGGAAATTTACATGCAGCAGCCAGAAGGGTTTGTTGAGAAAGGCAAGGAAGATTTGGTATGCTAGTTGTTAAAGAGTCTTTATGGCTTAAAACAATCACCGAGGGCATGGTACCATAAGTTCCACAAGTTTATGCTTTCTCAAGGCTACAAACGTAGTGAGTTTGATCATTGTCTATATACAAAGAAGGCTAAGGATTGCAATTGGCTGATCCTTATTTTGTATGTGGATGACCTGTTGATTGCTGGCAAACACTTGGAAGAAATTTCAGCTTTGAAGTCAAAGATGGCAAAATCGTTTGACATGAAAGACATGGGTGAGGCAAGTTATATACTTGGTATGCGCATTGAGAGAGACAGATCAAAGAAGTTGATTTGGTTATCTCAAACAGAGTATATTGACAATGTTTTGCAACGTTTCAATATGAAGAAGGGAAAGGCATTGAGTGTTCCATTGCCACCATATGTGAAACATAGCAAACAAGATTGTCCTGTGTATGAGGAAGAACAAGTTGAAATGGATAAGATTCCATATGCGTCTACAGTGGGTATTTTGATGTATGCAATGATTGCTACTCGCCCAGACATTGCATTTGCAGTGGGAGTAGTAAGTCGATACATGTCAAACCCAGGCAAGAAACATTGGGAGGAAGTGAAAGGAATATTGAGATACCTGAAAGCTACAAAGAGTATGCGTATATGCTATGGGAGTCAAGAGATAAGTGTAAAGGGTTTTATAGACTCAGATTATGCAGGTGACTTAGACAACCAAAGGTCTACATCAGGGTATGTCTTTACATTGGCTGGTGGAGCAGTATCATGGCGTTCTAGATTACAAGATTGTGTTACTCAGTCTACTACAGAGGCTGAATATGTTGTAGCATCAGAGGCATGCAAAGAATCAATTTGGCTTAATCGACTAGTAATAGATTTGGGAATCAAAGAAGGGATGCCTGTGTTATATTGTGATAGTCAAAGTGCTATAAAATTGGCTCGCAATCCAGTTTATCACTCACATACAAAGCATGTGGATGTGAAGTATCATTTCATCAGGGAAATGCTCGAGGATAAGCAACTTCAGCTTGTCAAAGTTCACACCACAGAAAATCCTGCTGATCTACTTACAAAAGGACTTCCCTCAGAGAGCTTTGCGCATTTTTGCAAGCAGTTAGGTGTAGGGTAGTACATCACTTCTCTACATCTCTTGTATATTAGCTTGTATAGTAGCTTCTCTCACACTTAAAGTACCACATTGGACTTTAAGTGGGAGGTTGTTGGGGTATAAATCCCAATGTGGTCGCCCAGGTAAGTGGGCGGGCCGCCACGTATGTACACATATTCTTTTGTAAAAACCTAATAAGAACTCACTATGCTCTACACATTACAGTAGAGCGAGTTCACCATATCGTCGTGCTCTTCTTCTCGCACTCTCTCTCGCGTCACACTTCCGCTCGTACTCCTTCACCTAGACATCCATGCTTGTGTCCTCTTCTGCCCAATTTCCACCAAATAGGCACTCTGAATTCTATTCTCTTCCAATTTAAGCAGTTTCTTCTGTCTATAAGAAATTTATGCTGAACTGACAACCTCAAGCTTGGAATTACATATTCCATTGGCACCACAGCTTCTATCCCAAAGACCAATTTGAAAGCTGTCATTCCAGTCGCCACCTTAAAAGCTGTTCGAAAAGCCCATAGTGCTAAATCCAGCTTGTCATCCCAATCCGATTTGTTTTCCGACACAATATTTTTCAAAATTCTCACCAACACTTTATTAGAGCTTTTTGCCTGCCCATTTGCTTGCGGATGATATGGAGTAGATTTCTTATGCAAAATCATATGTCTAGATGTCAACTCCTGAATCACAGAATTCAAAAAGTGTGTTCCATAATCCGACACCAACTCAATAGGACATCCAAATCTTGTCATAATGTTTTTATGTAGAAACCGTGCCACACTTGCTGCTTTATTATCTCTCAAAGCCACTACTTCCACCCATTTGGTAGCATAATCTATTGCAACAAGAATATATATAGAACCTGTTCTCTTTTCCCGTGGTTTTATTGGGCCTACAAAATCCATTCCCCACTTCTGAAATGGTTCTAATGGTAAGACTGGATGATCCTTCATCCTCCTTGTGTACGATGCCCCATCTTCTGACATTGAACATATTCCTTGGCAAAACTATGTGCATACTTCATTAACAAAGGCCACCAAAGTCCAACTTGTAAAAATTTTCGACATGTAATTTCCCCTGAGAAATGTCCTCCAGCTGATCCGTAATGTGCCTCCTGCAACACTGCTTTCTGCTCTTCATCCGAAACACATCGTCGTATAATCTGATCTGCTCCTCTTCTATATAATGCTCCAGCTATAATTAGAAATGGTCTGCTCCTTAATGCAAACTTCTTACTTTGATCCGAAGACATTGTCAAAGGTAAAACTCCATCTGTTAGAAACTGAACCATCTGATCATACCAATTGTCAAAAAACTGTCCTTCCACTCGAAACAAATCCGCATTAGGCAATTTATCCAATACTCCTGGTAATTCCTCCTTATGTTCCAATCTGCTAAGGTAATCCACTACTGCATGCTGAGTTCCTAGAGTATTTCAAAAATCAGGAAATGAAAGAAAAAATAAAAAACTTGAGTTGGTTCATTCTGATGTTTGGGGTCCTTCAAGTACACCAACACTTGGTGGCTCATTGTACTATGTAACATTCATAGATGATGCGACTAGAAAAACATGGGTTTATGTCATGAAGAATAAGTCCGATGTATTTTCCATATTTCAAAGGTGGAAAGCCTTTGTGGAGAATGAAACAGGTACCAAGGTTAAATGCCTCATACCCACAAATACTCAAGTGTATATGAATCTCTAGATGAGGAAGAGAAAGACTTGTAAGAGAAGCCTGACAATACCAACATTGTCTCCCTTTGTAATTATTTTCATGAGGTTGGATTCCCCTATAAATACTTTTGTATTTATACTCATTTTGGTGCAATATAAATATGTTTTTTTGTTAAATGGTGTCATATTGAGTGAGAGTATTTAATTTACATTGATGGAGTTTCATACACATTTTGAGAAACATTGTTGACCTTTAAGGATATTTTGATTCGCATGTAAGATGTTTCAAGTCTCAAGTCTTAATCACTTCACAATGAAGAAATTCAAGCAATATTTTGATTTTGATTTAATCATTAATGGTGGTTATTTTTATTAAAGTGGATCATAACATTTGTCAAGATGTCCTCACTTGGGGATGTTGAATATATTTTGCTTCATTAACAACATTTAAAAAGTCAAGAAAGCTAAATTCTTGCTTTCCAACATGTTATTGTTTCCATACTAGTACGCCTATGCCAAGCTTGACTTAGAGAAAGGACAACTCAAGATGGAGGTGTCGATGTATAGCAGTGAATCATAGGTGAACAATTAACTTATTATTGATTCATGTTTTAGTATACATATATTGTAAATCCTTTGAGTTTCCACGTTTTTTGAGTAGTGTTGACAAGTTTTTGGTATCAAATATTCTTAAAATATCCCTATTCATTGGCTATTGGTAGTTATTTCTTTGGTATTGTTAAAGATGATACCAATAGCTCTCACCTTGTGAACTTAACTGCTAGATTGTGAATTTGACTTCTACTATGTAGTTCATTCAGATAGAGAAATTGTAAAGATAAATTATGTATGCATGCATTGAAAGATAAATTATAGATGCATGCATTGTTAACATAGAAGATATGTACCACTGGAGCCTATGTAAAGTGCTAATGAAGAAACATTTGGTTGGATACTATAACAAGAGGGGTAACATATGGTTTCAAATACCAACAAAATAGATTTACCAAAATATTCCCAAGAACAGGGGGTGGACACAAGGAAGTAAAAACTAGCTCCTTATTTGGTCAATTTCTAGTGTTGAACGTTTAGTGCACATGATTTTTGAGTCCTTTGACCCATGGAGTTTAGTAAAGTATATGTAACATAGCACTAGAATCTGTGTTAAATAGAAGGGAGTTCATGTTCTTGTAAAGTTACAGAAACATGTGTACATAAGGCCTATAAGGGGTACTTTTAATCCATTTTGGTGAACGCACGTGATAAATGAAAATTTTACATAGTGAATGCCCCGGGGCCTTTGAACACAGAGCAGAAGAGGGGGGGGGGGGGGGGGGGGGGGGGGGGGGGGGGGGTCCTAGCTCTGAGTACATCAAAAACTACATCTCTATCTCATGGCCTTGCATTAAAAAAAGGCCCTATTTTTCATTTCAAGGTCTTAGGGACCCTGAATAAGAGGGTCTACAAGGGTGCACAAAATGGAAAATACAAGTAGATTTGAGTTGTTTGGCCATGATTCAAGTTTGTCCACAATTGTTTTACTTGTATCATGGCAAAATGATGTAAAACAAACATTTCTTTCTTTTTTATTAATGTACGAGCTCCAAAAAGCATCAAACCCATGGAATCTGAAAATACTCAAAGAACCAATGTTTTTACTTGTGTTAAGGGTTGTATTTCCTACATACAAAACTTTCCCAAAATCTCACCCTAGCACCCTCAAAAGTGGCTTCCAAGGAGTGCCCTTGGTCAAACTTTGAAACTGAAGGAAAACAATCAGAATGAACTCCTAGAATTTGTACAAACTTTAAAACAATCAAAATTTCTTCAAACAAAAATAGGCCCCCTTTGGACATCCCACGATGATAGAAATCAAAGGAGAGATATGGTGTCACAAGTGCATGGTAGGACAAAAAATCTCAAAATATGGTAGACCTAGAGTGCTCTTACATATCAACAAACAAACAAGTCCAAATTTATTCTCACTGACTTTAAGAAGCATACTGATGGGGTGGGAAATCACAAGCAGGGAGGAGTGGACTCAACACCACCCCAACCTAGAGACCTCATCACCTCAAGCATGTGATCCATAATACAATGCATGAGAGAGAAACAAACAAGGGAGGGGGGTACCACCTAGCTAAGATGCGGCTAGGACGCAACAGAAAGACTTGGACACAATGTGATCAATCCACAACATGCCCAACATGCTTCTAGGGGAGGTGGAAAGAATTGAGCATCATGCACAACCTTAGAATGGACTCAAGTTCATTTCTAAGAAGAAAAAAGAAAGTTGGAGAAGCAAATTAGAGTGTACACCATCAAATTATAACACAACGCACAACTTATGGTCTCATAAACTTGATCACCACAGAGTGAACATATCAAGATACACAAGAGATAATGAAAGATTTTATTCCCAAAAAGAAAGTGCACAACAAGGGCTTGAGTAGTACAAGAGTGAGAACAATGTGTGACAAGGGTATATTTACCTATAAGAAATGCGAGATCGAACCAAGGAAAACCCAATGAGTCTCTTAGTGGTGGTCACCCAAGACGTTGCCCATGCGTTTGGTGAATTGCAGATGCCTCCATGGATAGTGGACATCATGGGGTTGATGAAGCTAGGTGAGCTTGTTGTATATGCCATGTGAAGCACTTGATGTCTTGGTGCATGTGGAATGTGTGTATTGCATGAGCGAGCGAATAGCTGACTCATGGTGTGATAGCATGGATGGTGATTCCCAAAATATTTTCCACACACTTTGTATAAGGCTTGGGCTCACTTGGATTTCCAAAGTTGTATATGGTAGTTTGAGGGCTCAAGATTAAACCCATAGTAGAAGGGATTGTGGTGAAAGCCCTTAAAAGGAAGCCTTTATGCAAGGAGGCTTCATTCTTGAGTATCCACTCTTGAGGATCCACTTTTGAGAGATCCCTCTCTCTTGAGTGTTCACTCTATGACCTAGCCTTGAGCTTACTGTTTATGTTTAAGAGGCTAGTGCTAATCCAATTGTAATTAGAGTAAGATCTTCTTGATTAATTGAATTCCTATTTTCTCATTAGTCTTATCTTCTCTACATTACATCATGTCATGGAGTAGTATTACACTCTCATTATTCTAGATATGAGAGAGGTATGTACTTCTTTCTATTAACCACTCTTATCTCTCTACGAGCAATTGATTTGCGATATTTAGCATCACAAATTAGGTTGATTAAGTTGGGTCTTAATCTTGTTATTTGTGTGAGTGCCCTATTCTTTTCTTGTGTGTAGATAGGTTTTTTGAAGCTCTAGCACCATGCACCTCGTGTGTGTAGCTATTAATGAAGTGCCATATTTGACATGTGGTAATTAGTGTGTGCTTATCATTAGTGTGCTTGGAGTTTCTAGTTTATGGCAAGTCGGACTTCGGTGGACTTGATGTGTGTATGAGTTGTTAGACTAGTAATTAGAGAATGATTAGAGTTAGTCTTGCAATGGCTAATCTCTACTCACATTGGAGAGTTGATCTCTTGAATTATCTATTCCTATTCATCTGATGCTCGTGCTTCCATGCCCTAGCCGGGTTGTCGATCCACCGATTTGATAATTTTGTGTGGGTTGCGATTAGGTCGTGCTACAACGCCTCTCAATAACAATGTCCACTACTCTGCAAACTGACGTACTGAAATGAGACTCTGACCGAGTCCTGGTACATAATGTACATCTCATAGAGTAAGCAATGCACCGCTAGGTAAGGACATGCATACATCTCCAACACCCTCTATGTCATATGCTGAACCATCAAAAAACTGCACACAACCTAGTCTCCCACTAGAGAAAGAGCAAAACAAATCACGACATGACGTCACGTGAAAAACTGCATGCTCGTTTAGTAGAAAACGCGTAGACAATGTGCTATCCCAAGACACAAAGTAGTTTGAAGGTAATCTAAACTCAAAAGTGACATGACCATCACATGCATAGCATCTAGCACTCCTCATAGTAGCACCATGCATCTGCCTCTTTTAGTGCCTCATACGCCTGAAGCAATGATGCCTAATATGCCCATCATGGCCGCAATGCCAACATGTCTGTCGCGATCGTGAACGAGAACCGCCTCTAACCTAAAGGGTCTCCATATCCATGCCAAAACTATGGCAAACAATGCTTGAGATCACAAGACTCTCCCACCTAAGAGAAAATCAATATCTCAAGCAAAGAAGGTGACTAAAAGGTCAAGCACACTAGCCTCTACAATAGGCATACATATGTGGCAAAATTTGGGCAGAGTCTCCTCTATAACTGGAGCAAAAACTCAACAGTAAATCGCAATGGAGACAACAATAAATGGCCAATCCGAGAATGTACTTGTTCAGAATCACCTCACAAAGTCATACACAGAGCCAAACTGCTCTAGCCGGAGTATCACTCAACAATGCCACAAATGACATACATATGTGAGTGAAAAACTGCTGCCAAAATGTGTCAATGAATGAGCAATGTGCCAAAAAACTGTAGCATACACAACTCCTCACTCCTACGAGAGTGGGTACAAGAACATCAAAATGTGTCCAAACTGACAAAACCTGTCAATGTGAGAGCTAAGCTCAATCACAAACTATGGCGAGTAAACTCGAGCCACACTATCCCACAAACGCATACACAAAGCAAAAATTGAAGACACCTGCTGTGTCAAAATTGGTATGCAAGCCAAAACGCTGTAGAAGATGTCCTCAACTGCAAATGGCAACACCTATGGGAGTACTAGACTCAACCTGTAGCTGGGAGTCAAAACTGGAAGCTCATCTAGTACACAAATACTTGCTCTACCTGTGACTGCCAAAAGACATGCTCGAGGCATACATTGCGAGCTCAAACTGCCTTGAGCTTTCCACAATTGTAACAATAGCTCTTGATCCTCTTTCTTGAATCCAAAGCAACAAGTGCTTCCCCACCTATCTCATAAATCTGAATTTTTCCTTGAGTTATTAACATGGCTTCTTGCTTAATGTTGAGAAAAGAGCTGAGATCATCAAATTCTAGCTTTTCCTTTTGTGATTTTAAGTTGAAGTGTCCTAGACATCGTTTCACATTCCTGAGGCAACTTCATAAGAACCAAAGTAGCTAACTGAGTACTCATCAGTGCACTTTTCATAGCCAATAGTTGATCATGAATAACTTTAGCCTTCATAAGAAATGATTGCATGATACTTCCTCGTGGAAACTGGATGTCAAATAACCGTCTAAGAAGGGAAAATTCTCGCATTGTGGAATCCCAATCAAACATTCCAATGAGCTTGAACCACATATCATTGGCAGCTTCAAAGTCTGAATGGATGGAGAAAGGTCCTTTGTAAGAGATTCTGCAATGGGCGACATTGACTTTGCATTAGTTGCATCCCAATCAACACACGATTTGAGATATTCATCATGTGAAAGGGGGGTGTACCTATTGTTGGAATCCCTCATAGGATGGGGCTCTGAGTCGTCGACAATATCCCATAAGACTTTTTGTGAGAACTAGAGTCGCATGATCAAGTTCCAATGAGCATAGTTATTGTCGTTCAATTTGTCACTGGTGTTTGAGAAAGGGGGTCCTTGATAAAGCTACAAGACATGGAAATCCAAGAAACCTTCTTCCACTCCAAGGGGTGGCTGTACAAACCAAACCACAAGAATCTCCAAGTTCTCTCTCTCTCTTAAGCTCCAAATTACACCTCTATCTCCCAAGCCGCACCAAGAAACTTCTTCCTCCTTGATTACTGTTTTGTTGCCTTCTCCAAACTCCACTCTTTTGAAGCTGAAAAAATTTCCTCAAGCCACACAAAGTGTGTCTCCTCCAATGCCCCTCTCTTGGGCTCCGGGTCACCAATGCAAGGGGACATCAACTCCAAGGACTTGCTCGACTTTAACCATCAATAGACGAATACCACCCCACAATTGCTAGCCCACATCTTTTTAAACACGTTGGGCCACTAAGTGGTGGTGGAGGAGGTTTGTCTATGCCAATGGAGCACCGTAGGTTGGGCATTTCAGAATGCAGTCAAGGAGAGGAATTCAAATGCCAAGTCATCGCATTGCTAGTGTTTCAAAATGTAGGTGGATCAGAGGCCGATGACAATGGGTACACACTAGCAAACTCTAGTGTTTTGAAATGTTAGCAACATATAGGTACAGTACTAGGTAGTGATGGAAATGGCACCTCAAAATGCTGGAGTCCAGAGTAGTAGTCCTTTTGAGTGGAGACAGGCAGCGATGGCACAAACACATAGTAGCATTCTAAAATGCTACTGAGTGGATAGCCTTCGATTGGGCAGCAAGGTTGGACATCGATGACTAGATTTCTTCTTTGATTTCCCTTCTCCGCCAAGGTCCTTCAACACGAACCTTCACCAAGAGCTCTGATACCATGTCAAGGCCGACGATGCAAAAGCATAGAGAGAGAGAGAGAGAGAGAGAGAGAGAGAGAGAGAGAGAGAGAGAGAGAGAGAGAGAGAGAGAGAGAGAGAGAGAGAGAGAGAGAGAGAGAGTCTCCTGAACCAATCAACCTTGGCAATGAATAATTGAATGTGTATATAATGGAGACAAGGGGTTGCTTATATAGAAACCTCAGTAAAGTTCCCTACCCAGACATTGAAAAATAAGTAAAATAAATGCCTAAAAGCTAAAGTAAATAATGGGACCACATTGGGAAATTCACTTGAGATGCCAAAACTCTATGTGCAGATGATACACATGTCTTTGATTCCTTGTAGAAGTCCTTTATGGAGAGGTTACAAGCCTCAACTGAGACATGACTATTCAAAACTGCTTGTAGGAGGAGGTGAGGGCAATCGAGGAAAGAACATTCAATATTCATACGCGAGAGCGCATAGAAGGAAATGGGGAGAAAGAATGACTTGAGAAATCACAACCCAATTTTCAAAATGTAAAAGATTAAGATATTTGGCATTGAGTTCTTAGTTGCCCTACACAGTGAAGTGCTATCATGACTGGGTTACTTCTTGGGATTTTAATAAATGTACCTTATGATGAAGGAGATATTTGCATTTTTGGAAAACATGTATGAAAAAGGAGAAAATTAATTTCACATTATGTCTCTCTACAATGACATGACATATCTTACAAGGCCCAAATTTGAATCCAAAATTTTCCTAATTCTAGTCACAGCAACTTGCACAACATTCCTCATAAAAGTGGGTGTTGAAGTATCTCCCTTGGAGACATTTTTAAGGAGGTTTTCCATATCTGACCCATTACCAATGTATTATACAATATCCCAAGATATTGTCCATATCAATCCCAAGATACTTTGCACATTAAGCGTTGAAATTTGTGACACAAGCATCAAAGTAGAGAAATCTTATAGGCTCCACCTTCTCCTGCTAACAGCTTGCATACACATTTTTTTTATGAACCAAAGGGGAAAAGGACACTCTCATATTTTGTTTGGTAGAATGTTATGATGTAGGATCTTTATTCAATTTTTACGTAAGGTTTTTCCAAAACTAGCTAGTTTTTATCAGGATTGTCTTTTAATCTTGTCAAGATTTTGGTAGTTTAGTTCTTTAAAATGCACATTAAAAAAGTTCTATCCAATTTTGGTACTTTACTCCTAGAAAATAACAAAAGATTGAAATTTATGAACAAGGTGTTGTACTCTCCACTGTCACTAACGTTTGGTGCTAGTTTTCTTTTTGGCATTTAATATTATATTTTGAATGATTAACTTATATTCATTCTTCTCGACTGCTTTCATCTCCTTCACCACTGCACTTAGCTCCTCCTACCCTCTACTCCTCCACCCACACCTACTCCTCCATTCATTCTCCTACTCCTTCCTCAATTCTCCTTGTCCACCCATGATTCTTCCTCCTCCATCATGTCGTTTGAGTGCCGTGTCACTGCTTCATTCATGTGCCTACCGCTACATCACTCTATATTGTGACACTACCTTGATTCTCTTTGTTCATAGCTAGGTATGTCATTGTTCTCCCTGTTCATTGAGTGAAAACCCCATTGCTCACTGCTATCGCTACCAGCTTGTTGCATCTCCAAGAAAGACATGTCTCTCCAATAGCCCTTGAGTAACATCCCTAGCTACAAATTCATGATGAGCTCAAGGCCCTTGTTCACTACATTTTCTCTACCTTATTGGTCCATATGAGCATTGATATTGATGTAGCTTGGTACGAATTTGTAACAAGAAATCAAACCCTTCTTGGAGACTATGTTGTACATCATCTCCAATCAAGGACATGTTGTAAGTTGAAAAATATACTTGTCAAATGACAGATGACATTGGGTCACAAATTCCTCTTGAATTAGATGGCAATGGCTTGCTTACTTTTGAAACAAACTTCTCTTTGTTAGACAAAAACTACATTGATTAACAAATTTACAAAGATGGCAAGTAAAGGCTAGGCAACATGCTTTCATGAAAAAAATTGCTCATCTAGATAGATTTCAAAGGTTTCATCCCTCTAGATTTTTTGAATATATTTTATAGGTTAAGTCGTCAACTTCTTTCAAAACTGAATTATAAACTGCTTATCATGCCCATTGTAAACTCTAGCTCTTGATTCTCATGTGATGGGGTTCTTGAGCTTACTACCCCTCCTTTAATGTGTATGTCTTTTTGAAATAGATGCATCTTCTTTTGAAGTGTCCCTTACTTCTCATTAATTACATTGAGCTCTTTAGATTTGGGCCATTGGGATGGACTTATGGTTAATTTCTTTGTATCCCTTACATCTCATCAGCAGTTACATTGAAGGTCTTTAGACTTGGGCCATCTCATTAGCAATTACATTGAAGGTATTTAGACTTGGGCCATTGGCATGGACTTATGATTAAGTTCTTTTTGTATTGTGAGATTGATTAAAGAGTTTATATTCTATACAATGAATAAATATTGGAAGTTGTAGGTTCTACCACATACAAGATAATGGGACATGTTCATGTTTAGGGAACCCGTCGTGCCTTAAAATATACACACCAATTTAAAGACATCTTGGATGCTTTGTCAAGTGGATATCATGTCTAAGATAAAATCTATGATGCCTGTTTCTAGTTTGATCCTTGCTAGCAACTTTAAATTTGAACTATCCTGGGACATTTGTGCAACTAGAACCCCCCTTTTGATAGACACAAACACCGAGGTTACTGATGATCTGAGTCTATGGATTGTCGAAAGAAGAAAAAATTCCTTTGTCGTAGGTAGCTAAGAATTTTTATTAAAAAAGGAAGAAGTTACAAGGCATCAAAGGTCGGGTGCTATTGCTTGCAACCCTCCTTGCTCAAAATGGAGATGATTAAAAGAGCCTGTCTCTCGCTTAGGGGGTTCTTAAATTAGGAGTTTTACCCTAGCAACAATGTGTTGCAATCTCTTAGTTTGTGCAAGGAAAGACCCATTGAGGCACCGATATCCACATTGCATGATAATATTTTGAGGAGAGGGAAGCTACCATAACACTTGGTCCTTTGGAACTACCCAATTCTGAAATTTGAAACGATTTTGCATGAAACCCTTGAGAGCTTGCTATATCATGCCATCATTAACCTTTGGAAACACTGTCTACCCAAATTCTACCAAAATTGCCCTCAAATACGTGGATCATGATCCATGTTTTGTGGCCAAATCTCCCCAAAATTGGTGAGAAGTTTCTTGATAGTTCCCCTAAGTGATTGGTCATAATATTTTGGAGTTTGGATCAATTTTTCATTCCCTAGGTCAATTTGCAGAGTGACTTTCTAATTTGATAGGGTTTTGGGGTCAATATGTGTCTATTTTTGTTCAAATTTTAGGATGACTTCTCCCCGGGGCAGTCACTTATCAAAAGACCCCTATATCACGTGCGTTCAAGAGGTAATTAATAATACCCCAATATACATACTATACTTACACTGTGAGCCTATTTAAAAAAACCCCACCCCCCTTTGTATGTATACATTTTTATACATTTTGGTCTTTTAATAATCCTCTCCAGTTAACTCACGTGATATCATACACATTCTAAAAAGTGACCGCCCCGGGGACTTCTCCTAGTTGATATCTAGCTGTGGGCCAAATTTTGCAGACTCCTAGCATTATTGGGTACGTGGATCGTGATCCATGTTGGGAAGCTTTTTAAATCTATGATTACACTAGAGGTTAGGGTGTGTTGAGCCAATTAGAGGTTGGGGGTGTTGAGCAATCCATATCTCCAAGCCAATCTGGTTCTATTTGAATAGTTTTGATAGGAGGAGATGGGATTGCTGAATGTGGGTTGTGGTTTGACGTTCTTTGCATTTTAAAATTTACAACTTGGCTTCCTCCTTTGCCTTTTCTTGAATGGCTTGAGAAATCTACTTTCGTTTGGCTGCTTGATGTATCTTTTTCAGCACCTTTGTGGTTAGTGGTAATAAATAATATTTCTTTAATCTGAAACCATTGCATAGAATCTCCTCTCCCTCTAATGTTGCAAGTATTATGGCACCACTATATGATATGTAACTAATCACAAATGGGCCATTAGCTTGCTTTTTCAACTTCTTGGAGTGTTGTTTTAAGGTGTAGACTAAAACATAGTCCCCCTTTTGAAACTCTTTATTGGTCACATGTTGATAATGGAACTCGTTCATGTGCCTTTTTTGTGCATAGATGGAAGCAACAACTTGGATACGCAATTCATCTAGCTGTTCTAGTTGGTCAATCCTATTAGATAGTTCATGTCTTGTCCACTCTTAACTTGTGGCTACACAAAGTGTAAGAATCAAGAATTCCATGGGAAGTATTGCATTAATCCCAAACACCATATTGAAAGAGGTGTTGTTCCCATTGTCATTTTGTATGCAACACGATATGCCCAAAGAGCTCAATGTAAATTTTTTTCCCAATCTGCTCTTGATTTGTCTACTATTTTGGTGAGCACTGTACATAAAATCTTGTTTTGTCTCTCTGCTTGTCCATTTTCTTGAGGGTGATATGACATTGATTTGCTATGAATAACCATGAAATATTTCAACAAGAATTCAATCATGTCATTTAGGAAGCAATTCCCTCGATCACTCACTTTCTTGATCGATAGCTCGTATCTTGTGAAGATGTTCTCATACAAGAATTGTGCCGTCATTCTTACATCATTCCTTTTTGTCGCTTTGGAATCTACCCACTTGGTTAGATAATGTGTGGACACTATGATATATTGAACATGTGTCCTCTATGACGGAGGTGTGATAGGTCCAACAAAATCTATCCCCCATTTGGTGAAAACCCTCACTCCCATCATAGGTCGTAATGGCATTTTGTCTTGCTTCATAGGTGCTTTGGTACATTGACATTCATCACAACATTTCATGTTGTTCAACATCTATGAACAAGGTCGGCCACCAAATTCTTGCAAGAAGTATCATTTTCTAGTTTTATCTGCAGAAAAATGTATGCCCGCATGTTCGTCATGAGCTTGCTCAAGAATTGGGATGTACTCACTTCCATGGCACAAATTTGCAAGTTATTGTCGTTTCATTTCTTGTACATGTACTCACTTCCGTAGCACACATTTGCAAGTTGTTTTCATTCCACTTACAAGTAGTAATAACTTGTAGAGGTAGTTATTACTAATCACATATCTTTCAACTAGTAATAAGTTGTTTTACAAGTAGTAATAACTTGTAGAGGTAGTTATTACTAATCACATATCTTTCAACTTCAGTTTGAATCTACTCATCCCCTCTAGCAAGACACCTTTTTCTAGGTAATCCACAATGTACTTACTCCACTTGGGTGAGACTACTTTTCTGAATAATATTGTATGTTTTGTAGGTGCCTAGATTGTACCAATATCACATTAACTAATATATTCATGAACACTTTGTTGCATACTAGGCTAGTACACTCCAAGTCTCATCAATCACTAAAATGTTTGTGTTTTGTTGTTGTGAATCCCCATTGTTTGCACATGAGCTTGTCTCAAGTACACATTCTTCTCTGTTGGCTCTATACATAGCCTCAAAAAGTCCATCGTTTCCTTGTTTATATAGCCTTACAGCTATTAGTACAAGTGTTCATGTTTACTCAATGAATGATGACTATCGTTAAATTTGCAATGAACCAACGGTGAGAGCAAAGGTATTACATGCTCGCTTCACCTCGGTACCATCTCAATGTTGAATAGATAAGAGCTAGATAAGTTATCGTCAACTCCTTAATTAAGGTGATTTTGTGTAAGGTTTCCAGTTTCTGAAACCTTAAAGGTTGTATAAAGCTTAATCAAACTGATATGATTATTAAAAAAGCAATGTAGAATTGTCCGACCATGGAAAATATTGGTATTTTTGGAATCTTAAGCACAGCAAACCCTGGCTATAAATTTTCAGAATTGAATTCCGATAAAAACTAGCATAGTTATGACCCCTGGAAGTTTACACTGTGAATTGAGTAAAATAGGTAAAATTGAAGGGTTGTAGTAATCATTTAAGCATAGACTTTATTAAGGGTCTCCCAGATATTTACAAGATATTTACCAATTAAGAAAAAATAGGTCAAATTATAGCAAAATTGACATTTTAAAAGCTGGCAGGTAATGGGAGGGTCATCACTGACCTGCCAGGGACTCATTTAGCAGCAGGGGGCGTTTTTTGACTTGCTGGGGGCTGCTTGAACTTCAAGCAACTGCTTTTTTAAGCCTGTGAGAGCTTAAGAGTGCCAGAAAACTATAAATAGGACCCTAGCTTCACATTTTACACAGACTCGGAGCCTTGATACTCTCTCTCTCTCATCTAGAGAGGACACTACGCAGAAATCATTAGAGATCAATCTCTAATCGATTAACTTAAACGGTAATTAGTTTAATATTTCTTAATTAGCAAGGTTAGATTAAGATAATTGTTAATAAATCAAAGATTAGGCCTATGTATGCTCCTCAAACCTCTCTTAATTAATTAATCTCTGTTGATTATTAGAATTAAGCTTAGTAATACTAAGCTAATTAATTATCCTATTATAATAGTGTGGTGTGCTCACTACAAGACCCTTGAGAGAGAGACTGGACCAAACTAAGCTTGCCCACTGCATCTGAGAGCAGATCCTTATATTAACTTGAGAGGTAGTTACAACCATCACATGTCCGGCCACACTAGGTGGTGTACCCAAATGTAGAGCAAGATTGAGACCCAATGAGCGTGTCCTCTCTCAAAGGAGAGCACCTCTTCTTATACTAAAGGGCGGGGTTACATTCCAAGATGGCTAGCATCAAGAACTACCAAGTGTCCTCCCACATTGGTCGGACACACAACCTAAAGGACCCACACACCACACCTCCCCCCTTAGGGAGAAAACGATGGACATCTTTTTACAATGTTGGGCTAAGAATGGACTTCACAAGAGAGATCAACTCTGACGCCTCATCTGGGGGGAGTGATCATATAACGACTCAAGGATTAGGGACTGAACTTGGGGGCTAGACTCAACATCATGTCGATCATCATCAAGGCATGGAACTTAAACATCTCGCTTATGCAAACACTAGGTCGCTATCCCAATGAAATGGACAAGACAAGGAAGGACTGACTGAGGATTGGGTGAGAAATTTTTGCGACATGCATCCCTTCCCGAAGGAGCTTGGTGTGATGGTAACAGTTATTCAACAAAAACTAAATTGCGAGATGAGCTAAAGGTAAAAAGACGACCACGAAACACATAAAGAAAAGATGAGCTGCAGGGCTACAACTTTGCGTCATGGCTATGAAAGCGAAAAGATCGGGCACCTCTGCAACCAAGATGCAGCAACTCCCGTGTCTTTGATCTTGCTAGAACCAAGAACTTTTGTAAATTGGCCACTGTTTTGGTGCAGACTCTTTTTTGCGTTGACTTGTACTAGGAGATGAAACCATCCCAGGTCTGAGGACATTAATAAGGCTGGCAGCATGATTGACGCAAACTGCTTTGGGCTTGGTCAAAACCACCTTGACAAAACCAACATCTCCATTCTTTAAAAACTTGGGCTCCTTCTCAAAATCCTTGCCAGAGCGTCCACCAATCTTGATAGGGGAAGTTGGTAGCTTCTATGGTGGCATTCTTGTTGTTTGAGGATGCCACCCCCTCTTCTTCTCCGGTGCAGTGCTATTGTTGCTGTAGACTTGGCAGCCAACCTCATCTCAGTTGTGAAGGGCGGGTGGGTATGGAGGCTACAACATCACATCAACGCAGACCAGGGAGATGATATCATGATAGCTAGCGTGAGGAACAGAAGTTGCAACATCAAGAGCGCAGAGCAGTCACTAACGAGTATCAACAAGAAGCTCTTCTGAAGGCTTAGTGTGAAAAGCAAGGACTGCAGAAGCAAGTGGAAAGGGTGTCTTAGGAGGGAATTATGGTTAAAAATAACCAGTAGCAGCGCATGCAAGAAGAGCCCACAACTGAGGGTAAGGACGCCTCCATGCGATTTAGCAAGAGGGAAGCACTGGGAGCACACAGAGGAAAGTACTTGGTGCAAGTAAAACAAACTTGTGTAAGGTCTTCTTTTGAAACAGAGAAAGTGGAAGGTGTGGATGATGGTCAATGCATGGGTGAGGGAGCTTTGAGCAGGCCCAGTATACCAGGATTGCTCATCATTCGCAAGACTCTCAGCCCTCATCCCTCGCAGGCCAACGAGATAGAAGAGAAGATCGTGACAAGAGCAGGCACAAGCGAAGGCGAGCTTCAGAGTCTGATTCCGCCTCTTCTGTACACATTGAGTACCGCACTCTCTGTACCGATACCAAAATTGGAAATATCATTGGCAAAGGGGACAGCATAATGAAGTCCCTCCGAGATCAAGGTCTAAGATGTGATTCATGGTTCTGACGAGCGTATCATCCACAAATGTTAGTCATTGGCATTTGCTGCATGCTCGATGGTGTTCGCTCACACATGCCGAGTTCTAGAAGAAGTACAAAATCAAGAACCATATTCATGCGGTTGTTCACAGACATAGGAGTTGCTGCATCTTTGGTGCAGAGGTGCCTTGTCTTTTGATTTGCATAAGTAGCAGTCAAGCTCCATGATTCAGTTTAAGTTTTAAGGTCTCTTTCTCTGTAGGAGTTTTTTCCTAGTCTTTGTCTTACTCGATCACACCGAACCCCTTTATGGAGATGATGTATGTCGCAAAAATTTCGCACCTAATCCTCAGTCAGTCCTTCCTCGTCTTGTCCATTTCATTGGGATAGCGACCTGATGTTTGCATAAGTGAGATGTTCGAGTTCCATGCCTTGATGATGATTGGCATGATGACGAGTCCAGCCCCCAAGCTCAGTCCCTTAGCCCCGAAGCCGTTGTATGATCACTCCCCCCAGATGAGGCGTTGGAGTTGATCCCTCTTTTGTCGAGTCCCTTCTCCGACCAAAATTGTAAAAAAGATGTCCATCTTTTTCTCCCTAAGGGGGGAGGTGTGGTGTGTGGATCCTTTAGGTTGTGTGTCCGACCAATGTGGGAGGACACTTGGTAGTTCTTGATGCTAGCCATCTTGGAATGTAACCCCGCCCCTTTAGTATAAGAAGAGGTGCTCTCCTTTGAGAGAGGACAAGCTCAATTTAGTCCTATCTTGTCTCCCACGTGTGTACATCACAATTTGGCTGAAATTAGCCAAATTAACCATGAATTAATGGTAAATATATTAATTAAGATTATATTAAGTTGAAGTAATTATCAGAGATGCATTAGACAGTCATTAAGCTAGAAAAATTATGCTATAATTTTCTGAGTAATTTTCCTAATTAATTAGGTAGGATTACTCTGTTTTTTGAGCTATTTAAATAGGGGAAATTAGTAAATTGATTTCAATTGCTATGACATATTTATCAGTGGTTAATTGAATGCTAAGTAATCTGTGATAATTAGGAAAAGCTCAGATAATCAATCTAGCTAATTAATTAGGCAGAATTACTCTATTTTTTGAGCAATTTAAATAGGGGAAATTAGTAAATTGATTTCAATTGATGTGATATATTTATCAGTGGTTAATTCAGTGTTAGGAAACGCGTGATAACTAGGAGAAGCTCAGATAATCAATCTAGCTAATTAATTAGGCACAATTACTCTGTATTTTGAGAAATTTAAATATGGGAAATTAGTAAATTGATTTCAATTGATGTGATATATTTATCAATTGTTAATTAGACATTAAAAAACCCACGATAATTAGGAAAATCTCAGATAATCAATCTAGCTAATTAATTAGGCAGAATTACTCTATTTTTTGAGAAATTTAAATAGGGGAAATTAGTAAATTGATTTTAATTGCTATGATATATTTATCAATGACTAAATGGGTGTTAAGGAATCCGTGATAACTAGAAGAAGCTCAGATAATTAATCTAGATAATTAATTAGGCAGACTTACTCTGTTTTTTGAGCAATTTAAATAGGAGAAATTAGTAAATTTATTTTAATTGCTATGATATATTTATTAGTGATTAATTGGGTGTTAAGGAGCCCGTGATAATTAGGATAATCTCAGATAATCAATCTAGCTAATTAATTAGGTTGAATTACTCTGTTTTTTGGAGCAATTTAAATAGGAGAAATTAGTAAATTGATTTTAATTGCTATGATATATTTATCAGTGGTTAATTTGGTGTTAAAAAACCCGTGATAAATAGGAGAAGCTCAGATAAACAATCTAGCTAATTAATTAGGCATAATTACTCTATTTTTTGAACAATTTAAATAGGGAAAATTAGTAAATGAAATTCAAATGTTATGATATAATTATTAGTGGTTAATTAGGTTCTTAAAAACCCATGATAATTAGGAGAAGCTCAGAAAATTAATCTAGCTAATTTCTTTAGCAGAAATACTCTGTTTTTTGAGAAATTTAAATGGGGAAAATTAGTAAATTGATTTCAATTTCTATGATATATTTATCAGCGGTTAATTAGGTATTGAAAAGTCTGTGATAACTAGGAGAAGCTCAGATAATGAATCTAGCTAATTAATTAGGCAGAGTTACTCTGTGTTTTGAGAAATTTAAATAGGGGAAATTAGTAAATTGATTTCAATTGCTGTGATATATTTATCAGTGGCTAATTAGGTGTTAAAAAATTCTTAATAACTAGGAGAATCTCAGATAATTAATGTAGATAATTAATTAGACATAATTACTCTGTTTTTTGAGAAATTTAAATAAGGGAAATTAGTAAATAGGTTCAAAGTTAATTGAGTTAATTTTCAGAGGTTTATTAGATGTTAGATAACCTGTGATAATTATGCTAATCTCAGGTAATTAGTTTAACTAATTATCTTAGTGGAATTACGCTATTTTTAGGGATAAATAAAAGGGGGAAATTAGTAAGTCATGCTATATGATTACATGCTATTTATCAGAGCTATATTATAGGATAAAGAGGCCGTGATAATTATACCAAGGTTAGAAAAGTAGTGTAGATATTTATCTTAGTCAAATTACACTATTTTTAGCTAAAAACTAAAGAGGGAAATTAGTAAATCATACTATATGATTACATGCTATTTATCAGTGCTATATTATAGGGTGAAGAGGCCGTGATAATTATGAAAAGGTTAGAAAAGTATTATAGATATTTATCTAAGTCAAATTACACTATTTTTAGCTAAAAACTAAAGAAGAAAATTAGTAAATCATGTTATATGATTATATTCTACTTATCAGAGCTATATTATAGGGTAAAGAGGCTGTGATATTTATGCGAAGGTTAGAAAAGTAGTATAGATATTTATCTAAGTCAAATTACACTATTTTTAGCTAAAAATTTACATGCTATTTATCAGAGCTATATTATAGGGTAAAGAGGCCGTGATAATTATGCCAAGGGTCGAAAAGTAGTATAGATATTTATCTAAGTCAAATTACACTATGTTTAGCTGAAAATTGATGATGGAAATTATATAATTAAGTTAGAAAATAATAAGATAATTACCAGAGGTCAAAAATTACCTTATATACTTGTGGTAATTATACCATAGTTAATTGGTGAAGTTAGAAAATTATAATTGACCAAAAGTCCTATTTTTAGCGAATGATTAATTAAAATAAATAGACTTTCTGGTCAAAAGTTTTTAAGAAAATTATAGTAAGTATAAACCTATGATATCAAGTTGAGGAAATGAAATCTTTAAGAGAAATTAAATACAATAAATATTAAGCCTGAAATAAGTAGATTATTAGCTTAAAAGTCGATGGAAAAATTAGGAAAAAGATATAGAAAATTATAAGAAAGATAGGAGAGCTTAGAAAACCCTTAGAGAAGCGGTGGAAAAAGTTATCATGCCTATATAGACAAATAAGAAATTACTAGGTCAAGAATTTATCAACTAAGACTATAAATTTAACCTTGGATGGGTTACGATTGAATACAAAGGATAAGTCCAGATTTTGAATTATTTACCTAATGATTAGACGTACTTTTTATAATGATAAGAAGTTATGTCACCAAAAAGAACACGAGGAAATCCTACATCTGATGATGAGGACATAGCTCCAAAACAAACTAGAGCGTCGCACGACGACGAAGCCGGGCCTAGTAGTAGGCCTACGGAGGAGTCTTCAGGCGCCAGCGCAGCAGCAGATGTCCAATCAATCCCAGGTGGGTGTCCCATTGTTCAATTAAGTCTTTAAATAGTTTAAGTTATTTTATAAGTTAGCATTGCATACGTAAGAAGGATAAACTGGCTGAAAACGGAAGGTAACTTCCAATGTGCATTTGTTTATAATATAGGAAAGAATTGTTTGGGTTAAAACTGGTTGAATTAGGAAAGATATGTTTGATCATCCTTAAGAGAGCTTGTCTCAAGACACCTCCGACTCCTTGATATAAATTGATGATAATGATTGGCTTTCTAGCCACGGATAAGTCGGTTACCCCCATGAACGATGAGTTTCTACTCCGTGTCATGTCTTGATGTTTCTACATAAGTTAGGATATCGTTTTTTATCCTAGGGGAGCCGCCCGGTTGTATGGGCAACTGGTTTGGTGTATGGGCACCCGGAACCTTGGGTGGGGGTTTATCCACTCCGGATTTGAATAAGGAATGGGTGTCGTTTTTCACCCTTAGGTGGTCTTGAGACAAGAAGAGTACTGGTCATGGTTATTATGGATAATGTTTTGATTGACAGTACCTTGTCTTAAGTTTAAAGATGTCTGTTTTCTAAAAGAATGCTTTCAATGCTGTCTTTAATAATTGATTCAAGGAATTACTGTGACGAAAAGTTAAAAGAAACCATTATTTTAAATGTTTAAAACAATGTGATAGTAAGATAAATGAATCATGTGTGAGTGCGGGGTGGTAAGTGGGGATTGACTACGGTTGTCAATCATGGACAGGTGGACCTGATTAGTCAGGTAACTATCCATCCCTGCGCACTAAACTGTTTAGAAAACTTCTTCACTTGGAGAGGAGTCCGCCAACGGTTGTGCCCTCACATCTGTTAGAGGGAAAAAAGCGTTGGTTGAGGATACCTTATCCCAATATGTGGATTTTATAGGGCCGAAAGACTTTTGGGATTGTTAGTATGTTATCCCGTTTCCGCTGTGAGACACGACTATGTCTTCTTCTAGGGCTATAGACCCAAGCCATTGTCAATGGCAAAGGTTTATTCCTTGGATTTTTCTTGTCTAGAGACTCCGATTTTTATAAGGCCTAGAGACCTGTCAAGGATCCCATCCCGATCACGGTATAGGCGGGTTGGGGACATTACATTTTGAGTCAATATAGACAGATGGTAAGTCCTCTGATGTGTAGTACCTTTCTTGACTACTACAATGAAAATCCAACTCAAGCAGTATGATATACCATCAAGCAATACGTTCTATATTGCATGGTTTGCTCACCAAGTACTATAGTTCTTGATCATAAAGAATACAAATTTATTTGCAAGAAGGTAGTGTCTAATTTTTTTTATGGCATAGACCATTCCTAATCCTTCTCTTTACGTATTCATGTGATTCCTTTCTGCACTATTAAGTTTTCTACTAGAGTAACAGATGTAAAATTCCATGTTGTTCTCTCCAGCCTGTGATAAGATGCATCCAATTGCATATGTCAATGCGTCAATGTGGACATGAAATACCTGTGCCAATTAGGAGCTTTCAAAATTGGAGCAAAAATCATTTTCTATTGCTTCAATTACTGGAATGCCTTTTTGCACTCATCAGTCCACTCAAACTTTATGATGAGAGCATAGAGAGGTTTTGCAATGACTGCATACATATAGATAAATCTTCTATACTTCTCTAGCTTTTGTGGATCTTTGAAAAGAAACAATTATATGTATCTTCTCAAGATCTATGGAATGCTATTTTTAGACACAATGTGCCCTGAGATCTTCCCTTGTCCTACCATGAAGACACATTTTTTTGGATTAAAGCATATACAATAAGTCATGTGCTTCTCAAAGATCATTTTTAGATGCTCTATGTGTTCATATCTAAGGAGAGGATGCACGCATAATTTGTCCATGTAAATTTCTAAGAATTTTCTTAGATACACTTTGAATACATGACTCATCAGCCTTTGGAATGTGGCAGGTGCATTGGTCTAGCCAAACAACATACTCTACAAGCGAATATGTCCCATTCTATTGCAAAGACTATCTTATGCCGATCCTTTGGCTTTATGGCAAACTCATTGTAGCCTGAAAAGACATTAAGAATGTTGTAAGATTCCTTGCCTACAACTCTCTCAGTCACAAGATTAGTAATTAGTAAGGGATAGTTATGTCTGATGATGGAAGCATTTACCTGTTTGAGATTTACAAAAACTCACAATTTGTCATTTTTCTTGGGCACTACCACAATCAATGGCACCCAATCTATGTGTTTGATCTCATAGATAAACTCTCCTTCCTTAAGCTTGTCTATATCCTCTTCGATCTTTTTGGCAAATGTTTCATTGTATTTATAGGGAAGTTGTCTCCAAGGTTTGGCATCACTCTTAAGGGTATAGTATGCTGGAAAATGCTTGGATCAACTCCCTTTATGTTCTTGTAAGACCATGAAAACACATCTCTATACTTCTTGAGAGTAGTGATTACAAGCTGCTCTTCCTCCTCAATGAGGTTTGTGGCAATATATGACGGCTTTGGTTCTTCTCTTAGTTCAACTAGATCAATGCACTTGGTATTCTCAAGCCCATCATAGGATGTCTCTAATTCTTTGAGTTTCCTCATTGGTTGTTTAACTGCAATTTGTTTTTCTTGTATCACGTACTTCTTATAGTGAGAAGGTGCATCAAATTTTCAGTGTATGACCCCTTTTCACTTTCCATTTCCATTGTCCAAACTTCTTTCAAGGTTTTTTAAATCTTTTGATATGCACGTTTTTTATTGGTTTTGGACATTTTTGGTGATGTTTCAGATGTGTCTCTAGGTTTCCCTTTGCTTCGCTTCTTTGGATTAGTATTTATAGAAGTTGGTTTCACATGTTTTTGCATGATTTTATCTTTGACACATTTTTTTGCTCTGACAAATTTTTTTTTGCCTTTGACAGGCACATCAAATAATGTGTTTTGCTCGACAATCAAGGCATAGGTTTCCCTTATCCGCTTCCTTATTTTTGCACACGTTTAGCTGATACTTCTTCTTCCTTCTTGATTTCTCATTTTGAAAATAATATAAGAGCGTCTCATGCTTGTTTGGTTTAATCTTGTTTCAGAGCTACTTGATAGCTCATCCTCTATGTTAATCTCTAAATCATCATCTTGTGAATCTTGGAGCTCTTCATTAGTTTTTTAGCTTATATCTTGGAGGAAACCTCATTCACTATGTGTTTGAAATCAATTGTTTCTTGATTTTTTGTCTCCTTAGTTTCCAACCTAGGTTCCAAGATAGCATTCACCATATGAAAGGGCAGTATATCAAAACTCTCATTGTCACAAAGTTTTTTTGGGGTTAGCTCATTCACACACACATCTAGAGTAGCTAGTATTTGGTCCTATCCAAAGGGTTCCAATAGATCTTCAAGAAACGGATCCCAAACATAGGTCTTATCCTCTATTGACCTTTCTAGGACAGAATCTTATTTCCTCACGCTTCCACATTCAGATGCTCCGCACATCCAAATATATGCAGGGTTTGGCAACCATGCAAATATTTGCATTCCATGGACCATAGTCAAGTCAAAGTCTCCCATTGGGATTCAATTAACATCTCTATAAATATGGTCCTTGGCACTAACCCTCGTGGTAACACCCTTATACTGTAAGTAGAGATAGTCATAGCCCCAATCTTGCAACATTTTGATGACACATAAATGGTCACCTTAAAATAACATCAAAGTTGTTGCTCTTCCCTCCCAAAGTCTAATATGGAAAAAGTATGCTTGTATTCAATCCCTCATGAGGATACAATGCTTTGCTCCAGTATACCAAAAGGTCTTTCTACAAACCCATCTGCAAGTTTGAACTTCATTCGTCTCTTCTAATGAGTTTGTCTTCCCTACTTCTCATAGATTTCCTTTGTAGCTATGGCCACTCTAGATCCGTTATCAAGTACGGCTATGGTTTTCACTCCTTGGTGCTCTAGTGGCAAGGTGGTATTTCCCTCTTCACCTTCCCAGTAATTGCCTACCTTGTTCACTGGCACCGGTTTCACTTTTGATTTTTCTAGTGGAGTTTTACCCATGTTTTCATCTATAAGAACATCTTGAGGAGGTATTTTTAGTACCATCCTTTCCAAATTTTTGTCCATATGGCTCCATATACACGGTCTAATGTGAAAAGTTTTGAGAGAGTACGGGTATACCGTATAAGAGATGACATCAATTCATGGAGGATCTTTGTGTTCATCATATATGGAATTGGATTCTATTGAGAGGGCACAACTTTGACCTTTGATTTAGCTTCATGCTCCCCTATAAAAGATGGTAAAGTCTTTAAAGTTTTAGGTTTTCTCTCTACAAATACTTCCATCCCTGCATCATCATACAATGACTGCATATCTCCTAGAAAAAACTCATGTTCCATGTTTATTTCTCTGATAGGTGTAGAATTAAAAGTCACACAAGAATCTTTACTATTTTTGATTGTTTCCCACAAGGCTTGTGGCCACGGTTGTTTCACTTTTGGAATGGGCATCACTCCTTATGATTTGGCATCATTCGTTATGTTTTCAACTACCCTTATGTCCACTGGTGTTTCATTTTTAGGTCTCATCAAGTCGACAATTTTGTTTTCTTTGTGCTTAGTTTCCCTTTCCGATTGAGGTGTCATCACTTCCTGATTGGGATTTGTTGTAGTTTTTGGCTACATTAGAGCTTGAGCAGTCTCAAGGAACCATTTTTACATTTACAACCTCTTTGTTTCAAATTTTGGATGCAGATCCATGTTTGGTTTAAGGTCTGGTTGTTCTTCAGTCTCACCTTGTAGGCTTGCAATAGAGCATTCAAGGGCTCCAATATTTTTTCCACCAAGACGGAACCACCTGATAAAATTTTGGATGACTCCGCTCCTTCAAGCTTTCCTTTGTCATCTTTTTCACGATTCAACTTCTCTTTGGTTTGTTGCAGCTTTGTATCAAAGGCCATATTTTCCCTTAGCCTCTCTTTTTTCTTTCTAGGATTTTCTTTGAGTCTTGATCGTCAAACTCTCAAATTCAATTTGATATAGTAGTTTTGGCTCATCCTTGACTGGCATGTTTGTTGTGGCTTCTTGAGCCTGAGATCTGGTTACCACATTGACAAGAATTGCTGGCTTGGTTTTTGATCCACTAGAATAAGGCAAAAATCCAATGAAATTCATTATTGCTTTTTATTTGTTTTTAGGAATATTGGGGCATTTTGAAAGAAAATAATCTACGTTAGAACTCTCACAAAACCAAAGAATCTTTGTTTGATCACCTTTGTGTGGACATACTTGTGCCCAATGACTACCTCCACATTCATAGCAAGGACCTTCCGATTGAGCAGCTTGTTGTGGCCCCACTTGGTGTCCCTTCCTATGAGGATAACCTTTAGGTTTGTAGTTCTTATTTTCTATGAACATGAGCATATTATTTCATCCATCATGTAATGATTTTTTGCTGGTTGAGAAACATACAAAGGGTTTGCAGCATCATCTGAGCTTACCCATGAAGGATAACCCTCATTGGCATATGGTGCTCCTTCAAGCTCTTCGCTATAGTTTTCCAATGGCTCTTCATAATAAGAAGTTGGTGATGGTTTTTTTTGACTCGTGAGTTCTTCTACAGGTTGCGTATATCTAAAAATCACCTTATTTTCTTGAGGTAAAGGAGGTTGTTGACCCAACACAGGTTGTGTCTTATCTCCCCCTTGGGTTGCATTATTTGGTCCTATTTGGTACTTTGGTGGTGGCAACAAAGGCTGCATCCCTGGAGGTCCATATGGCCTTTCCCAATTTTGGTTTTAATAACACTTGTTTGACTCATGGTTGGTGTATTTTTGCTTGACTGCACACCAATTCAAAGCTCTTGATACATTTGTTGTCATAGATTATGGTTATTTTGATAGGTCTAGTATATCCTTTTGATCATCTCCTTGACCACTTGATCAACATTTGGTGTAATTAAAGTAGGAGCAGTGAATTTCATTGATGGTTTGCTTGTGGTTGAAGAGGCACTGTTGACAGTAGTGTCTGCATATTTTGCTACCTCTCCATAGATTTTACAATTGTCAACTAGATACAACACTTTTGGGGTTAATTTTATGTGCGAGTTAATCAATTCATGTTTTTTGGCTAAAGGTGATGCTTTTTTGAGTTTATATAAGCATGGAGCTCTCTCATATGTATGCTCTCTATGGTGGCGTTGAGGTAGGTGAAATAAGTACCGAGGGAAGGATTAGACGGAGAGAGAAAACATACTTGTGGAACAGAGATAGGATAGGGGTGTGACAGTATCAACAAAGAGAGAGAGAGAGAGAGAGAGAGAGAGAGAGAGAGAGAGAGAGAGAGAGAGAGAGAGAGAGAGAGAGAATGCCAAAGTGGAAGCGGCAGCCAAGAGCTTTGGCTGCCTCCTTTTGTTGCTTCCACTTCTCAGGATTCTCGCATGCTGCTCGCTTTGCATTCTTCCAATCTTCTTCAGCCAGCCAATCTGGTCTGTTTCACCCATGCTTCATTGCTTTTTGTACTTCAGAATGCTTGTGCTGCGCATTCAAACCTTCATTATGTCTTCATTGAAGGGCTCATCCCGATTTGACATGAGAAACTCGTCATGCAGCATGCTGATGACTCTGTATTTTAAGTCATTTGACACTTCACTCTAGGTGTTTAGTATGTAGTGTCTAAATACCTGAGAGCAAAGACCACGCATGCGCGAGATCACCTTCTTGTCTTCATCATCTTGAGGGTGTTTTACCAAGACAAATGGTAGCTACATGGAGAAAGAAACTTGCATGGAAAAGCAAGAGAGAAAATCATTTGCACAATAGTCAAAAGGTCATTTGTGCAATGATAGGGCCATAATATTCATAGTGCATATATCAAGCATATATTCTTGCACACTCCACTAAAGCAGTTAGTGGTGGTCACTCATGGCACTAGTAGATGATTTTAAAGATTTGGGACTACTCACTAGCATATGATTTTTGAGAATTGGGACCCCTCATGGCACTAACACATGCCTGTGAGACCGTGCGTCACTCATGGCTCTATCAAATTCTTTTTGAGACCATGCTGCTTTAGCGTTTATAAATGATATAGAGTCAAGCAACATATGCAACACAAGTGACTCTATTGTGCCAATCAAGAGATATTTCTTTATTTCCCCTGTTCTTATTACAATGCCTATAGGGTATGCAACTACCGGTAATGAGGTCATTGGTAAAATTCACGAAGAGCTTCATAAACTTCCCCCCAATGCACCCCTTGAAGAAAAGAAGGTGTTCATGCAGAGGGAGTGTGACACAAACAAAGCCATTAGAATTTTTAACCATCTAAACCGTGCTCACAACACTGGAGACCAGGAACTCAATCAAGGCTATGCGACAATGAAAAGTGCTCTAGAAGAGTGGCAAACATGGGGCTACATTGACAGCACTTGGAGAGTCGCTTTGCAGGCTAAGATTGACCATCTACTCGTGTGAAAATGTACTATCAATCTAGTGGATATCTCTGGGTCTAATGTGGTGGAAGATTGAGGTGAGATTTATTCTTAAGTAATATATTTAAATAATTATGCACTGGCAATCACTAAATAGTACTTTCAAGTTTGATGCCTATGCCTAATGTTGTATACAACTTATTTCAATCATATGATGCACTAAACAAAGCTTATATATATTTGTGGGTGTATTAATTCAAACCTTTGCTTCATGTTTCAATATTTATCTTGATGGAACCTTGGTGCAGATAAACCAATACTTAAAAACACTTTACTAATGAGGAACTGCTTATGTACATAAACACAGACATATAAATAAATAAATAAATAAATAAACAAGTATATATATATAAACCGATACGTAAAAGCACTTTACTGAGTTGAAGAACTGCTTACGTACATAAACACACACATATGAATAAATAAATATATATATTCTTAGACTGCCAGTGTAAATAATTATTTTTTGCAGCACACACATTAGAGACAAAAAGCGTATAGACTTTTTAAAGAAAATAAGACCTCAACTCATGCTATCAGAGTCAAATATGTTCGTAGCGCATGCCATCAGAGTCAAACAAGTCCTTCAGTAATCTACCACAGGATAGGACCAAACTTAGAGTACAAAAAAGACATAGATTCCATAAATGTAATGGTCACTCTAAAAAGTAAGTAATTTTCTCCCAAATAGTTTGCAAGTTGCTTCTGTCTTTTGTTTGAAATTAAAAACGTGTGCTGCATAAACAATTTCTTTCTAAGATAGACGATCACAAGTGGAATAAACTAAAATAAATGCAAAAAAACACTTTAGTATCATATAGCAATTATCTAGTTTAGTGAAAGATGCATATCAAACCAACAGTAATTAAATGGGGGGAGAAATCTTCCTTGGTTGTTCAAGAATAAAGGCGATATCCATTGGCGATATCATTTGCTCCTTAAGTTCAAGTCCGAGCACTTTTGTGTATACATAGTACATATGTTTGCATGCCAAAAAGGATTTGTTTGTCTTCTCTCGCTTTTGAAAATCTAGACACGTGCATGCTGGACTCCCTTTTATATGAATCTCATAAATGTTTTTAGTGAACACTCAAAAAACTACATGCTCCCTAGTCTTTTTCACTCTGATGCAATGCTGCAAGTTCCTGTGTGGAGATATCTGTCCCTCTTGCTACTGGCCAAACATTGCGAGCAAGAGGTAAATCTTTGACTTGTTTTTTGATTGATTGAGTATGCAAAATATCATGATTATAAAACCAACCATTGCTCAATTGTTTTACCCTTGAACATTCTTTCGGACCATATACATGGAGCAACAAGACCAATAGAGCGACTATGCAAAAGATTGTCACAATGTTTTCTCCCCACTATTCCAAAACACTTTCTTTGACTTTGAATGGGCATTCTCCTCAATGCCCATTGAGTGCGTGGCACATCACTCTCAAACACACTGTTTCTTTGAGATGACAAAGGTGTGGTTGTTTCTTTTTGAGATCCAATATCATCATCACTGCACTAATTTGCAGTGGAATGTTAGAAATGCTTGGTCCTTGGGTATCAAACCTGATTTTTCTGGGCCGACCGCGATGGTTTCGCTGCTTAGATTCCATGACATATTTTGGGTGATTGGAGCTACTTGTTTCTATTCTACCCCTCGTTTTGCATTGTATTGTTTCTTTGTCTCCATGTAAAATTGGCTGCACATACAACAGCCTCGTGTAGTAGATGGGCCACATTGGCCGGAGTTGGAGCATGTTGAGATTCAACTTGAGAAAGCAAGGTCTCCATTGTGGGACCCGTTCCTATATAACGCGCAGTAGTATATCCAAAATGCTTTGCACAGTGAATATATGAATTTATAACATCTGTTATACAGGCATCATAAAAGGAAAGTTTCTTTTGCCATCTTCACCCGCTAGCCAACTAGCTTGCACACTGTTTGATAAATTAACATTGGGAATTTATGCCCGCTCCCACGGACTTAAATAAGCCTATGAAACTCAAACAAACATGCATTAAAATTTATAAATTTTGCTAAAAATATAAATTTTCATAAAGGTACTTACATCTATACCAATTCCTCCCCAGTGAGAAATTCGCTACTCCCACCATTTAAACCATCTGCTCACTCTAGTGATGCTCTCTGTAGTTAGATGTTGTCTCCACCATTTTTGAATTGAATGCACCTTTTGAGATGCAAGCTCAATGGTCTTACAAACTCTCCATTCCTCACACATATCAATGTGTTGATTTGTTACATTTTAGGTATCTACTTTTGAGCATATTTGTGCAGACTTTGCTCCCAATGAAATAGGCATTACCGTTCACACCCCTCCATAATAATATCTAACCTTCCATTGAAGAATATTCCAATAGCATTCCAATTTTCACCAGTCGCATTAGACATAAAACCTACAAAATGAGCTGCACCATGTCCGTACTTTTCCATTTTTGAATTAAGGTTCTCCCAAGTTGAGTCTTTGCACCTCCTCTTTAGTTTCACATATAGCAATTATCTATAGTGATTGTATGCCCCATGATATTCAACATAAATATTTTCACACATATCATCTCATATTCAATGATGAAAAAAATATGAGATATCTTAAGTACTTAAAGATTATCTTGGATCATAAACCGAGCATGACATTATTGCCCAACCATCTATTCTATGGGTAAAATCAAAATGCAACCACACTTTTCTTAAGTCACCCGTTCCGATTCGTTTCATCCGATTTACTAGATCAATCCCAGAACCTAGTCCCTTAGTGGACATTTCAAATAGGAAGAACTTGTCATCCTCTTCGCCCTATCCATGAAATCTACTCCCATGGAAAAAAGAAAACATGCACTAAAATATTATCATATCCATCCCCAATAACAACACCTTGACTCTTCCTCTTCTTTGAAACAATTGAAGAAAACCTACATGATGCATCCCAAGAAAGTTAAAACAGTAATAGCTAAAATATTAACAAATTCAAGGAACAAAACTTAGTTTCTCATACCCTTTGGTTTGAACAAGTGGAATCATTTTCTCCAAAAGATCATTGAATTGTCCATCGCATGTAACTTTAGCTTCCTCACCAATCAAGGAGTTAAGCACAAGTTGTTGCGCCACAACATTTGAATTTTTCTAGGACCACCCTTTTCAATTTTTAGTACTGCACCTACCACTTTTCATACTCTTGAAATGGCAGCCGTGGAGGTTCCTGCCTTAACATTATGACAATGTTTACCAATATGTATTGCCAGTCGCGACATTGTACTGTCTTGAGGCAAAACATAATAGATTTTTCACAGACAAACATGCATCACAAGTAACAACCTTCTGACAATAATGACAAGTTTATTGTTGTCTTCTCCTCCATTGCAAGGTAGTCCTTCTTGACTTGTTTGTCCAAATATCCATGAAAACCTCTACCATTAAATTCTTGTTCATTAATATAATGAGTACATGTTGAATAATTGCATTGCATGCATTCCAAACAATGGCTTAGATGAACTGTGCATGCTATCGCCATGTTGTAACAGATGGGCGAGTCCACAAGTGACTATCAAAGAGTTGTTCCATCCTAACATTCATTTTGTTTTATCTTGAGTTGCAAGATAAAACAAAGCACAAATTTCCATCATAATGTTGTGGAAGTTCAGCAACTTGCAAAGGAGCTGCACATACTGCTAATAGATCCTTAAACTTTTTTGCCCTTGGATTTTGCTGAATTTAAATGATGATTGACTGAGTTTTGAGCTGTCCTATTTTGTCATCAATACTTTCAAGATGCACAATAATTAAAACCTCTTCAGATATTTCTTTATCATTTGATTCCTCACTATCAGATACCTGTATAAATGTGTCTGAATGAAGCAACTCAAACAAGCTTGACAAAGATCCATCTATTAAGAAACATTGATGACCTTCAAAATCCCACTGTGGTTACAATAAGACTTTTGTTAAGCCACAATCACTTTCAATAAGAGCAGATAGTGATTGAAAATGGCAAGATAGAGGCAGCAAGCTCTGCAATAGTAAGCACTAAGCAACAAAGAGCTTGTTGCCTGTTGCAGCAAGCTCTGCAATAGTAAGCACTAAGCAACAAAGAGTTTCCCCTCAATTGAATGTTGTGGTTGACTATCTGATCACCAACCTTCCAAGTTATTGTCACTTTCATGTTGGACATATCATTTTAAGCAAAAGATTACATGGTGGAGACGCGAGAAAGATGTGGTTGGTTGTTGAAGTCGGGGGCTTCAAGACAAAGTTTGTGAATATAAGATCAACTTAGAGCAAGAGGTTAAGTCAAGGTGGTGAAGGTTAATGAAGGTGAAAGATGGAGTTTACTTTTAATCATTGCTTAAACAGATTGGTAAGTAAACGAAAAGACCCACGAATTTTGTGTATAAGATAGTTACACACAATAACACATTTCCCAAATACAATCATGCGCGTGCGCGCGTACGCGCACACACACTTGCATTCACACACACAACCACACAGTAACAGATGACACAAATACAATAATGCATACTCACACGCAAACACACTTACAATAATGCATTTGCATACTACAAACACAAACACAAACCCACGAATTTTGTGTATAAGATAGTTACACACAGTAACACATTTCCCAAATACAATCATGCGCATGCGCGCGTACGCGCACACACACACACACACACATACACACTTGCATTCACACACACAACCACACAGTAACAGATGACACAAATACAATAATGCATACTCACACGCAAACACACTTACAATAATGCATTTGCATACTACAAACACAAACACAAATAAACTTGTTGTAATACACACACACAAATACAATTGAATACACACACATAAACAGTTGAATACACACACAAACACACAATAATACATGACACAAATATGATCATGCATACTCACACACAAAGACACTTACTTGCATACGCACAAAAACACAAATACACTTGTTGTAGTATACACACACATGGACACACATTGAAGTGCAGAGCTAAACATATATCAAAGTGGTCTTGTATTTGTTTCTTTCTGTGAGCATTGTGGTGCTACACAAAAGTGTAAAGAATGAGGATGCAAGAGAGCTACACAAGACAAGCACAAAGCACACAGAGATGGAAAGCTTCTTCTTCTTCTTCACAGAAAAGAGAGTACAAAATGACTAAGTGCTAAAGCTGAAAAGTAGCACATATGTACATGCGGTCACTAAGTGTGAACTCGCTAGAAGCGTACTAGGCTGGCACTATAAGTGTAGTCCATCTGTAGAATCACTGGCAGAGATCCTCCGTGTCGGTCACCTAACGTGCCAGTGAGTAAATGCCGTAAGCGGCCAAGACCCGTAGTGGATGCCAGCTCAAGGTGTAGAGCTCGACATCTCAACACTCCCCCTCGAGCTCTGCATGTCGCAGAGTCCAAGCATAGTCCGAAAACGTCGAAGCTTCTCAGCTCCGAGGGCCTTGGTAAAGATATCCGCTATCTGCTCCTCTGTGCTGACGTAGACCAAGTCGATGTCGCCCGCCAACACTCGCTCTCGAACGTAGTGGTAATGGACCTCTATGTGTTTGGTCCTGGCATGGAACACTGGGTTCCTAGCCAACTGCATGCTGCTGAGGTTGTCACAATGAATGACAATCTGCTGGTCCACCTGCACTCCCAAGTCCTCAAGTAATGTGCGTAGCCAAGCTACCTCGCACGCCGCAACTGCTGCACCTCTGTACTCGGCCTCTGTGCTCGATAAAGCAACCGTAGGCTGCTTTTTGCTGCTCCAAGTAACAGCAGCACTCCCAAAAGAGAACATGAAGCCACTCGTAGATCTCCTATCAACAATGCTACCTGCCCAATCTGCATCTGTATACCCATACAATGCTAATGGTGCATCTGCTGCATAGAACAATGCGTAGTCAAGAGTACCTTGCACATACCTAAGTGTGCGTTGTACTCCATCCAAATGTGACTTCCTCGGGAGTTGCATGAACTGACTCTCCAAGCCTACTGTGTAGCTCAAGTCTGGCCTCGTGATAGTCAAGTAGATTAGACTACCCACAATCTTACTGTACATGTTGACATCCTCAACAACATCACCCTTCTCTGCACTCAGCTTTGCATTCACATCCAAGGGAATAGAAATTGGCTTACAATCAGACATACCATACTTTGACAACATGTCCAAAGCATACTGTCTCTGTGATAGCCATACACCCTCTGGAGTCCTGATCACCTCAATGCCAAGAAAGTAGCGCAACTCGCCTAAATCTTTCATTTCAAACTCCTGTTTGAGAAGACCCTTCACATGATCAATCTCCATAGCATTGTCACCAACAATAACAAGGTCATCTACATATATGGTAATGACCACAATCCCCACATCACTCTCACGTACATAGAGTGAATGATCAGCATGAGCTCTCCTAAAACCAATACTGACAAGATACTTGGCAATCCTATCATACCATGCTCTAGAGCCCTGCTTCAAACCATACAAAGCTTTGAGAAGTCTGCATACATAATCTGGGTAACCTGGATCGACATAACCAGGTGGCTGATCCATATACACTTCCTCTTGCAACTCACCATTCAAGAAGGCATTCTTTACATCCATTTGATGCATAATCTATCCTCTAGATGCAGCCACTGCTATGACAGCTCTCACAGTCGTCATCTTTGCCACTGGAGCAAAGGTCTCCTCATAGTCTATGCCATATGTCTGTGCATAACCCTTTGCGACCAGCCTTGCCTTGTGACGCTCAATGTTACCATCAGCCTTATGCTTGGTTTTATACACCCATTTACAGCCAATAGCTTTCTTGCCACTTGGCAATGGCACCAAATCCCATGTGTCATTTGCTTCCAATGCAGCCATCTCTTCATTCATTGCATCATCCCAATGCACATTTCCAACTGCATCCTCAAAACATGTGGGCTCCACATCCTGTATCACCTTAGCCATGTAGGCTCGGTGATGCGCTAGATACCCATCATAAGTCAATTTCTGAACTGGATTTCTGACTCTATTAGATCTGCGCGGTCCTGGGTCACTCCTTTGCCCTCTAGCATCTTCTTGTACCTTCCTTACACCAGGTGTCCTGACAGCCGGAATTCCAAATTCCTCATCAAGACTTTGTTCAGAACCATCTGAATCCATGTCTACATGTGAAAAACCTGATGATGCATCAACCATAAAGGGAGGTTCATCAACCTTTTCCTTTCCTTTTCGTGATACATTCCCTGTACCTGTTGGTGGAGTAACCTGCGTACGTAGTCTACCATTCCATGGTTTCTCAACAGAGCCACGAGAAGAGGACTCTTGTGGTCCACTCAAAACCTGTGACTGTGGCCTCACATTTTGTACAACCACATCATCTTTTACATCAGCCCCAATAGTGCCATGTGCATTACTGTACCAGCTGCTCATCTCATCAAAGACTACATCTCTGCTCACTCGTAATTCTCGTGTAGTAGGATTGTAGCACCTGTACCCCTTTTGTTCAAGGGAATATCCCACAAGAATACATTTCTCTGCTTTAGGATCCAATTTCCTACGCAACTCATCTGGTACATGCACGTAAGCTATGCAGCCAAACACTTTCAAGTGTGCCAAATCAGGCTTTGTACCTATAAACTTTTCCTCAAGTGTTACATCATGCACCGCAGCTGTAGGTGTCCTGTTCATAATGTACACAGCTGTATTTACGGCTTCAGCCCAGAAATGATGAGGCATGTTCTTCTCATTCATCAATGCACGTGCAACCTCTGCAATGTGCCTGTTTTTCCTTTCTGCGACCCCATTCTGTTGTGGAGTATATCTGCATGTAAACTGCCTGCGTATACCATGCATTCGCAGAAAATCTGAAAAATCATTGGAGAAGTACTCTCCCCCTCCATCTGACCTCAATGTCTTGATTTGCATATCTGTCTCCTTCTCAATCATGACTTTGAAGTCTTGAAAGTGACCAAACACTTCACTTTTGTTACGCATGAAGTAGACCCATACTTTCCTTGTATGGTCATCAATGAAAGAGACATAATACCTGCAACCATGTATACTTGCAGTATCGTTTGGACCCCAAACATCTGTGTGCACCACCTCAAGTGGCCTTTTACATACATTGCCCTCATGTGGAAATGAGCCCTTTGACTGTTTTCCAAACTGGCATGCTGCACACACTTTATGCATACCATCCACCTTGAATTTGGGCAAACCTTTTACAATCTGTTTTGATTGCATGCTGCGCAATCTCTGCTCATTGACATGGCCAATGCGTTTGTGCCAAATGTCAACATCAGCCACAACACCTGTGCCCTGTGCAAATAATGCAGCTTTTACCTCAGGCATGTCTACATTCAGCGTAAACATTCTGCCCACACATTTGCCCTCTGTGATCAGCTTACAGCCATTCTGGAAATCTTCTACATAACAGCCATTTGGATTGAAGCGAACCTGCAAACCCTGCTTAACCATTTGTCCAACAGAAACAAGATTCTTTGTAATGTTTGGGACATGAAGTACATCTGCTAAGTACTTTGATTTCCCACTCTTCGTATTTAGAGGTATGTCCCCTACATGAGCAATGGGGTGAGCTGTATCATCTCCTGTCTGCACATAGCCTGACACATCTGGTTTGCGCATATCTCTAAACCACTCTCCACGAGACGTCATGTGATTAGAGGCACCTGAATCCACATACCAAACATCATCTTGGGTGGAATTCTCTGCAGTCATTGTATTCATTACATGCTGCATAACAAACATGCGCTCGTTTTTGCTGTCATCTGCATCTCTGCTAGTAGATGCATAGTTGCCCTGTTCTCTCTTTCTACTTGCTTTTCCCTTTGGACAGTCACGTGACATGTGACCTCTTTCACCACAAGTCCAACATTCTCTGCTATCTCGAGTATGTTGCTGCCTGCTTGATCCTGCACCACGACCTCTTTGACTCCCCCTGCCTTGAGACTGGTTTCCCCTGCCACCTGTATTGTTTTGATTTGATTGACCTTCCAGAAATTGGCCCCTGCAACCCCTTGGGCCTCGACCACGACCTCTACCTCTACCTCTGTTGGAGTTAGAATAGAAGGCCTGTTCAGAATTATTTCTGCCATGAGAAGAAGATGTGTCAAGGTTCTTCTCCTCAAGAATAAGCATAGAAATCAAATCTTGGAACACGGGGATGTCGTCTCTTGTATTCATGGAAGACCTAAAATGTACATACTCATCTCCTAGACCATCCAAGCATGCACGGACAATGTCATCGTCTTCCACTGAGACTTTAATAGATCCAAGAGCCTCAATGATACTCTTGATCTTCAAAGCATAATCATTGATGGAGAGGTTGTTCCTCTTAACCTGATTTAGCTCCAACTTTAGTTGAAGCTTCCTGGCCTTGGTGTTCACCTCGAACACTCTGCCTAAGTTTTTCCATGCAATGGCGGGGGTTTCAGCATCCTGTAGATAGCCCATCACGCCATCTGTGATGCTCATGGAAAGCCAATACATCACTTTGCTCTGGCCTTGTTGCCAGTCCCTCAAAGCTTTCCTTTGTTCTGTTGTAGCATTTGCCTCGGGAATCTCTGGTTCCTTTTCATTGTCTCCTTCTACATAGTCCCAATAACCTTTTCCTTTTAGGAAATTTGTTATTCTGAACTTCCATGCAGGGTAGTTATTTTTCTCAAGCTTCTCAGTAACAATCTGACTGAAACCGTCAGACATCTTGAAGCACTAAGACAAAATAGCTGCAATCTGCAAAAACCTGCAAATCTGCTGAACCTGCTATCGTGGTTCCTGTAACGCTTTCTACACTCAACGAGTGTCCACAATCAAGCGTTTCACAACCACTGTACTTGTACAATAAATCTCTGTATACTGCACTTTGGAGACCTGTTCAGAAACTGGCATCTGGTCGTGGATTGCGAACGAAGGGATTGTGATGCTCTTGCTCTCTTAGCCTCTCTTGCCTACACCAGGCTCTGATACCATGTAAAGAATGAGGATGCAAGAGAGCTACACAAGACAAGCACAAAGCACACAGAGACGGAAAGCTTGTTCTTCTTCTTCACAGAAAAGAGAGTACAAAATGACTAAGTGCTAAAGCTAAAAAGTAGCACATATGTACATGCGGTCACTAAGTGTGAACTCGCTAGAAGCGTACTAGGCTGGCACTATAAGTGTAGTCCAGCTGTAGAATCACTGGCAGAGATCCTCCGTGTCGGTCACCTAACGTGCCAGTGAGTAAATGCCGTAAGCGGCCAAGACCCGTAGTGGATGCCAGCTCAAGGTGTAGAGCTCGACATCTCAACAAAAAGCAAGTATAAAATGGGATTTTTCTTTTGATTTTCATTTTACGCCATTATGTTGCCAAAATTTTGAAGTTTCTATTTGAATTTTTGTTGCTAAGAATACTTTTGTTGTTTATTAATTATAGTTGATAGATTATGGTTTGTACTCCTTCTAAACGTGGCAAGACAGGTATCTCTCAAAGTAAGTTCAACTATACTAAGCTATTTGTGGTCTTTTTTTATTTGTCACTATATACTAAGCTAGTTGTGGTCTTATTGTTTTTTGCTTTTAGGAGTAGGATACGATATTCCATTGCTTCTCCAATGCCATCAAAAGGAGGATATATTGGGTGATGTGCATGAAGAAGAGGACCTCATAGATATTCATGCTACACAAGGTGGAGTGGTGGCCCAAAGCGTGTCTAAAGCAACAACAATTGTTGCTAAACTTGTTGATCATCCTACAGTTTTTGGAAAGGATGTTCATGGTCAGAGGTGATTATATATAGAGGGTTTTATTGTAAAGAGAGGTGGGGAAACTGCTTGCATTCCTCTCTACAGATTGATGGAAAATGAAGCCATTAGAGCGATGGGTCCAGGCACTGAGGGCTTAGTGAAAAGGTTTGAGATGTCTAGATACAGTGTGCTTGGAGCTCCATTTCTTGTGTCATTTAAGAAGCCTCACCATGACCAACATTATGTTTCCGACTTAGAAAAAGAGGAATGGGGGCCTACTTGGCGAGAAATTAGCGATGATTTTGATAATTCCCTTCCTCTTGAGTGGTAAGACTTAAGGGAATTTTTTTTACTGTTTGGGATGGAAATCACCGCTTGAAAACTTGGATGTTCTTGATAAAAACACGTAAGTGATTTGTTTTTTGTTTAATACAAGGTTGTCTTGTATTACACTATGCTATCTAATTTGCCCTTTTTTTGTTGTAGAATTTTCAATGATAAGGTGGAGACATTGTTCTGTCAAGTGTCAATTTGTCCATGTTGATAGAAGTGCAGAGGGAGTGCTTATGCTAGCTCTGCGCTCTCAAAATGAGTAGGCTCATTTGTTGTTTTTTAAGATATTGCTATTACTATGTCAATGTCATTCTCTTTCTATCTAACTTAAGATATTGTGGTTTAGGATTGGTAGAACCACTCTGAGCACAAATTTTGGTAAGGAGATCTTCTTGTTCCAAAAACTAGCCGTGGCAAGCGAACTAGATTCTCTAATGAAAAACTTTCGCCAAGATTGGATTCGATGGATAGAGGTAGAGCTTGCTTGCAAGAAGAAGGCATCTAAAGGGAGTTGGTACAACGCTCCTGCTCTATTATTAGAAATGCTCATATGGAAGGTATACTTTTTTTAACCTTAAAGTATACTTTTTATGTAATTTCTAAAGCTAGGCATAATTTTGTAAAATCTTACTTTTTTTTCCTACTTGCTCTACAAAAGGAAGAGTTTGACATGTCTCTTATCAAAGAGATGCAAGAGATCAATGATCCATCGATTTCAATGCCAAAAAAGGAAATGGTTGATTGCGGAAGAGTAGAAAAAATATTCAAAGAAAGGGTTTATAAGGTAAACACTTTCTCTTCTCACCATTCATGTTTGAATTTTTACAAAATTATAAGTTGACATTTCATTTCATTTGGATTGATTGGATTAGAAAATTGTAAGTTTACAAAATTGATTGGGTTTTATTTGGTGCAAATGCAACATAAATGTTGGCCATTGCCAACCCTATCAATGGCCAAGGGTTCTTCTCTTTGTTATTTAATTTTAATTGGGTAAGAGAAAAGGATTAGGTGGGGGCCTTACAAGAGACAAGGTCCACTCATTGGAAGCTTCTAAAATATCACTGGAGAGGTAATAATCCTTGGCCCAAAAATGCACATGAAATCATTGAATGAATCAATGCATTTATGGTTTTTTTATTGTTTTCTTTATAGGAAAAAGGAAATATTGCACTCTTTGATGCATTGCCATGTAGATGATGCTACTTTTGAGCGTCATATTAGTGCCATGAAATTTAGAATGTACTTGCGTAAAGAATGGTATTGGGGAAGTATCTTGAAGCAAATGCTTAAGGATCAAAGGAAAAATGATTGATGAACTATCGGAGGGCTTTGAAGCATGGTTTCATCATCGGTTGAGGGAGCATATTGAGGGAGCATATTGATAAAGATTTTATGGAGCTTTGGAGTACGCTCAACACAAAAGAGTCGGATGAAAAAATTTCAGAGCTCATGGAATCTTTGAGGAGAGTATTATTCAGGTAATACAATTGATATCTTTATGGTTGATATTCTGTTTTGCACTTAGAGTTTGTATAATAAATAAGTCACTAGGTAAAGGACCTCAAACAAAGTTAAATGCATTTTATGTAGATGGCTAATTCAACTTTACAACGATCAAACTTTGTTGGAGAAGTTGCCAGTTGTTGTTGAAGGTTGGAGGGACCTCTCTTCTGAGGAGTGTATGTATGTGCTATGGATGAGAGATCATGGTTTGCTTGCTTGGGAAATTGAGTATTGACCTTGGTGGCTAGATTACACTCGAGGCACCTACCCATGTGACAAAGGGAACTTATATAAAGGTCATTTTTTTGCATTTATAAAAAGTACAAAACTGTTAAAGTGCTGATATTATTTATACTATGTTTGTGAGAGAAAACATATTCTTGTTTACTTTAGAGCACGTTCTTGAAGAAATGAAGAGGGTATTAAGGAGATTGGCTCAGCTTCCAAGAAAGCCACCTCTTCAAAAAGAGTAAACACTAGTACAATCTCCTCTATAAAGAAACAATTGGAATATGTTAAATCCAAGAAGCCCATGAAGTCCCCCAAAAAGAACAAAATAGGTGCTCAAGGTTCCACATGTAAACTTGCTTGTAAAGATATCTAGCTGTCACTTTGTGTCTAGTCAACAAGTCTTGATGAAACATTTTATTTTTAGATTATGCAGTGCCCTCCATAGATTCTGATGTGACCGTTATTGGCAACATGATAGATGTTTACAAAAATTGTCTCGATGATGAGAAATGGTAAATACATGTGAGAAGAAAGATTGACTATGTGTGGTGTGTGTTGTGAATGTTTGAAATACATGTGTTTGATCATATGCAAGATCTTGGATTTTCTACATTCAACCAATGTTGATGGGGAAAAGAGCAATGAAGTGGCCTCCCTTTTGTTTGTGGATTTTTCAACAAATTTTAAAGTTGAGAAATTGAGAATGAGGTATGCATTCTTCAAAACCTCAATGGGCACCTCTAGTCTATGATAGTTTTGGAACTCTAAATAAATTAACATTGTGTAATATGCAGGTCCCTCCATGGAATCAATTCTCTCAAAAATTGAGTAGAAAAGTGGCCATAATAGCTTCTAAGTATGTGGATGACAATGGGTGGTACATCACCTTAAGCTCCACTGATTAGTTGGCATTGTGTCTTGCCATGCCTTTAAAATGGGATTCAAAGTGATGCACACCATCCTTATTTTGATCCCCAATGGCTATGTGCGAAGACCATTGAGATTGAGAGAGTAATTAAAGTTATTTGATGATTGAAAAAGCATGCTTGTAGTTTTCTTCAATTAGATCACATTCTAATTGTAATTTGTAGGTGGAAACACTATTATAAGATTGTTTTATCAAAAGGGTCAATGTCCTATCTACGATTGATGAGATGGAGAGAGCATGGACAACAACTCTTTCTATGCCAAGTTTGGAATACTGGTGGAGCCAGTTGACGGAGAGTACATTGGAGGATGTGCTCTTAGAGGTTCCGCCAAGCGTAGCCTTGACTTCTTTCAATAAGAAGATATGCTTCCTACTATGTCTTGTTAGACTATCCCTCATCATCAAAGTATCCATCACCAAGAGATGGCAGCTTAAACCCTCACTTGGGTTTTTGGCACCATCTTTAGGTTTTTTTCTGCAGCCGTTTTGGCCACCTCAGATTGTCTTGTCCATCCTTTGAGCTTGTGATTAGCTCATCTGCCAATTAAATCTTAAATCTTGATCTCCGCATCCTTGTCCGTGATATTTTCTCAAAAGGGTGTGAAAGACACTATCGATTGACTTGTAGGCAAGACAAGAGAGGAGGTAGGGGATCAGTGCCCTTGCAACTGTTTCACTACTTATTGTTAACCCTCTCCTAGTCACATGGTAGAAAACATGTGGGATAAGCTCCTTGTGCACTTACAAACAAAAATAACCAATGTCCCCTCTTGCTTAGCTCACTCTAGTCTCTATGTGGATTCCATATGCATCTATGTGAGTTTTTTGATTTGGTAGGTTATGTAGGGAAGATGCTATCCAAAGGTCTGTGTTTGCCAAGGAGGAGCCAAGGAGTGATGATTGAAAGGTAATGGCATTATTGTGGAAATGATAATGAGCCATTCATAGTGTGGTTAGTATGCTAACTACAAGAGATTAGAGAGAGATAAACACTAATGGAGATGGCAAATCATAAGTAAACTAATATGAAAATGAGTACAAAGTGGGCTAGAGTGATGACCATGGTAATGATAGGATACAAATTGGATGCAAAGTGTGTATATCTAAGGCTTCTTTTATAGAGTTGATAGAGAGCTTCCAATCATGTAATCAATGATGTCGTAGTGTAGGTCTTCCAAATTAGAGAAGGTTCTCACTTGTGGTGGTGTGGATGTGTCCCACACCCCAACAAGCATCCCCGTGTGTGTCATAGTAGCATCCGAAAAATATAAAAGTATCCTTCCCTAGAGAATTTGACAACAAAATATACGACCAAAGGCAAAACATCCTCCCTAGAGAATTGTTTTGTTGGGTATAGGATCAAAGTGCACTTCCCCTAGAGAATGGTAGGGAACTACGTGGTAGGTCAAAGACAAATAAGACCATATTAGGTATTATGGTAGAAATCCCGCATTATGGAATCTCGAAATTGACCAAATTCATGTAATTTGGGAATTTCCAACTTAAAGTGGGAAAAAAGTAGACAAACTTGTTGATAAGATAGAGTGAAAATATTATTGGATTGTGGTGTTGATAAACACCAAAAGTCAAGAGGATGAACAAAGCATGAATTTGAAGAAACTCTCTTAATTAAATAAAAGAAAGAAAGGTTGATACAACTAGAGATCTTGTTTACAAAATTGTCTCTTATAGTCATAATAGAAGCTTCACATAATCTAATACAAACATACTTTTGTGGTTGAATTTCTGAATATGTGTGCCATGCATAATATAAGTGCCTACAAATCTTTCGTTCTGCCATGTGAACTTCTCTTTCTCTCAAGAGAAGAGCTCTCTCTTCAAGAGAAGGTTTAGCTTCTAGCCTTGCCTTGATTGAACTACCGAGATTGCACTTAGAGAGCTCACTTGTCTTTGTTAAAGTGACATGTAGATACTCTTTGTTCCAAATCTACCAAAGAAGATTGAGATAACTTCTTCTCATAGCCCATATGGCCCAGTATTGTGTTGATTTCACTTAAAATGTCAACTTGTTTGTACATTGATGGAATCACTAATTGAGTCTCTCTTGAGCCATCTAGTAGTGTTTTGCTTCTATGTGGCATCTTCTCAGAGTTTTTATCCACAAATTCATTTAATAGTGCTCTTGCTAAACTAGTATATTGAAGTCCTCCTCTCAATGTACATATGTTACCATGCACTTATTGGTGCACATCGTTTTCAAAATTTTCCTTGTAGCATTAAAATGATGTCTTTGGTATTCCATGTAGCTCATATCATGCTCTACAACAAACAATAGAGCCATTTATCTTGAATTGGTATCACATCTTCTCATCTTTCTGAAAGCATATAGACAGAACATCATATACATAATTTGTGCATGCTTTTTGAGACTCTCCCCAAAATTCTTGCTATAATCTTGTCACCAATCACAATCTGCAAACTGACAACATTTTTTTCCACAACAATCAATGCACGAAACCCTTTGAATTGACTTAGCTGAAAGATAAAAAATAGAAGCTGGTGTTGCTTGCACTTTTGAGTCCTATTGATGAAACTGTATCGTCTCTTCCTTAGCAAAGGGACATCAACACTGCCATCAAGTTTTTTCTCAGCATTGTCATCATTGGATACATCCTCACATCTAGTATGCATCCCATCAACAGGAACAAAGCGTTGTAGTGGGATCCCATCCAACATGGTTGTGTGTTGGATAGGCCACTTTAGCAAAGTAATGCTTCCCACTTTAGGCATATTCTCACTGATTGCATTCTCCCTTTCAATACCTACACCCACAAAGCCATCACCAAGTACTTGAAAATTGACATAATCATGTGGAAATATATACAAGATGGTCCCTTCATTCATAGTGTGCATCATTGTATCGTCCTTTAAAAGAACACTTTGATTTCTCCAGGATTCACGTATTGACATTTCAAACTCTGGGCTTGTAATATGTATTGCATCTGCAACTAGAGGATCAAGATAATCCCCTTGTTCATCAACACTGTAGCTTTCATTTGTGTCAATTACGTAGTCATTCATTATTGATTTCTACAAAAGAAGCTTAGCACTAGGTTGGTAATGGGACACTTTTATGTCCTGTTAAGTGACCATTTTCCTTGAATTGTGTCAAAAGTTTCAAAATGGATTTTGAGGTTTTATCTGTCTAGAAAGTTGTCTCATGAGCTGAAAAACTTGACATTTTTTTGGAATATCAATTCCATCTTTAACCTTATCCTTGCACAACATTTCAAAACCTAAACTGTGTGAAAAAACGGGTCCTGTTTTTGGCTTTATCAACTTTTTGCAACTATACCACTCTAGAATTCATGTTTGTGAGGTCTATAATGCTAGAGAACTATCTTTAGTAGTCCTCAACATGTCGTGATGCTTCTAGGGAGAAATAAATGTTAAAGTTGTAAGTTATGACCAAATTACAAAAATTGTCAAATCCAGTTGTTTAGCCAATTTTAGCTCTTCTATGATTTTTTTGGTGGCTTTCATGATATCCAAATGCAGTTTTGATTTTCTATGTCGCATATTGTAACGTAAAGCTAATATTCCTTGAGTTTTGGGGCACCTAATACCCTATTTTGCATAGTAGACAATGATGGTTGATTTTTTCAATTATAGAAGAAAAGGAAACATTCTAGTATATCAAGTATAGCTTTTTCAATATTTTTAGTTTCTTGTGACAACTACATGCATTTTGTAGGTAGTAACCATATCTAGTTATAAGGATCAAATTTAGCTAGATATTGAATAGTTTCTATGCGATTCTACAACTCATAATGTTGAACCCAGTTTTTTCATGTTTGCTGTATTTAGCACTTAATCTTTGTCCCCAAGATTCCCCTTGGTAAGAGATGTATTATTCTTTTGACATGCTCCATGGATCCTTATGAACCTAAATGACAATAGGGAACTAAGAGAACATGCATATATTATTTGTATTGAGCGTGGCTATAGAAACTTTGATGATAGGTTTGCAGAATGGTAAAAATTCAACTTTTTTGTACCTATTTCTTTTGGAAAAACAAAAAATAGTGAGTGAGAAGCAATCATATGTTCTGATCACCAACCCATTGAAGTTAACTAGGGAATTTATCTCAAGTCCTACAAAGATCCCTAATCTTATTTTTATGCAAAAAAACGTAAGAAATGACTGTTTTGATGAAAATGTACTGGTCCATCAACTTTGGAGGCTTGGTGTGACCAAAAGATGAGAAATTTTACAAGTTTCTTATTTTTTCCATGTGTAGTAGGCCTTGAACTATAACCTCATGAAAGGATTTTACAAAATGAGTGGATCTACTATGGTTTTGGAGGTTTTTTTCAAAACCCTGAATGGACACTTTTATGTCCTGTTAGGTTACGAACCTAGTGCTAATTAGGCCATGAAACAACACTCCATAATGAGCTTTGGAGAGATCTGTATCCATTGTAGAAAAGGGGAGGACCACATCCTTCAAACATTCCTCCACTAGTATAGATACATTTCCTTGCCCTATCTTTGTACTACCACAAGTAGAATCAGGATCTGTTCTACACACACAACCAATACCAACAATTTCTATCAAGTACCATATGCACTTTCTCCCCAGATTAAAATTCCAGCCTATAATTTGAAAAGAAACACCTTGTTAAGTTCATATTTATAGATAAATTCTCTTTGGAAAAAAATGTATAAGTTACATTACACATTACACAAGGGTTGTGAATACTATAACTCTATAGACATTTCTATATTAGATCATAGCTTGGACAAGTGGTGGACCTAGTTGTAATGGCTAGTGTCCAAGGTGCTATTTTAAGAGCTTGCTTGTCAATGTCCAAGTATCTCTTGCTTCTTTAAATGGAAGTAAGGTTGGACAAGGGGGGATCTTGAAACCAAAATCCCCTTTCTATATGAGGTAAAGCTTGGAGAAATGGTGGACCTAGTTTTAATGGCTATTGTTCAAGGTGCTACTGTAGGAACTTGCTTCCCAATGTCCAAATATCCCTTGCTTCTTTCAATGGAAGTAAGGTTGGACAAGTGGTGGAGGTTGAAACCAAAAGTATTTTAAGAGCTTGCTTGTCAATGTCCAAGTATCTCTTGCTTCTTCAAATGGAAGTAAGGTTGGACAAGGGGGGATCCTGAAACCAAAAGCCCCTTTCTATATGAGGTAAAGCTTGGAGAAATGGTGGACCTAGTTCTAATGGCTATTGTTCAAGGTGCTACTGTAGGAACTTGCTTCCCAATGTCCAAATATCCCTTGCTTCTTTCAATGGAAGTAAGGTTGGACAAGTGGTGGAGGTTGAAACCAAAAGTCCTTTTTTTTATATGAGAGTAAAGCTTGGACAAGTGATGGACCTAGTTTTAGACCTAGTTTTAATGTCTAGTGTCCAAGGTGGTATTGTAGGATCTTGGTTCCCAATGTGCAAGTATCTCTTGCTTATTTCAATGGAAGTATGGTTGGACAAGTGATGGATCTCAAAACCAAAATTCCCTTTCTATATGAGAGTAAAGCTTGGCCAAGTGGTGGACCTAGTTGATGTACAAGGTGAACTATTGTAGGGCCTTGGTTCTCAATGTGTGAGTAGCCCTTGCTTCTTTTAATGGAAGTAAGGTTGGACAAGTGGTGGAGCTTGAAATCAAAAGTCCTTTTTATATATGAGAGTAAAGGTTGGACAAGTGGTGGACCTAGTTTTAATGTCCAGTGTCCAAGGTGGTATTGTAGGATCTTGGTTCCCAATGTCCAAGTATCTCTTGCTTCTTTCAATGGAAGTATGGTTGGACAAGTGATGAATTTCAAAACCAAAAGTCCCTATCTATATGAGAGTAAAGGTTGGACAAGTGGTGGATCTAGTTAATGTACAAGGTGAACTATTGTAGGGCCTTGGTTCTCAATGTCCAGGTAGCCCTTGCTTCTTTTGATGGAAGTAAGGTTGGACAAGTGGTGGATTTTGAAACCAGAAGTCCCTTTTATATATGAGAGTAAAGATTAGACAAGTGGTGGACCTAGTTTTAATGGCCAGTGTCCAAGGTGGTGTAGGATCTTGGTTCCCAATGTCCATGTATCTCTTGCTTCTTTCAATGCAAGTAATGTTGCACAAGTGATGGATCTTGAAACCAAAAGTCCCTTTCTAAATGAGAGTAAAGGTTGGACAAGTGGTGGACCTATTTTTAATGACCAATGTCCAAGGTGAACTATTGTAGGGCCTTGCTTCTCAATGTCCAAGTAGTCCTTGCTTATTTTAATGGAAACAAAATTGGAGCAGTGGTGGATCTTGGAACAAAAACCCTCTGATTTATTTGAGAGTAGCTTGGACAAGTGGTAGACCTAGTTTTAATGGCCAAGGTTCAAGGTGAACTACAAACAGTTGGTCCAATGGTTGGAGAAGTAGTGAATATTGGTTTAACTATAATAGAGTATAGCTTGGACAAGTGGTGGACCTATAAGTTTTAATGAAAAACATAGGACAATTTCAAGGCCTTACTTCCCAATGTCCAAGTAGCCCTTGCTTTTTCACATTGAAGCAAGGTTGATAGTAGGACCTTTCTTCTCAATGTACAAGAAACCCTTGATTTCTTCAATGGAAGGTTGGAGAAGTGGTGGACGTAGTTTTGATGGCTAGTGCTGAAGGTGAACTACTAGATGAGCTAGTAGCTTCCTAAAGTTAAATAAGTACTTGCTTCAACAAGGACAAGTGGTGAATCTTGAAACCAAAACCCCCTCCCTATGTAAGAGTCTCTCTTTGACAAGTGGTGGACATAGCTTTGATGGGAAATAGCAAAGGTGTACTACAAGAAAGCAACATTGCTTTTTAATGTCAAAGTTGAATGAAAACAGGGTTGGAGTAGTGGTGGACCAAGTGGTGGATTTCACATAGAAGACACCTTGCTATATTAGATTATGGATTGGAATTGTGGTGGAATCAAGATTTGGGGTAAGGTCCAAGGTGAATTATTGCACAACCTAGCCCTTGCTTCTCTTGATAAGCAAGATTTGACAATTGGTGAAATTTGAAACAAAAGCCCCCAAGCTTGCTATGACGAGAATAGCTTTGGGCATAGTTTAGGCATGTTGTGGATATGGTCATGTCCAAGGAAAATTTTGAGTTATGAGCTCCAAAATAAAGTCATTTTCCACCACTTATTTATGTTGATTGTCCTTGGTGAGTTGTGAAGCAAGGAAAGAGACTAGGTTTTAGATACATAGCTTATCTAAGCTAGACCACAATTGAGAAAGTAGAATAGGGTGGTGCAACAAGAGTTTAGATTGGGGTTTGGTGCAGCACCCCAAGCGGGGTCCCATGGGGTTTGGGGCAACTTCCCAAGCAAGGTCAATGGGAAACAGCCCATGTGGGGTTCAGGGAAACGCCCCAAGCAGGGTCAAAGGACAGAAGCCCCCACGGGGTTTGGGGAAGCATCCCAAGCCGGGTCAAGGGGTGGCAGTCCTTGTGGGGTTCGAGGCAACATCCCAAGAAGGGCCGAGGGGTGGCAGCCCCTGCGGGGTTTGGGGCAGCACCCCAAGCGAGGTCAAGGGGTGGCAGCCCTTGTGGGTTTCGGGGCAACGCTCCGAGCACGGTCGAGGGGCGGCAGCCCCTGCGGGGTTTGGGGTAGAACCCCAAGTGGGGTCAAGGGGCGGCAACCCCTTGTCGCCTCCCGGCGCAATTGCTGGGTGGGGTCGAGGGGTAGCGCCCTGCACCTTTTTAAAAAAACAAGAAGTTTTTAATTTAGAAAATCAATGAGGTTTTATCTCTTTTTAACATGATTAGGACACAAGAATTTTTACTTATATGATCTGCCAATTTTTTATTTATTTTTTAACTTGGTTGGTCAAAACGAAAGCAAATCGCTTGAAAGGTAGATGAGTTTTAAGTAGTACACATGGCATTTTAGATAACCCTACCACAAAAACACACAACGAACTAAGCAAAACAAAAACGAAATAGGGGAGATTCTTTCTCACACGCACAGAGGGATTTCTTGCTGGCACACACAAGGGAACCATAGCATATGCAAAACAGATTGTGCACAGCACAATAGGGGTGGCATCGCATTCAAAAGAGGGACTTTTGGCTTGTGCGCATACAGGGACCAGATCATGTGAAAAATAGAGCGTGAAAAGCACGACAAAGGCAATCACACTCAGGGCTTCGACATCACAGAAAGCAGATTATTTTACTGTGTAAATTGAAAGCGTTTGACAAGGTGCATTTCATCTCCCTCTCTCTCTCTCTCTCTCTCACTCACTCTCCATCTACATCAGGTTTCTGTCTTTATGTTTTGCTCTCCAAGAAACCAAAATGGTTCTCTTTCTCTGTGCTGCCTTCTTACACGCACATATACATGGATGTTTTGCACACACACACAACCCACACATAAACATGATGAAAACTCCTTTCCTTCACACTGTTCACCTTCCTTGCTCCCATAAAGACCCACATACACACCAAATCACACATATTTACATAGATACTCTGTCTCTCTCATTACATATACACAAATTCCAAATTTCTAATTCTTGCTCTATTTATCCTACTTCTATAGGTGCATCCATCGGTAATAAATATTTGTGTAGTGTATGCATGTTGTGAATATGACTGGTAGTGTGTTCACTTTGCCTATGTATGTAGGTACATATGTTTATGTATAGGCGTGGTAGAAATGTATACTATCTCAAAGTGATATACATACAGAACATACAAATACATATGCTTGTACATGACATAGTATGGATACATGACATACATTAAAAAAAAAAACAAGATTGTACATAAGCATGTAAATTTCAGTAGTTGACTTACTTGTGTCTTCCAGTGAAGTTGCTTTCTTTGGTATTTTGCTGCTTTCTGTCCCCAACACCTCTGTAAATGTATTCCTTGTTTACTTTCTCAACAAAGATAACATAGATTATTGAGGTTTCTAATGAAGATGATAGTTGAAACTAGGAGAGGCTCATAGATAATACATGAAATGATAAATTTACCTACTATTGGGATGAAATAAGATAGGTTCTCAGTATAAATAAGGTTATAGATTGAGGTTGGACAAGTGGTGGACCTTGCTCTAATGCTATAACATCTCCCTCAAGTAGAAAATTTTGAATTGAAGCGGGAAATTTTTAATTTAAGCGATAAATTTTGAATTTTGAATCCAAGCGAGAAAATTTAAATCCAATCGAGAAACTTTTAATTTAGGTCAGACAAGCGGTGAATCTAGAAACCAAGCAAGCCATGCTACTAGGTATAATAGTTGATGATAGGTTGTACATGTGGTGGACCTTGCATTGATTCTCCATGCTTAGCTTAGACTATGTTCCTTGTGGCTCTCTATGCTCCAATGGAGCGTGGATTGGACAAGTGGTGGACCTTGCATCAATTCCCCATGCCTAGCTTAGATTGTAGACCTTGTAGTTGTCTATACTTTAATGAATCTTAGATTGGACAAGTGGTGGACCTTGTGACTATCTGTGTGTCAATAATAGAGTTTAGCTTGGAGAAGTTTCAGAGATTATCACTCTTTTTGCTTCAATGATAGACCTTGCATAATTTCAGCTTAGACTAAGGATCTTGTGGCTCTGTATTGTTCAAATGAGCTTAGCTTGAACAAGTGCTGGACCTTGTGGCTCTCTATGCTTTGATGGGGCTTAGATTAAATAAGCAGTGGACCCATGCATTTTTCTTCCATGCCTAACTAGACTGTGAACCTTGCATCTCTCTATTCTTGACTGGACCTTAGCTTGGATAAGTCATAGACCTTGTCACTTTTTACGCTTCAATGGGACTTTTCTTAGACAAGTGGTGGAACCTTGCATCCATTCTTCATGCGTAAATTAGATTGTGGACCTTGTGGCTCTCTATGCTTCAATGGATCTTAGCTTGGACAAGTGGTTGACCTTCTGGCTCTCTATTCTACAATAGAGTGGGTCTCTATGCTAGAATAAATCTTAGCTTAAACAAGTGGTGAACCTTGTGAATCTCTATGCTTCAATAGAGCTTAAGCTTGGATAAATGGTGGACCTTGCATCAGTTCTCCATGCATATATTAAATTATGGACCCTGTAAGTATTTATGATACAATGGAGATTAGGTTGGACAAGTGGTGGACCTTGTGGCTCTCTATGCTTGAATATAGTTTTAGCTTGAACAAGTGATGGACGTTCCATCATTTCTCCATGCTTAGCTTAAACTGTGGACCTTCTGTCACTCAATGCTTCAATAGAGATTATCTTGAATAGGTGCTAGACATTATGGCTCTCTATTCTTCAATAAAGTGATGCTCAATGCTTCAATGGAGCTTAGCTTGAAGAAGTGATGGACCTTGCATCAATTTTCCATGCATACCTTAGATTGTGGACATTCTGTCTCTGTGTGCTTTGGTTGGACCTTGTGGCTCTATATGATGTAATGAAGATTAGCTTGGAAAAGTGGTGGATCTTTTGGATCTCTATCCTTCAATAGAGCTTAGGGTTGGACAAGTGGTGGACCTTCTGGATCTCTATCCTTCAATAGAGCTTATGCTTGGACAAGTGGTGGACTTTGCATCAATTCTCTATGCATAGCTTACATTGTGGACCTTGTAACTCTTTATGCTACAGATTTAGGTGGGATAAGTGGTGAATCTTGTGGCTCTCTAACAAAGTAGATACAATCCATTCACACATTGACCTTGAAACAATAGAGATAAATTCTTTCAATGGAGCTAGCTTGAACATGTGGTGGACCTTCAAACAATCTTGGGCCAAAACCTCCATAAAACAATGGATAATAGGGTGGAAGGGTGGTGGACCTTTGTCCCAAACCATCCATGGTACTAAACAATGGATAATAGGGTGGAAGGGTGGTGGAACTTTGTCCCAAACCATCCATGGTAGTAAAAAAAATAGCTACACTCCATTCACACATTGACTTTGAAACAATAGAGATAGCTTTGTTCAATAGACCTAGCTTGGAGAGGTGGTGGAACTTCAAACCAACCTAGGCTAAAACCTCCAGAATAAAATGGATAGTAGATTAGAAAGATAGTGGACCTCTGCCTCAAACCATCCATGATAGTAAGCCTAGTAGCTACACTCCATTCGCACATTGACCTTCAAATAATAGAGGTAGGAATTTTTAATAGAGCTAGCTTTGACAGGTGGTGGACCTTCAAACCACCTAGGGCTAAAACATCCATAACACAATGGATAGCAGGTTGGACAAGTGGTGGACCTCTACTCCAAACCGTCCATGGTACTAAACATAGTAGCTACACTCCATTCACACTTTGACCTTCAAACAATAGAGGTATGACTATTCAATAGAGCTAGCTTGGACAGGTGATGGACCTTGAAACCACCATGGGCTAAAACCTCCATAACACAATGGTTAGTAGGTTGGACAAGTGGTGGACCTCTACCCCAAACCATCCACGTGATCAGACTAGAGATAGGACTATTCAATAGAGCTAGCTTGGATAGGTGGTGGACCGTTTCAAACAACCTTGGGCTAAAACCTTTATAACACAATAGATAGTAGGTTGGACAAGTGGTGGACCTCTATCTCAAAACATCCATGGTAGTAAAAAAGTAGCTACACTCCATTCACACATTGACCTTGAAACAATAGAGATAGCTTCTTTTAAAGAAGCTAGCTTGGACAGGTGGTGGATCTTTAAACAATCTTGAGATAAAACCTCCATAACACAATGAATAGTAGGTTGGACAAGTGGTGGAGCTTTCTCCCAAACCATCCATGGTAGTAAACAAAGTAGCTATACTCCATTCACACACTTACTTTGAAACAAAAGAGATACCTTTATTCAATAGATCTAGCTTGAATAGGTGGTGGACCTTCAAAACAACCTGGGCTAAAACCTCCAAAACACAATGGAAAGTAGGTTGGAAAAGTGGCTAACCTCGACCCCAAACCATCCATGGTAGTAAGCCTAGTAGCTACACTCCATTCGCACATTTACCTTCAAACAATAGAGGTAGGAATTTTCAATAGAGCTAGCTTGGACAGGTGATGGACCTTCAAACCTTGGGCTAAAACCTCCATAACACAATGGTTAGTAGTTTGGACAACTGGTGGATCTCTACCCCAAACCATCCATGGTAGTAAACATAATAGCTACACTCCGTTTCACAAATTGACCTTAAAAGAATAGAGATAGATTATTTCAATATATCTAGCTTGGATAGGTGGTGGACCTTCAAACTACCTTAGGCTAAAACCTCCATAACACAATGGATAGTAGGTTGGACAAGAGTTGGACCTCTAGCCTAAACCATCCACGCTATCAGAGTAGAGATAGGACTATTCAATAGAGTGAGCTTGGACAGATTGTGGACCTTCAAACCACATAGGGTTAAAACCTCCATAATACAATGGTTAGTAGGTTGGACAAGTGATGGACCTCTGTCCCAAGCCCTTCATGGTAGTAAACATTGTAGCTAGACTCCATTCACACTTTAACCTTCAAACAATAGTGATAGATTCTTTCAATAGAGCTAGATTGGATAAGTGGTGGATCTTGAAACAACCTTGGGCTAAGACCTCCATGACACAATGGCTAGTAGGTTAGACAAGTGATAGTCCTCTGCCCAAACCATCCATGGTAGTGAACAAGGTAGTTACACTCTATTCACACATTGACCTTCAAACAATAGAGGTAGCTTCTTTCAATAGAGCTAGCTTGGATAGGTGGTGGACCTTCAAACCACCTTGAGCTAGAACCTCAATAACACAATGGAAATTAGGTTGGATAAGTGCTAGACCTCTACCCCAAACCATCCACGCTATTGATGTAGAGATAGGACTATTCAATAGAGCTAGCTTGGATAGGTGGTGGATCTTCAAACCACATAGGGCTAAAACCTCCATAATACAATGGTTAGTAGGTTGGACAAGTGATGGACCTCTGTCCCAAGCCCTTCATGGTAGTAAACATAGTAGCTAGACTCCATTCACACTTTAACCTTCAAACAATAGTGATAGATTCTTTCAATAGAGCTAGCTTGGATAGGTGGTGGATCTTGAAACAACCTTGGGCTAAAACCTCCATAACGCAATGGTTAGTAGGTTGGACAAGTGCTGAACCTTTGTCCCAAACCATCAATGGTAGTAAACATAGTAGCTCTACTCCATTCACACATTGACCTTCAAAAAATAGAGATAGCTTCTTTGAATAGATTTAGCTTGGACAGGTGGTGGACCTTCAAACCACCTTGGGCTAAAACCTCAATAACACAATGGATACTAGGTTGGAAAAGTGCCAGACCTCTATCTGAAACCATCCACCTCATCACACTTGAGATAGGACTATTCAATAGAGCTAGCTTGGATAGGTGATGGACATTCAAACCACCATGGGCTAAAACCTCTATAACACAATGGTTAGTAGGTTGGACAAGTGGTGGACCTCTACCCCAAACCATCCATGTGATCAAACTAGAGATAGGATATAACATTTAATGGCCTAAAAACTTGTGTGTAGCAGAAATTAGCATGAACATAGTGGGAATTTCATTAGAATAGATTCCTAATGAGAATTACAAGAGTGCTTGGGTGGAGAGAGCAACAAAAAGCATAACACCTAGTTAGATAGCATGAACAATACTTTCAAAAGAGAGAGAAATTAAGCTATTGACAACACTTGAGGACCGGATTTACATGGAGCCAGTCCCCCCTCCAAAATGCTTTGTATTAGGGTTTCTCCCATCAAGAGAGACATTGTACAATACAATTCTTTGTGTTACTTCAAGACTAGCTAGTGCAATGAAGATGAAAGCTTCATGCACTAAGAAAAACACTTATCAAACACAACATCAATTCTCTCCGATCTCAGACCCAAGACCTCACACACCTTCGAAGATGGTGAGAGCTAGCGGGGTATGAGAGTAGATTGAGAGGAAGAAGGAGTAGTCTTACGAGAAAGATGTACATCTCCTCACATAATCACTCATATTAGCATAGCTTAGCTTAGTAATTAGCATGGTAGAGGAGATGAGCATGCATTGAAGCTTGGATCTTGGTTGGATTTTCATGACAAAGCCAAGAGTTGTTGGTGTAGGTCTCCCTTCTCACAAGCTTGGAGTAGATGGTAAGATTTCCATTAAATCTTGAGAAGGAGAGAGAGTCTTCTTTACTTCACACATGAGTGTGTGTGTGATAATGCCTTGCAAAAATCAGCCCCCTCTCTCTCTTGGTTGACCCCTCTTGCTATTTTCTCATGCTCCACTCTCATTGGACCTCCCTAGGGCTAGCCAATGATAATTAAGCAGTATAAGTGATAGCCTTCTGACATGTGTCCCCCTTTCCCCTTTTGTGAGAGATTTATGTAATTAATAAATGCAACTAAACTCTCATTGGACCCCTTTGCCTCCTGGCCAATAGGAATCAGGCAAGCCATTGGGATGTTGAATGCTCATTGGACCCCTTGGGAGACTGTCCAATAGTCTTCTAGAGAGCTTAATTCTCATTGGTTCTTTTATTAAGTGTTTTTAAATTAATTAAACTAGATTTACTCTAGCCTAATTCTCATTGGTCCACCTCCAAGACCATCCAATAGGAATTGGGTACACCTTGTGGGCATCTGGGCTAGGGAGTCGACATGTGTCCCTCATTCCCTTTGTGTAAAGGGAGCTTGTGTGTGTGTGTGTGAGTTTCTCTCTCATCCCATACTCCCAAGGCTCGCCCCCTCCTATGTAGGGATTGATAAAGAGTTTTTGGACACACACAAAGCATCCAATTCCCCCCATGCTTGACCTTTGGACACAACCTTTGAATTTTTGAACCTTAGCATTTTGGAAGTCTTAATGGGCTGAACCTTAGGGTCTTTTAATCCCATTGTCGCACATGGATCTTTTGCAGATGGCCCCCCCTTTGGATCCCTTTTTTCCCTCCTTTGGATCCCTACTGTGGCCGGTGTGCTAGCTTAACCAATATTCTAGCTTTTTCTCCCCTAGCACTTCCCCATATTAAATGATCAGTTTAACATGAGAAAATCATTTAGGAGAATTAGATATTGATTATTATGACATTGCCTCTCTCTTGAAATCATAGTCGTCTTCGACTATGGGGTAGAGAAGATAAAGCATATTCATTAGTCCTTTTCTTTGCGGGTAGAGGATCCCTATGTTACCCTACGACATCATTCCACAATGGATGACTAGTCCATTTGGCGCTTGAGAGCATGAGGCTGCTGCAATCATGTCTATACATTAGTCCTATCAATCTTCCATAGTAGAGTGACAAGCTCTACTTGGTGTTTGGGATCACCGTCTCCGCAAACTTGATCTAAGCATGCATACTACTTTATTTTTGTGCACAATAAAGAAAAAGAGAGTCTTATAAGACAAAAACTTTGTTCATTTTTAACATTTTTTACATTTGCTTACTCTTGAGAAGCATTGTAAGCATTGACAAGGTTTCGATTATCCTTTAATTGTATGCCTTGCATCCATCTAGCATCTACAAAAGGATAATTCTTAAACTTAATAAGATATCGTCGGATAGTCTTACCGCCTCTTAGTACCTTGTCTTCATGTCGGAGAGTGGACTCGTGTTGCAGCACCTCTTCTTGGTCCTCGATCTCCGGCGGGTCTTCGGTAGTTGGTTCTTAAGGTGACTCTCCTTTGTAAGGCTTTAATAGCATCACATGGAAAGCATTGTGTATGAGCCAATGATTGGGCAACTTGAGTTGATAGGCCATCTCATTGATTGGCCTAAGAATCAGGAAGGGACCATAGTACCTTTTTGCTAGTTTAGCATAGTACTTTTGGTGTCCCGTAGGATTCTTGCCCTTCGTGTGACTTAATCGAGCCTTGGGAAATTTTAATAAGACCCAATCATTTTCTTTAAAGTCTTGGGCTCTTCCGTGCTTGTCAGCAGCAACCTTTTGCCTTTCTTGTGAGATAGAGATAGCATCCTTAATCTTTTGAAAAGATTCTTGTAGGTATCGGCTATACTCATCTGCAGCGACGATCTACCCATGTACCTTAAGTAGGAAGGGAATTTTTGATCTTCCCTCAATTACCTCAAAAGGTGCTTTTCCCATGGAAGTATGTACAGTGTTATTGTAAGCATACTCCACTAAGGGTAAGTACTTCTCCCATTGGGATCTTTGATCTACTTCCATTACATAGGCTTTTAGTAGATCGAGGATTTTTAGGTTAGCTATTTCACTTTGGCCATCCGTTTGTGGATGATAGGCCGAAGAGAAGTTTAGCCTTGTCCCTAAATTCTCAAAGAGACCCTTCTAGAAATTACTGGTCATTCTAGGATCTCTATTCGACACTATGGAGATTGGCAAGCCATGGTACTTGAAAATTTGTGAAATGAAGAGGGTTGCCATTTGATGGGCTTTGATAGTCTTTTTGACAGGTATAAAATGAGCTTGTTTACTCAACCTGTCTACTATCGTCCATATTCCCATATTCCCATGGATAGACTTAGGCAATCCAAAGATAAAATCCATGGATATGCTCTCCCATGGTGAATTAGGGATTGGCAAGGGTTGAAGCAATCTAGGTTGCTTCCCTCTATCAAATTTTGTCTTTTGGCATACCACACATTTAGAAACATACTCTTGTATGTGTTAAGTATGGAGCCTGATTTACCCTTGTAATTTTCTGTGGTAAAAGCGCACATTTGTAAGGCCCCCATTATGAGGAGAAGCCATCGTGCGTGAAGGAAAATCACTCACCGGAAACCAAAATTTTCACGGACAAGAATCAGGGGAAACTTTAAAGGCCTCGGGGGCGGAGGCCCCCGAGGCTTTTTTTTCGCCGGAATATTATGGCCGGACGGCGGCCGGAAAACAACCGGTCGGTTGGCCGGTGGCCGGTAGTCAATGGCCGATGGCCGGTGGTCGGAAGTCAATGGCCGGTGGCCGGTGGTCGGAAGTCAATGGCCGGTGACCGGTGGCCGAATTCAAAAGCGGACTTGTCTTCTCAAGGGCGGCCACACACGGGCGAATTGGAGGGTCCGATTTGGACTTATTCGCACAAGGGCGGCTACACATGGCTGTCTCTCATAAGAGAGGGCAGCCCTTTTGGCCTATAAAAGGAGGCCATTTCTACACGCATTTCACAGTGTGAAGTTGATGCAACAAGGTGAGTGTGAGGTGGTGAGAGTGAAGCAAGGCGGGAGCTCCATTAAGGGTATAATCCCTTTGTAAACTACTTCTTATTTTGAAGTACTAAAGCCATTGAGTGGCTGCTTTCCCGTGGACGTAACCCACATTGGGTGAACCGCGTATATCGTGTGTACTCTCTCTCTCTCTCTCTCTACTCTATAATCTCGTGTATATAAATCTGTCTCTCTCCATTAAGTAATCTACTCAATTATCTATTTAGCTACGTCTTATTTCCTAACAGTATGTTCACTTTCATGGTAGGCCAATAGAAATATGTTTCAATTCCCTTTAGGGTAGATTGAATCCCGCTATGCCTCGCGTAGGGAGGATCATGAGATTCATACATTACTTTCTCACGTAGTGAGTTAGTAACGCATAGTCTAACGCATAGTAACGCCGGAATATTATGGCCAGACGGCGGCCGGAAAACAACCGGTCGGTTGGCCGGTGGCCGGTAGTCAATGGCCGATGGCCGGTGGTCGGAAGTCAATGGCCGGTGGCCGGTGGCCGAATTCAATGGCCGGTGGCCGAATTCAAAAGCGGACTTGTCTTCTCAAGGGTGGCCACACATGGGCGAATTGGAGGGTCCGATTTGGACTTATTCGCACAAGGGCGGCTACACATGGCTGTCTCTCATAAGAGAGGACAGCCCTTTTGGCCTATAAAAGGAGGCCATTTCTACACGCATTTCACAGTGTGAAGTTGATGCAACAAGGTGAGTGTGAGGTGGTGAGAGTGAAGCAAGGCGGGAGCTCCATTAAGGGTATAATCCCTTTGTAAACTACTTCTTGTTTTGAAGTACTAAAGCCATTGAGTGGCTGCTTTCCCGTGGACGTAGCCCACATTGGGTGAACCACGTATATCGTGTGTACTCTCTCTCTCTCTCTCTCTACTCTATAATCTCGTGTATATAAATCTGTCTCTCTCCATTAAGTAATCTACTCAATTATCTATTTAGCTACGTCTTATTTCCTAACAACTGGTATCAGAGCAAGGTTTGCTTGTAGCTAAATTATCTCAAGGAAAGTATTCCTTCAATTGAGTGGGAGTTATGGCGGAGGAAGGGAAGCTCAAGATTGAGAAGTTCAACGGCAAAAACTACCAACATTGGAAGATGCAGATTGAAGACTATCTCTACCAGAAGGACCTCTATTTGCCACTAGGCGGTCTTGCGAAGAAGCCCGCAACAATGGCAGATGAAGCATGGATTGTCCTTGATCGAAAGGCACTGGGAACAATCCGGTTAAGCTTGGCGTCAACGGTGGCCTTCAATGTTTCGGAGATGAAGACCACGGAGGACTTGATGAAGTCACTTGACGACTTCTACGAGAAACCATCGGCATCCAATAAGGTATTTCTTATGAAGCGCTTGTTCAATCTAAAGATGGCAGAGAATGGTTTAGTTGTAGAACACCTAAATGACTTTAACACAAACATAAGTCAACTTCGAGTAGTGAAAATCAATTTCGATGACGAAGTGCGAGCTCTCCTTATAATATCATCTCTACCGGATAGTTGGGACAGCCTTGTGATGGCTGTAAGTAATTCTATCTCTGGCACAAATATTCTTAAGTTTGATGATATTGTGGGTGTTCTCCTAAGCGAGGAAATGCGAAGGAGAAGCACAGGAGAATCATCAAGTGTTGCACTATCAGTGGAAACAAGAGGAAGGCCTAAGGAGAGGTTCAAAAACCAAAAGGGTCGTGATCTCTCAAGACGGAGCAAGTCACGAACAAAGTCAGTTCTTGAATGTTGGAACTGCGGCAAGAAGGGCCACGTCAAGAAGGATTGCTGGTCCAAGAAGAAGAAGGAGACAGAGTCTCAAGACAACAAGCCAACATCGGAGGCCAATGTGGCAGGTAAAGTAGAGCAAGATGCTCTAATTCTCTCATTAGACAATGTGTCTAATTCCTGGATAGTAGATTCCGGGGCTTCATTCCATGCGACACCACACAAGCAACATTTCCAAGACTACACCAAAGGTAATTTTGGGTATGTATACTTGGGAGATGATGAAGCTTGTGAGATTGTCGGTAAAGGTACAGTTTCTGTCAAAACTGCTAACGGAAATGAATGGAAGCTTAAAGATGTTAGGCATGTTCCTTCTCTTCGCAAAAATTTGATCTCTACAGGACAATTGGACGATGAAGGTCACAACATTGCATTCGGAAACAAACGGTGGAAGATCTCAAAGGGATCTTTGGTGGTTGCCAAGGGTGAAAAAGTCGGTACACTTTACTTGTGTACTGTTAGCACGCAACCTTCAGCTTGTGCAGCAACTACAGAAGTTGACCTGGGTGTGGCACTACCGAATTGGGCATATGAGTGCCAAAGGAATGCAAATCCTTCAAACAAAGAAGCTTCTACCAGGTTTGAAAGAAGTGGACTTAGAGTTCTGTGAAGATTGTGTTTATGGTAAACAAAAGAGGGTAAAATTTCAAAAATCAGGAAATGAAAGAAAAAATAAAAAACTTGAGTTGGTTCATTCTGATGTTTGGGGTCCTGCAAGTACACCATCACTTGGTGGCTCATTGTACTATGTAACATTCATAGACGATGCGACTAGAAAAACATGGGTTTATATCATGAAGAATAAATCCGATGTATTTTCCATATTTCAAAGGTGGAAAGCCTTTGTGGAGAATGAAACAGGTACCAAGGTTAAATGCCTCAGATCCGACAATGGAGGCGAATATTGCAGCCAAGCTTTTGAAAGCTTTTGTGCTAGCAATGGCATTCGGAGGCAAAGGACAACCCCAAGGACACCTCAACAAAATGGGATTTCGGAAAGGATGAACAGGACAATCATGGAACGAGCACGAAGCATGCGGCTACATGCAGGCCTATCGCTTGAGCTTTGGGCGGAAGCTGTAAGTACGTCTGTGTACTTAATCAATCGGTCACCCTCTACGGCTTTGGATGGAGGAGTTCCAGAAGAGGCATGGACAGGTAAACCGGTGAATTATGCATTTCTCAAAGTGTTTGGGTGTGAGGCTTTCATGCACATAGATAGAAGCCTAAGATCAAAGCTAGATGCAAAGTCCAAAAAGTGTTTCTTCATTGGCTATGGAGAAGGAGACTTTGGGTATCGCCTATGGAATCCTGAAGATGGTAAAATCTTAAGGAGTAGGGATGTAATTTTTAACGAACAAAATATGTACAAAGATTACTTGGAAAGAAAACAAAGAAAAGAAACAGGTGATGAGTACATGGAGCTTGAGGACGGTGAAGACTCAAGGACTGCAAACGGTGACAATGTGCAACAACGTCAACCAAATGAGGAGCCTCAACCTATTCCCCGAAGATCTACAAGAGTAAGTAGACCTCCAGAAACGTTTGTTCCTTCCTTCAACCATCTCTTGATCTCAGATTCTGGAGAGCCGGAATCATACGAAGAAGCTATGCAACATAAATCCAAAGAAGAATGGACGAAGAGCATGCAAGTGGAGATGGACTCACTACATTGCAACCAAACATGGGAGTTGGTTGAGTTGCCTAAAGGTAAGCGGGCACTTCAAAACAAATGGGTGTACAAGCTAAAAGAAGAAGAAGGTGGGAAGAAAAGGTACAAGTCTAGGCTTGTGGTAAAAGGTTTTTCTCAAAAGAAAGGTATTGACTTCAATGAAATATTTTCTCCTGTTGTAAAAATGAACTCAATTAGGCTTGTCTTAAGCCTTGTGGCTGCTCATGATCTAAATCTCGAGCAAATGGATGTAAATACGGCATTCCCTCACGGTGACTTAGAGGAGGAAATATATATGCTTCAACCAAAGGGGTATGAAGTAAAAGGTAAGGAGAAAATGGTTTGCAGATTAAAGAAGAGCTTGTATGGTTTAAAGCAAGCATCAAGACAATGGTACTTGAAGTTTGATCGATGGATGTTGGATCATGGATTCACAAGATGCAACTCCGATCACTGCGTCTACACGAAGAATTTGGGAGATGGGAAATTCATCATCCTAATGTTGTATGTTGATGACATGTTGATTGCAAGTGCTAACATGCAGGACATCAAAGACCTAAAAGAGGAGCTGTCCAAATCTTTTTCAATGAAAGATTTAGGTGCTGCAAAGAGGATACTTGGTATGAAAATATCAAGGGACAGGAGGAAGAAGACAATAAAGCTATCTCAAGAAGATTACATCAAGAAAGTACTAGGAAGGTTTGCAATGCAAAATGCAAAACCAGTTTCTACACCTTTGGCTGGTCATTTTAAACTAACGAAGGATATGTGTCCAAAGACACAAGAGGAGATAGCCTATATGTCTAAAGTTCCATATGCTGCAGCGGTAGGTTCTCTAATGTATGCTATGGTCTGGACAAGGCCAGACATTGCACATGCAGTGGGAGTTGTGAGTAGGTTCATGGACAACCCAGGTAAAGAGCATTGGCAAGCTGTGAAGTGGATACTTAGGTATCTAAAAGGGACAACAACAAATGCTTTGTATTTTGGAGGAACTGATATTTTTCTAGAAGGGTATGCTGATGCAGATATGGCAGGTGACAAAGATACTCGAAGGAGCACTACTGGCTATGTGTTCACGGTTGGAGGCACAGCAGTAAGCTGGGCTTCAAAGCTGCAGAAAGTGGTTTCACTTTCTACCACGGAAGCAGAGTATGTAGCAATGACGGAGGCAAGCAAAGAAATTCTGTGGCTTCACAGATTCTTAGAAGAGCTTGGATTCAAACAAGACAATTGTGTCTTGTACAGTGATAGCCAAAGCGCTATCCATCTTGCGAAGAACTCAGCCTTTCATTCAAGGACAAAGCACATTGAGGTGAGATATCACTTCATACGCACTCTTTTGGAAGAGGGACAACTAAAGCTAGGAAAGGTGCATACAAGTGAAAATCCTGCAGACATGTTTACAAAGGTGGTCAACAAGGAGAAGTTGAGTTTTTGCTCATCTTCAATCGGCATTCAAGGATATGAAGCTAGAATGGAAAGCAGTCACAGGTTTGGTTTGGAGATCAGTCTCCAAGTGGGAGATTGTTAAGTATGGAGCCTGATTTACCCTTGTAATTTTCTGTGGTAAAAGCGCACATTTGTAAGGCCCCCATTATGAGGAGAAGCCATCGTGCGTGAAGGAAAATCACTCATCGGAAACCAAAATTTTCACGGACAAGAATCAGGGGAAACTTTAAAGGCCTCGGGGACGGAGGCCCCCGAGGCTTTTTTTTCGCCGGAATATTATGGCCGGACGGCGGCCGGAAAACAACCGGTCGGTTGGCCGGTGGTCGGTAGTCAATGGCCGATGGCCGGTGGTCGGAAGTCAATGGCCGGTGGCCGGTGGTCGGAAGTCAATGGCCGGTGACCGGTGGCCGAATTCAAAAGCGGACTTGTCTTCTCAAGGGCGGCCACACATGGGCGAATTGGAGGGTCCGATTTGGACTTATTCGCACAAGGGCGGCTACACATGGCTGTCTCTCATAAGAGAGGGCAGCCCTTTTGGCCTGTAAAAGGAGGCCATTTCTACACGCATTTCACAGTGTGAAGTTGATGCAACAAGGTGAGTGTGAGGTGGTGAGAGTGAAGCAAGGCGGGAGCTCCATTAAGGGTATAATCCCTTTGTAAACTACTTCTTGTTTTGAAGTACTAAAGCCATTGAGTGGCTGCTTTCCCGTGGACGTAACCCACATTGGGTGAACCGCGTATATCGTGTGTACTCTCTCTCTCTCTCTCTCTACTCTATAATCTCGTGTATATAAATCTGTCTCTCTCCATTAAGTAATCTACTCAATTATCTATTTAGCTACGTCTTATTTCCTAACAGTATGTTCACTTTCATGGTAGGCCAATAGAAATATGTTTCAATTCCCTTTAGGGTAGATTGAATCCCGCTATGCCTCGCGTAGGGAGGATCATGAGATTCATACATTACTTTCTCACGTAGTGAGTTAGTAACGCATAGTCTATTGCCATAGAGAAGATAACCATCTTGTAAGGTAAATGGTTCTTCTTTCTTCCCTAATGCAAGGGCTGAAATCACATCTCTAAAATCGGGATCAATAGCATACTCATCTATCATTGAAGATAGATCATTGTGAGTTGCTATGGAAACCGCATTCACTCTCGGCCGTCTTGAGAGTGCATTTGCTACTTGATTATGCTTGCCCGCAATGTGAGCAATATGAAAATGAAATTTTCCCACCTCATTTGTTTGTCGGAGAGCTTGGTCTGCGTCATGAAGTACTTAAGACTTTGGTGATCCGTTTGCATAATGAAAGGAGTCCCCAAGAAAAAGTGCTTCCATGAGTCTAAGGCATGTAGAACTACAAGGAGTTCCTTTTCATATATGCCTAGAGCTTGCTCAACAGGGTTGAGCCTTCGACTTTCATAGCCTATGGCGTGCCCTTCTTGAAGCAAAACAGCTCCAGGGCAATCACCACAAGCATCACATTGGACCTCAAATGGTTTTGAGAGATCCGGTAATGTAAGCACAGGTTGAGAGATAATCTTTTCTTTAAGCTTTTCGAAAGCATTGTTCTCCTTAGCAGACCATGTATACCTAACGCTCTTCTTTGTTAGGTCATGTAATGGTGCCGCAATTTGTGAGAACTTTTCTATGAAGCGTCTATAGTATGCACACATACCTATAAATCTTCTTAGTTCATGAAGATTCTTTGGTTTAGGCCATCCTTTTATTACCTCTAACTTTGATGGATCCATTTGGATGCCATCTTGAGAGATAATGTGACCTAAATACTAAATCTCTTGCAAGAAAAATTCACTTTTCTTTCGATTAACATAAAGTTTATTCTCTCTTAAAACTTGAAATATTACCTGGAGGTGTTGCTTGTGTTCGTCTAATGAATTAGAGTAGATGATAATGTCATCAAAGAACACTCCAGTGAAGGTTCGATGAGGCCTGAACAACTTCTCCATCAAACGGTTGAATGTGGCCGGTGCATTAGTCAAGCCAAAAGGCATGACAATGTATTCGTAAAGACCAAATGTGGTGCAAAATGCGGTCTTTACAATGTCTTGATCAACTATCCTTATTTGATGATAGCCACTTTTTAGGTCAATCCTACTGAAGTAGGTCGATCCTTGTAGCTTATCAAATAGATCTTCTACCCATGGAACGGGAAACCTATTTTTGATAGTGATCCTATTTAGTGCTCTATAGTCAACACACATACGATATGTGTCGTCTTTCTTTTGCACTAATAGCACAGGTGAGCAAAATGGAGATGAGCTAGGCCTAACCATGCCCTTCTCAACTAACTCATGCACTTGCCGCATAATCTCCTCTTGTTGAGCTTGAGAAACTCTATAAGGAGGTTTGTTAGGGGGTGAACTTCCTGGAAGAAGTTCAATTGCATGGTCATCATTACCTGATTTAGGAGGTAGGTCACAAGGGATGTCGTCAATAAAAACATCTTGAAACCCCTTGAGAAAATTGGATAACTCTAATTCCTTTTGGTTGCTTTTATTTTCTTTTGCTAAAGCATTAGGTTCATTTTGAGAATCTTTAACAAAAATCATGTACACGGAAATAGAGCTCTTTATTGACTTGTTGAAAGCTGGTGTATGTACAATGGGGATACTGTTACCCATTTCCTTAGCATCTATATACATATCTTTTTCCCTGAACTTAAAGAAGATTCTCCTTTCAGGGAATTTAACATTGGCAGCCAAGCAATCAAACCATGGTGCCCCTAGGATTACATCCTCATGCTTGAGAGGAGAGATAAAGAAGTTCTCTTTGTCCACATAGCTTTGGACATGGAGCCTCAATTTCCCGATTAAGGGAGTGACTAAAGCTTCTTGCCCCTTGAAAGCACTATCTGTAGGTAGAACGTCTCCCATCTCATAGGCTTTTATGCCTAGCTTGGTGGCCAACTCTATAGATATAAAATTGTGAGTAGAACCAGGGCCAAAGAGAATAAAAGCATCATGTTCTCTTACCTTTCCCCAAGCATGGCATAGAGGAGATCCTTTGTGGGTGGTGAGTTTGGTGAGTCTCCTCCTCTTGGATTTCAACCAAGGTAGCTCTAGGAGGATCTTGGCGGTTGTTCTTTTGGAGACAAGCGCGGTACGCATGCCCTTGTTCGCTGCACTTGAAACACCGGTTATCCTTGCAATAACGCTCAAGCTCTTCAAGAGAGAGTTTGTTTTTACCTTTGTAAACTCCCTTCTCTTTAGCTTTGCTGGATTTTCCCTTAGGAGACTTTTGGACATTGTCCTTCCCCTTAGGCTCGTTGGAACCCTTGTTTTCCGTGGGCTTATTATTTCTTTTAGCCCCCGTTTGGAAATTGATTCGAGAGGCCACCATAGTATGGTGTATTACCGCCGATATGGTATGTGGCCTTTGGGAGTTGACATACTCTACCATTTCTTCGGTTAAGCCCGCACAAAATTGTTGCTTTTGCTGTCCAAAATCCAACTTTTTGAAGACAATGGCTTTGAGTTGTAGGTCCCAAAACTTGTCTACATTGTCTACATATTTGTGGATGGATTCATAAGGAGAGAGCTTTAAGCTTCGCCATTTGGTGAGTACTTTGTCTTTGGCATCGGTGGCCAAAAACTGCTTCATAATGGAAGCTCTTAAAGATTTCCAGGTTCGTGGAGCTTCACGGTTGGCTCCTAAGCTAGACCACCATTGCCTGGCGGACTTTTGAAAGTGCATAGCTACATGGCGTAGCTTAGAGGACTCCGTGAAGCCCTCATCTCCGAACGCTGCATCAAATTGTTGGATAACGGCCAAGACTTTGTCCGTAGCACCAAAGGTGCCATCATAGGTGAGGAAAGAGATGCTCTTCCCTCCCTCTTTGAACTTCTTTAGCTTGGACGACCTCTTCCATGCGGCATAGGATTTCCTATGGCCTCTTCTTTTTGATGGTTAAAAGGTTGCACATTCACTTTCTTCAACAAGTGAAGAATTTGAGGAAGGTGGAGAAGAGGATGATCTATTTTTTGCCTTTTTCTTGTCCTTGTGCTCTGATACCAATGTAACATTTCATGGCCTGAAAACTTGTGTGTAGCGGAAATTAGCATGAACATAGTGGACATTTCATTAGAATAGATTCCTAATGAGAATTACAAGAGTGCTTGGGTGGAGAGAGCAACAAAAAGCATAACACCTAGTTAGATAGCATGAACAATACTTTCAAAAGAGAGAGAAATTAAGCTATTGACAACACTTGAGGACCGGATTTACATGGAGCCGGTCCCCCCTCCAAAAGGCTTTGTATTATGGTTTCTCCCATCAAGAGAGACATTGTACAATACAATTCTTTGTGTTACTTCAAGACTAGCTAGTGCAATGAAGATGAAAGCTTCATGCACTAAGCAAAACACTTATCAAACACAACATCAATTCTCTTCGATCTCAGACCCAAGACCTCACACACCTTCGAAGATGGTGAGAGCTAGCGGGGTATGAGAGTAGATTGAGAGGAAGAAGGAGTATTCTTACGAGAAAGATGTACATCTCCTCACATAATCACTCATATTAGCATAGCTTTTTCTCCCCTGACACTTCCCCATATTAAATGATCAGTTTAACATGAGAAAATCATTTAGGAGAATTAGATATTGATTATTATGACATATGACTATTCAGTAGAGCTAGCTTGGATAGGTGGTGGACCTTCAAACAACCTTCGGCTAAAACCTCAATAACACAATAGATAATAGCTTGGACAAGTGGTGGACCTCTTTCTTAAACCATCCATGGTAGGAAAAAAAGTAGCTACACTCCATTCACACATTGAACTTGAAACAATAGAGATAGCTTCTGTCAAAGGAGCTAGCATGGACAAGTGGTGGACCTTTAAACAATCTTGGGCTAAAACCTCCATAACACAATGGATAGTAGGTTGGACAAGTGGTGGAGCTTTCTCCCAAAGCATCCATGATAGTAAACAGAGTAGCTACACTCTATTCACACACTGACTTTGAAACAATAGAGATAGATTTATTCAATAGATCTAGCTTGGATAGGTGGTGGATTTTTAAACCAACCTAGGCTAAAACCTTTTGAACACAATGGAAAGTAGGCTGGACAAGTGGTGGACCTCTACCCCAAACCATCAATGGTAGTAAATTTTAGGAAATATGACGTAGCTAAATAGATATTTGAGTAGATTACTTAATGGAGAGAGATAGATTTCACACACAAGAGATTATAGAGTAGAGAGAGAGAGAGAGAGAGAGAGTACACACGATATACGTGGTTCACCCAAGGTGGGCTACATCCATGGGAAGCATCCACTCAATGGCTTTAGTACTTCAAAACAAGAAGTAGTTTACAAAGGGATTATACCCTTAATAGAGCTTTCACCTTCTTCACTCTCACCACCTCACATCCACCTTGTTGCATCAACTTCACACTATATAATGTGTGTAGAAATGGCCTCCTTTTATAGGCCAAAAGGGCTGCCCTCTCTCATGAGAGGCAGCCATGTGTACCCGCCCTTGTGTAGATAAGTCCAAATCGGACCCTCCAATCTGGCCATGTGTGGCCGCCCTTGAGAAGACAAGTCCACTTTTGAATTCAGCCACCAGCCATTGAATTCGGCAACCGGCCTGGCTATTGACTTCTGACCACCGGCCACCATCGGCCATTGACTACCGGCCACCGACCAACCGACCGATCGGTTTTCGACCACTTTTTGGCCGCCGTCCGGCCATAATATTCCGGCAAAAAGAAATATTCCGGCCCGTGAAAATTTTGGTTTCCAGCGAGTGATTTTTATTTTCGTCGAGTGATTTTTCTTCACGCGCGATGGCTTCTCCTTATAATGGGGCCCTTACAAACGTGCGTTTTTACCACAGAAAATTACAAGGGGTAAATCAAGCTCCATACTTAACAATCTCCCACTTGGAGACAGATCTCCAAACCAAACCTGTGACTACTTTCCATCCTGGCTTCTTATCATTGAATGCCGATTGAAGATGAGCAAAAGCTCAACTTCTCCTTGTTGACCACGTTTGTAAACATGTCTGCAAGATTTTGACTTGTATGCACCTTTCCTAGCTTTAGCTGTCCCTCTTCCAAAAGAGTGTTGTAAGATCTCTGACCCCGAGCTAAAGACCACCCCTGTACTACAAAATAATCATACTACAAAAAGTTACTATTTTTGGCAGTTTTTCTAAATCTGTCTCGGTGCCAAGATTTTTAGAATGTTATAGAGATTTCAAAAATGAATTTAAAAAAAAAAATGTGAAAATTTTCCTAAAATTGTAAGTTTTTGGTCACCCGACCTGTTTAGTTTTGATCGGCTCGACAACTGCACCCGTACCCAGAGTAAAACAAAATGCATTTCCAAACACCGAAAGATGCTAAATATGGCAGGTACTCGGGATGATGCACCTTAGTTCCATCTTAGCACAACAAGTTTCAGAATTAAAACCCAAGATGTAACGACCGTCTAAGGTTAAAAATAAATTTTTTTCTAATGCTAGCGGGAGCACAGGCACTCGAGGGCTGCTGTGTGCACAGGCTCTAGGCCACTGGAGGCTTGCTTTAGCAACTAGAGAGCGCCCCCACTCATTTAGGAGATTGTGGGAGACTTACCAAGCATGAGAGAGAGTGTGAGAGGCCAAGCCATGCACCCAAGCTGCCTATGCAAGACCAAGTGCTCACTCAGATGCATTTAGCAACAACAGATTTTGATTTGCATGAGACTAAGCACTATATAAAGACCTGCACGTGCGCGCGCACACACACACACATACTCAACACACACATACTCAATACACACACATACACACACCCTCCCTCACACACACACCTTGGCCCCAAGGTGCTGCCGGCATACACAATCTCTAGAAGCGGATTAAGAGGAGGAGGTGCTGCCAATCTCTCGTCAATTAGGCTTCATCGGATCAGAATTTCTGGCCTAATTACTCGATTTATGGTAATCCAAAGTCAATTTTATGTTTTCATCTCGATTTCTCTATGAATTCCTTATCTCCCGCTAATTCTATGCAAAATCTAGCTACTCTATCTAGTAGTAAACTCTCTAAATCACATATGTGATTAATCTATTTCACTATCTTAATCCAATTAGTTAATTATGCATCAAAATCAACTTCCTTAATCATCAATTAATCCATGATTAATAATAGTGAATTGCTAGCTAATTAGTTCAATGCACGAATGATGGAAATAAGTCAATCTCTAGCAAAGTAGCGAATTGAACGATTTCAATCGGTCATTGCATTAGGAATGAAATTAATTAACAAGGATTAAACTCTAATTACAAGAGATTAATGTGTAAATTAGAGAAATTAATCACCCTCTTAAATTATTGTCATTATAGAAAAGGAAATTCTTCCGCATGTGCACAAGATAATTTGTACTTTTTTGTTCATATTAGAGAAGCAATTAGTATAGAAAATTCATCATTCAATTACTCTAATTAAGCAATTAATCACAGGAAACTGTATTTTCCAATTGCCAAGCTAAACATCTAATTTTAAGGCCAATTCTCATAAGATCATGTGAAGATGTTGTCAATGTAATTAAAACTTAGATCAACTAGTGTTAATCTAAAATTTTCCCAAGATAGATTATGATAGAGGAGTAATTATCATACCCCTAAAATGATTCTGCTTCTTCCGTATAAGAAGAAATGCTTGTTAAAGTTAATCATGTTGTTATTTGACCAACTGCGGATTGTCATGATATACCGTACTCTAGTCTCTTTTCCGAAATCATCTTCTTAAGTAGTGAGTAAAAATGACCCCAAAGAGGACTCGTTTTGTTGGATCTCACGACCATGAGGCCGGGACGAGCAACACCAACAGAAAGGGGAAGGCTCCCATGGTCGAGCAAGTATCGGTCATCTCACGAAGCAATGAGGAGGAAATTATCAAGGTAGATTGCATTTCGGTAAGATAGGAAAATATCATTTCCCCAAACATGTTGGTAATCCAATGAAGACCACAACATTTTAATTAATGTATGTAAATTCAAGTAGGAAAGAATGTTTTTGGAATAAACTGTCTGAAGTAGGAAATACTGTTTGCTAGGGAAAATTAACTCGGCCAGTTCATTTTTAATTCCAATGTTGATTTAGTCCTGATCCCCCTCTTGATCAGGGGTAGCTCGCGAGGTTCTCGCAGTATCTAGGATTACCTAGCTTAGGGATTTGATCCACGTCTTGCGTTCTTTGCGGTGGATACCCACGACTTGCGTTCTTTGTGGTGGGATGTCCATGTCGTATGCGGTGGACAAATCTAGTTGTATGGGCAATTAGGTGACAAAGGGTGGAGTTAACACTCACTGGGGGATTTCGTGCCTCGAGGACATTGGAAGTTTAAATGAAATGAGTTATTGAGTGAATTTTTACTAGAAGATTGTTTTGGTGCCACTTTGAAAAAACTGTTTGAAGGGCTGTCTTAATACAACCTTTGAATCGAAATTAATCAATGAGTATATATGTTGAACAAAAAATGTGTTAGTAATTAGGACACACAAGACAAAGTCTGAGTACGGGGGTGGAAAGTGGGGGCTTGGCTCGGGTTGCCAATGCCTGTGAGAAGGGTGGTCCCTATTGGTCAGGAACTCTCTATCCCCATAGTACGGTAAATGACGCTAGAATTGCTCATTGCCCCAAAAGCAGTGAAGTCCCAAGTGTACATGCCTCTAAAAGCAATGGGGAAAAAGGCACTCGAGACTTCTCTCCTTCTGGAAGGTGAGTCTTAGGACCGATAATTGGTTGGACACGCTTTCCCCTAGGGGGTGGAATTAGATCTCGTTGCTAGTAGGCTCGACTCAATTCACTTGGTGATGAGAGCTCGTCGGCTAGTTGATCCCTTCAACCACTTTGTTTGCTTCCGCTATAGATCTAGTGGCCACCAGGTTTACCATCAGAACCGTTGTTTGAGCAAGGTTAGGATAGACTAGGAACTAAATTTCATACTGTTTGAAAATTTTAGAACTAAGAAAATCTAGGTAGCTAATCCGAACTCCTTACATTGGTGTTGCAGGAAGATCCCGCACTTGAATACCAAAAGTTTCAAGTTTTTAAGCTTATTTATGAGCAAGCACATCGTTTCCCAAATTATTATTTTCGGCGAGACGTGATGGAGATGCTGCTAAAGGTCAATACACCGCACTCCACTTGCATTGTTTTCAGCGAGACGTGATGGAGATGCCGCTAAAGGTCAATACACCGCACTCCACTCGCATTGATAAAGGATGGGAGATCGAATGGACCCCCGAAGGTGGGATTTACTACATCAACGCTCGGGATTTACTACTTATTGCCTTCACATTTGGGCGTCACTGTTGCTACTTTTGACGGCACCGAGTAAACCCTCAACGAGTGGCTTTGGGACAAGGTCACTGATGTAATTCCAACAAATAGAGTTAGAAATTTTGGTGTTCCAAGACACTTATCCAAGAGTATGAACACCATAATTTACTACCCGCTTAAGGATAAGTATAGGGACTATTTCTCAGGAGAAATAGAGGATTGTAAGAATGTGACAACACATAAACATCGTCTGTATCATTATATCCCAGGAAAGCCTGCCAGATGTATCATATAGATATCCCAAAATGCTATGTAATAAATTGATCAAAAGTTATCCTAAACCTCAAAAGGTTATGATTGTAATAAAAATTTCTATCAATAAAGGAAGAGTTTTTGTCTCTCGGTGATTTGGAACTTGGATTTTTCTAAAGTCTCGTGTTTATTTAAATCTTGAACTCTAGCAATCATATCAAATTCCATGTAAACCGTGTAGGCACCACCTGTCGCTCTCTATTCGACAACACAAGAAAAGAAGATCCTCCTTAAACAAGCCCAACCTTTGACCTTTAAGGGGGAGGGAGCTAATGTGGAGAGAGATGCGTAAGTGTGGATGGAAGCGATGGATGACTATTTCAAGGCCGCAGGGACTCAACCCGAGAACCAGACCATGATCGCAATGTTCTCCCTCTCTCGCGATGCCAAGATTTGGTGGAAACAGCATTGCAAAAATCTGAACATCAAGGGATCTTCTCAGTCGTGGGAAGACATCAAGGCTACAGTGATGGGGCATTACTTACCACCCGCTTATAAAATAAAACCTTGAAGATGAACGAGTTCTTTTCCCTTCATCAGTCGAATTCTTCAGTCGAGAAGTATTACTCAAAGTTTGTTACTCTTGGAAGATATGCTCCTAGAATGACCCTGGATCAGCAAGTAGCACAATTCTGCCAAGGGCTCATCGACCCCTTGAACAATTGGCTAGAAGCTCTCAGACCGGCAACTCTTCAAGATGCCTTGCTAAGAGCTAAACCCTTAGCTATGGAAATTCAGAAGGTCAATCAAAATAAGAGGAATCATTTGGCATAAAGGGCAAGGAAAATGTTTGGAATAATAGACCAACCAACCAAGCATACGAATAGCGCCCAATAGTAGCCACTACCGCAGTTATGGAATTTCCAAATGTACGTTGTTATGAGTGCAGCAAATTCGGGCATTACCGATCTAAATGCCCCAAGAAGACTCAAGCAACCAGCACCAATTCCATACCTCTAAATGTGTATGGGCGAGGACAACCTAATGGAAGAGGAGGACGTGGAAGGGTAAACAGAGGGCGAGGGCATGGAGCTACCGCCAGAGTGAATGCCGCAGTGGTACAACCATCTATGGGAGATGAAGCAGAGGAGTGAGCAACCTTGCATGCTACAATTGACAACCCCAATGGTTGCGAGCAATACGCAGTCATTCATACGCCAGGATCTCTCAGAGGTGAACAAGTTAACTTCCTTATAGATTGTGGTAGTACTCTTTTATTTCTTTCACCCATATGCATGAGGAAGCTAAACCTAGATAAGTATCCAACAAGCAAATTAGTTGTAGAGTTAGCAAACGGCAAGGAAGTAGTATCTCAGCACTCTGCAGGTATAATCGACTTTGACCTAGGGGAACACCCAACTTCTGCTCAACTTCGAACCCTACCTTTAGGATTCTTTGATGGGATACTAGGGATGGGCAAAATCAGGACCACATCCATTGTGAACAAGGGAACTTTACCTTTACAGATAACTTGGGTAATGAAGTCTTAATCCAAGGAAAAAATGGAAGACCTAGGGCTACTCTAGTTAAGGCCAACAGACTTTTGAAGGGACTGAGAAAGGGGCAACAAATTTATGCGGTGAATCTCAACAAGGTAGACCAATCAGACACCAGACTTCAACCAAACTGGTTGAGGGAGTATGATGATGTATTCCCTAAAGACCTTACGAATCTTCCACCACATAGAGAGGTAGATCATGAGATCGAGACTATCCCTAGATGTGAACCTGTCTCAAAGTGACCTTATAAAATGTCACTTCCAGAGGCTATAGAACTCAAGGAACAACTTAGGCAACTCATTGAATAAGTATTCATTCGACCTAGTACTTCTCCTTGGGGCGCACCACTTCTTTTTCAGAAGAAGAAGGATGGGACCTTAAGGCTATGCATAGATTACCATGGACTGAATCAGGTAACTGTCAAAAAAAAGTATCCAATTCCAAGGATTGATGAGCTCTTGGATAGACTCCATGGTGCCAAAATGTTTACAAAGATTGATCTAAGGTCAAGATATTACCAAATCAGGATCAAGCAATCAAAAATTCCAAAGACAGCTTTCAACACTAGGTATGGACACTACGAATTCACAGTAATGCCCTTTGGCCTAGCAAATGCTCCTGCAAGCTTCAATCGACTTATGCAGGATATTTTCAGATCTTATCTGGACGATTTTCAGACCTTATCTGGACGATTTTGTCCTGGTTTTCTTTGACGACATTCTGATCTATTCTAAGAACGAGGCAAATCATGAAAAACATGTTGGAAAAGTACTTGATCTTCTTCGAGAGCACCAACTTTACGCTAAAGCAAGCAAGTGTACCTTCTGCTCACCAAAGGTCAATTATCTTGGATTTATCATATCGGCCGAAGGGATTTCAGTGAACCCAGATAAAGTCAAGGATATTGTTGATTGGTCTCAACCATCCACCGTCAGCGAAGTAAGAGGATTTCTTGGAATAACGGGATGGTATAGGATTTTTGTCAAGGACTATGCACATATTGCTGCACCTTTGATGGAACTCCTGAAGAAAGGAATGAGGATCGAGTGGAAGACTGAGCACGAGTCTAGTTTTGCTAAGCTAAAAGAATTCTTGGTCTCAGCTCCTATCTTAAAGCTTCCAGATTGCAGTAAGGAATTCAGTTCATTTTTAATTCCAATGTTGATTTAGTCATGATCCCCCTCTTGATCACAGGGGACAGCTCGTGAGGTTCTCGTTGTAGCTAGGATTACCTAGCTTAGGGATTTGATCCACGTCTTGCGTTCTTTGCGGTGGATATCCACGACTTGCGTTCTTTGCGGTGGGATGTCCATGTCCTGCTTTTTATGCGGTGGACAAATCTAGTTGTATGGGAAACTAGGTGGCAACGGGTGGAGTTAACACTCACTGGGGGATTTCATGCCTCCAAGACATTGGAAGTTTAAATGAAATGAGTTATTGAGTGAATTTTTACTAGAAGATTGTTTTGGTGCCGCTTTGAAAAAACTGTTTGAAGGGCTGTCTTAACACAACCTGTGAATCGGAATTAATCAATGAGTGTATATGTTGAACAAAAAATGTGTTAGTAATTAGGACACACAAGAAAAATTGTGAGTATGGGGGTGGAAAGTGGGGGCTTGGCTCGGGTTGCCAATGCCTATGAGAAGGGTGGTCCCGATTGGTCGGGAACTCTCCGTCCCCATAGTACGGTAAATGACGCTAGAATTGCTAATTGCACCAAAAGCAGTGAAGTCCCAAGTGTACATGCCTCTGAAAGCAATGGGGAAAAAGACACTCGAGACTTTTCTCCTTATGGAAGGTGAGTCTTAGGACCAATAATTGGTTAGACATGCTTTCCTCAGCGGGGTGGAACTAGATCTTCTTTCTAGGAGGCTCGACTCAATTCACTTGGTGATGAGAGCTTGTCGGCTAGTTGATCCCTTAAACAACTTTGTTTGCTTCTGGTACAGATCTAGTGGCCACCAGGTTTATCATCAAAACCGTCGTTTGAGATGACGGGGTGGGGACCTCACAAGTGCGTATAAAGTGATATCTCACCTCAATGTGCTTTGTCCTTGAATGAAAGGTTGAGTTCTTCACAAGATGGATAGCACTTTGGCTATCACTGTACAAGACACAATTATCTTGTTTGAATACAAGCTCTTCTAAGAATCTGTGAAGCCACAGAATTTTCTTTGCTTGCCTCCTTCATTGCTACATACTCTGCTTCTGTGGTAGAAAGTGAGACCACTTTCTGCAGCTTTGAAGCCCAGCTTACTGTTGTGCCTCCAACCGTGAAAACATAGCTCGTAGTGCTTCTTCGAGTATCTTTGTCACCTGCCATATCTGCATCAGCATACCCTTGAAGAAAAATATCAATTCCTCCAAAATACAAAGCATTTGTTGTTGTCCCTTTTAGATACCTAAGTATCCACTTCACAGCTTGACAATGCTCTTTACCTGAGTTGTCCATGAATCTACTCACATCTCCCATTGCATGTGCAATGTCTGGCCTTGTCCAAACCATAGCATACATTAGAGAACCTACCACTACAGCAAATGGAACTTTAGACATATAGGCTATCTCCTCTTGTGTCTTTGGACACATATCCTTCGTTAGTTTAAAGTGATCAGCCAAAGGTGTAGAAATTGGTTTTGCATTTTGCTTTGCAAACCTTTCTAGTACCTTCTTGAGATAGCTTTATTGTCTTCTGTGTCCTATCCCTTGATATTTTCATACCAAGTATCCTCTTTGCAGCACCTAAATATTTCATTGAAAAAGATTTAGACAAATCCTCTTTTAGATCTTTCATGTCCTCCATGTTAGCACTTGCAATCAACATGTCATCAACGTACAACATTAAGATGATGAATTTTCCATCTCCCAAATTCTTCGTGTAGACACAGTGATCCGAATTGCATCTTGTGAATCCATGATACAACATCCATCGATCAAACTTCAAGTACCATTGTCTTGATGCTTGCTTTAAACCATACAAGCTCTTATTTAATCTGCAAACCATTTTCTCGTTACCTTTTACTTCATACCCCTTTGGTTGAAGCATGTAGATTTCCTCCTCTAAGTCACCGTGAGGGAATTCCGTATTTACATCCATTTGCTCAAGATTTAGATCATGAGCAGTGACGACAAGGCTTAAGACAAGCCTAATTGAGTTCATTTTTACAACAGGAGAATATATTCCATTGAAGTCAATACCTTTTTTTTGAGAAAACCCTTTTACCACAAGCCTAGACTTGTACCTTTTCTTCCCATCTTCTTCTTCCTTTAGCTTGTACACCCATTTGTTTTGAAGTACCCACTTACCTTTAGGCAACTCAACCAACTCCCATGTTTGGTTGCGATGTAGTGAGTCCATCTCCACTTGCATGCTCTTCATCCATTCTTCTTTGGATTTGTGTTGCATAGCTTCTTCGTATGATTCCGGCTCTCCAGAATCTGAGATCAAGAGATGGTTGAAGGAAGGAACAAACATTTTTGGAGGTCTACTTGCTCTTGTAGATCTTTAGGGAATAGGTTGAGGCTCCTCATTTGGTTGATGTTGTTGCACATTGTCACCGTTTGCAGTCCTTGAGTCTTCACCGTTCTCAAGCTCCATGTACTCATCACCTGTTTCTTTTGTTTTTCTTTCCAAGTAATCTTTGTACATATTTTATTCATTAAAAATTACATCCCTACTCCTTAAGATTTACCATCTGCAGGATTCCATAGGTGATACCCAAAGTCACCTTCTCCATAGCCAATGAAGAAACACTTTTTGGACTTTGCATCTAGCTTTGATCTTAGGCTTCTATCTATGTGCATGAAAGCCTCAAACCCAAACACTTTGAGAAATGCATGACTCACCGGTTTACCTGTCCATGCCTCTTCTGGAACTCCCCCATCCAATGCCATTGAGGGTGACCGGTTGATTAAGTACACGGACGTACTTACAGCTTCCACCCAAAGCTCAAGCGGTAGACTTTCATGTAGCCACATGCTTCGTGCTCGCTCCATGATTGTCATGTTCATCCTTTTCAAAATCCCATTTTGTTGAGGTGTCCTTGGGGCTGTCCTTTGCCTCCGCTAGCACAAAAGCTTTCAAAAGCTTGGCTGCAATATTCGTCTCCATTGTCGGATCTGAGGCATTTAACCTTGGTGCCTGTTTCATTCTCCACAAAGGCTTTCCACCTTTGAGATATGGAAATACATCGAAATTATTCTTCATGACATAAACCCATGTTTTTCTAGTCGCATCGTCTATGAATGTTACATATTACAATGAGACACCAAGTGATGATGACTTGCAAGACCCCAAACATGAGAATGAACCAACTCAAGTGTTTTATTTTTTCTTTCATTTCCTGATTTTTGAAATTTTACCCTCTTTTGTTTACCATAAACACACTCTTCACAGAACTCAAAGTCCACTTCTCTCAAACTTGGTAGAAGCTTCTTCGTTTGAAGGATTTGCATTCCTTTGGCACTCATATGCCCAAGCCGGTAGTGCCAGACCGTGTTGTCAACTTCTATAGTTGTTGCACAAGCTGAAGGTTGTGTGCTGATAGTACACAAGTAAAGTGTACCAACCTTTTCTCCCTTGGAAACCACCGAAGATCCCTTTGAGATCTTCCACCGTTTATTTTCGAATGCAATGTTATGACCTTCATTGTCCAATTGTCCTGTAAAGATCAAATTTTTGCGAAGAGAAGGAACATGCCTAACATCTTTAAGCTTCCATTCATTTCCGTTAGCAGCTTTGACAGAAATTGTACCTTTGCCGACAATCTCACAAGCTTCATCATCTCCCAATTATACAAACCCAAAATTACCTTTGGTGTAATCTTGGAAATGTTGCTTGGGTGGTTTCGCATGGAATGAAGACCCGGAATCTACTATCCAGGAATTAGACACATTGTCTAATGAAAGAATTAGAGCATCTTTCTCTACTTTACCTACCACATTGGCCTCCGATGTTGGCTTGTTGTCTTGAGACTCTGTCTCCTTCTTCTTCTTGGACCAGCAATCCTTCTTGACGTGGCCCTTCTTGCCGTAGTTCCAACATTCAAGAGCTGACTTTGTGCGTGACTTGCTCCGCCTTGAGCAATCACGACCCTTTTGGTTTTTGAACCTCTCTTTAGCCCTTCCTCTTGTTTCCACTGATAGTGCAGCACTTGATGATTCTCCTGTGCTTCTCCTTCGCATTTCCTCGCTTAGGAGAACACCCACAACATCATCAAACTTAAGAGTATTTGTGCCAGAGATAGAATTACTTACAGCCATCACAAGGCTGTCCCAACTATCCGGTAGAGATGATAGTATAAGGAGAGCTCGCACTTCGTCATCGAAATTGATTTTCACTGATCGAAGTTGACTTATGTTTGTGTTAAAGTCATTTAGGTGTTCTGCAACTGAACCATTCTCTGCCATCTTTAGTGCTTCATAAGAAATACCTTATTGGATGCAGATGGTTTCTCGTAGAAGTCATCAATTGACTTCATCAAGTCCTCCGTGGTCTTCATCTCCAAAACATTGAAGGCCACCGTTGACGCCAAACTTAACCGGATTGTTCCAAGTGCCTTTTGATCAAGGACAATCCATGCTTCATCTGCCATTGTTGCGGGCTTCTTCGCAAGATCGCCTAGTGGCAAATAGAGGTCCTTCTAGTAGAGATAGTCTTCAATTTGCATCTTCCAATGTTGGTAGTTTCTGCTGTTGAACTTCTCAATCTTGAGCTTCCCTTTCTCCTCCATAACTCCCACTCAATTAAAGGAATCCTTTCCTTGAGATAATTTAGCTACGAGCAAATCTTGCTCTGATACCAGTTGTTGTTAGGAAATATGACGTAGCTAAATAGATATTTGAGTAGATTACTTAATGGAGAGAGATAGATTTCACACACAAGAGATTATAGAGTAGAGAGAGAGAGAGAGAGAGTACACACGATATACGTGGTTCACCCAAGGTGGGCTACATCCATGGGAAGCATCCACTCAATGGCTTTAGTACTTCAAAACAAGAAGTAGTTTACAAAGGGATTATACCCTTAATAGAGCTTTCACCTTCTTCACTCTCACCACCTCACATCCACCTTGTTGCATCAACTTCACACTATATAATGTGTGTAGAAATGGCCTCCTTTTATAGGCCAAAAGGGCTGCCCTCTCTCATGAGAGGCAGCCATGTGTACCCGCCCTTGTGTAGATAAGTCCAAATCGGACCCTCCAATCTGGCCCTGTGTGGCCGCCCTTGAGAAGACAAGTCCACTTTTGAATTCGGCCACCAGCCATTGAATTTGGCCACCGGCCACTGGCTATTGACTTCCGACCACCGGCCACCACCGGCCATTGACTACCGGCCACTGGCTATTGACTTCCGACCACCGGCCACCACCGGCCATTGACTACCGGCCACTGGCCAACCGAAGACCGGTCGTTTTCTGACAACTTTTTGACTGTCGCCCGTCCATAATATTCTAGAGAAAAGGAATATTCCAGCCCCTGAATTTTCTGGCGAGTGATTTTTCTTCATGCATGATGGCTTCTCCTCATAATGAGGGCCTTACAAATGTGTGTTTTTACCACAAAAAATTACAAGGGGTAAATCAGGTTCCATACTTAACAGTAAACACAGTAGCTACACTCCGTTCACAAATTGACCTTGAAACAATAGACATAGTTTTTTTCAATAGATCTAGCTTGGACAGGTGGTGGACCTTCAAACCACCTTGGACTTAAACCTCCATAACACAATGGATAGTAGGTGGGACAAGTGGTAGAGCTCTACGCCAAACAATCCATGGTAGTAAGCATAGTAGCTACACTCCATTCACACATTGACCTTCAAACAATAGAGATAAATTTTTTTCAATAGATCTAGCTTGGATAGGTGGTGGAACTTCATACCGCCTTGGGCTAAAATCTCCATAACACAATGGATAGTAGGTTGGACAAGTGTTGGACCTCTAGCCGAAATCATCCACTCTATCAGAGTAGAGATATGACTATTCAATGGAGTAATCTTGGACAGGTGGTGGACCTTCAAACCACATAGGTCTAGAACCTGCATAACACAATGGCTAGTAGGCTGGACAAGTGATGGTTCTCTATCCAAACCATCTATGGTAGTAAACATAGTAGCTACACTCCATTTACACATTGAACTTCAAACAATAAAGATAGCTTCTTTCAATAGAGCTAGCTTGGACAGGTGGTGAACCTTCAAACCACCTTGGGCTAAAACATCAATAACACAATGGATAGTAGGTTGGACAAGTGATAGACCTCTATCCCAAACCATCCACACTATTAGAGTAGAGATAGGAATATTCAATAGAGCTAGCTTGGATAGGTGGTGGACCTTCAAACCACCTTGGGCTGAAACCTCCATAACACAATGGTTAGTAGGTTGTACAAGTGTTGGACCTCTGTCCCAAACCTTCCATTGTAGTAAACATAGTAGCTAGACTCCATTCACACTTTAACCTTCAAACAATAGTGATAGATTCTTTCAATATGGATAGGTGGTGGATCTTCAAACAACCTGTTGGGATTAAAGCCCAAGTGGCCTCTTATGCGGATATGGCCGGCCGCCCGCCTAACTCACTTACCTCTAACTCTTTGTATATACTAACATATTCTTTGTGAATACTAAGGAATTGGGAGATAACCCTTCTAACAGATCTCTGCGTACTGTGTACTGTGTAAGCTCACTGTGTGTGTGTGTGTGAGAGAGAGAGAGTCGACCCACGCTCTGCTCCGCGACTTCAATTGGTATCAGAGCCTTGGTTCAGTGCGGATTTGCGCAATCGCGCGCACGCACACTTTTCTGGCAGATTCTGGATCCGGAGTTCGAAAATTCACACTCGGCGTTCCGGGAGCGTTTCCACCAGGTGACCTGGCAGGTGACCTGAGGTTTTACCCCCCTTTCGAAGCCGTTTATGCCCTCAGAATTTCGTTCTGAGCACTACAGCAGAAGATAGATTTCAGCCGCAAAGAAATCCGTTTTGTGTAGATTGGCAAGCAGGAGGTGGTCGACATCAATATCGACATCGACATACATCACTTATTCGTCTTCAGAGCATCATCTATAGACCAGGTACACATATATATCATCAGATATATATATTGCAGTCTGCATTGCTACTTCTTGTGCTTGCCAGGTTCCAGGGGAGGTGTGGCCATACGACGGCTTGACACCACTGGCATGTATTGCAGATTGATGTACTGTGATTGTGGGTCTGCTAGTTGTGAGTCACGCTAGCAGACAGACCGCTGCAGCGGTCATAGGACAGTGATTGGTCTATTATAGGATGTATGCTAGTTCTGGACAGTTTGCTGAGCCATCTGAGAGGGTCGTGTGTGAGGTTTTTTGAAGCCAAGCACTGGGGGCTGGGTTACCCAGTGTGAGGTGGATTAGGTTGCTGGAGTTCCCCTCTACACGCATCCTCTTCGGCGACTTTTATCCCTTAGGATGTATGACTTTGTGTAGACACTGGATTGCATCTTATGCGTCAGGCCGTTGAGGCATTGTTCAGAGTTCAGTCTTGAGACAGATACAGGTTCTGTCATCGCCCAGAGAGGAGACAGTGTATGCTTACAGGATTTGTCACTGGTCAGCTATTTATGATTGTTTTTTGAGCTATCTTTTGGTTCCCAGAGCTCAGTTTACAGGGGAGACTCTGTCAAAAATTTTCAAAAATACTGACAGTTCCTGAGGAGAGGTGTTCAGCTTGTTGATTATAGCTTGTTTACTGTGTACAGAGGCCAGTTTACAGGGGAAACTCTGCCGGATTTTTCTCAGGAGTAAACAGTTTGGCAGATATGGCATCTTCTCACAGTGAGACTCTTTACAACATAAAGAAGCTGGATGGCACAAACTTTCCATTCTGGAAGAAGCAGATTTGGCAGGTTTTGGTGCAGAAAAAACAAGTGAAGCCACTGAAGCTCAAAGGGGAGAGACCAGAATTTATGGCTGAAGATGAGTGGGAAGAGCTTGACGAGTTAGCTTGTTCCACAATCATGCTGACACTCGCAGAAAATGTTTACTTCAACGTAGCAGAAGAGACTACAGCGTATGGCGTATGGCAAAAGCTATGTGATATGTACGAGAAACAAAGTGCTGCTTCTCAGATTTACTGGCTCAAGAAATTGGTGGATTTGAAGATGAAGGAAGGGACAGCCATGTCAAATCATCTGAATGAATTTCACTCAATTTTCAGCCAGTTAACAGCACAAGAGATAGTCTTTCCAGATTCAGTGAAGGCTATGTTTCTCTTAATCACTTTGCCAGACAGTTGGGATACTTTTCGTACAGCGTTAAGTAATTCTGTCGCGCCAGAAGGTCTTACAAGTGCCAATGTAGAAGGCAGCTTGCTCACAGAGGAAGTGAACAGGAAGAACATTGACAAAGGCAAAGGCAATAGTGCTTTGGTCGTTCGAGGGAGACAACAGTTTAAAGAGAAGAAGGGTAAGAAGGCACAAAACCGAAGTAAGTCTCGTGATTCGAAGTCAAAGGATGACATAGAATGCTACCATTGTGGCAAGAAGGGTCACATGAAGCGAGACTGTACGAAGTGGAAACAAGGAAAAGGCAAAACAAAGAGTTCTGAGCAAGATGAAAAGAAGAGTTCAGTGAAGATTGAAGAGGTGAATGTCACAGGATCTGGTTCAGACAGTGATTCTGGTATAGCAGCTGGTGACATCTTCCTTACAAGCAATCTTGATTCTGTTTTCTTGACTGCAGAGGATGGACATGCTATGAGTGATTGGATTATCGACTCAGGGGCATCTTTACATGTTTCTCTGCACAAAGAGTGGTTTACATCATATGTGGCTACTAAAGACTATGTCAGACTTGGCAATGAGCAGGTTTGTGACATACTTGGAGTGGGAGATGTGCAGTTGAAGTTTCAGAATGGCTCTTCTTTATGGCTCAAGAATGTCAGACATGTTCCAGCAATCCGAAAGAGCTTGATTAGTACAGGGAAGTTGGATGATGCGGGTTATGTGACAGTTTTTGGGAACAGCGCTTGGAAGATCTCCAAAGGTTCGATGACTGTAGCACATGGCAGCAAGTCAGGAACTCTGTACACTTTACATGTTTCAGAGGTTAAAAACCATGTAATTAATGTGATTGAGCAGCCAAGTGTGTCACTGTGGCATCGTAGGTTGGGACATATGTCAAAAAGAGGAATGGAAATACTTTCTCATTATGGTTATTTGCCTGGCTTTTCATTTCAAGATTTCGAGTTTTGTGAGCATTGTGTTTATGGTAAGCAAACACAGGAACCGCACAGATCAAAGAGGAATCGTAGGGACGAACGGTTAGCTCTTGTACACAGTGACCTATGCGGACCAATGCCTAGTTTGTCACTAGGGGGAGCAGCGTACTTTTGTACATTCATAGATGACTATTCTCGCAAAGTATGGGTTTACTTCTTGAAGCACAAGGATGAGGTGCTCAAGGTCTTTAAGACATTCTTGCAGCTGGTGGAGAATCAGAGTGGTCAGAAGCTGAAGTGCTTGAGAACTGACAATGGTGGAGAGTACGTTTCCAAAGCTTTTCAAGACTTTTGTGAAGAAAAAGGGATTAAGCGGGAACTTACTGCACCATATAATCCTTCACAGAATGGGGTTGCAGAACGTATGAATAGGACCATACAAGAGAAGGTCAGAAGCATGTTGTCAAATGCTGAGTTGCCTGATGGATTTTGGGCGGAAGCAGTGGCTACAGCAGTCCATTTGATCAACAGGTCTCCTAGTAGGGTTCTGGATAAGAGTGCAGTGGCCGAGATGCTATGGACAGGCAAGGCACCTTCGTATAAGCATCTCAGAGTCTTTGGTTGTGAAGCTTATAGCCATATTCCTAAGGAGTTCAGAAATAAGTTAGAACCAAAGAGCAAGAAGTGTATATTTCTTGGCTACGGAGAATCGGGCGAGATGGGTTACCGGCTTTGGGATCCTGAGTCCAGAAAGCTTATTCGTAGCAATGATGTGCATTTCAATGAAGCCAAGTTTCACGCTAAGCCAGAGAAGACAGAGGAGATCAGAAGAGTTGTCTTCAGGGAAGATGGACCTAGTGCTAGCACATCAAGACAGCATGGTCAGGCTCAGGAACAGCCTATAGTGGCTAGAGAGGCAGAATCAGTTGTGGTGAGACGTTCTGAGCGTGTCTCCAAACCACCTGATCGTTATGTGCCATCTCTAAATTATGTCATGCTCACAGATTGCGGAGAACCATCTTGTTACAAGGAAGCATTACAAGTGGTTGACTCGAAAAAATGGCAGTTGGCCATGCAGTCAGAGATGATAGCTCTGCATAAAAACCAGACATGGAAGTTGGTTAAATTACCACAGGGCAAAAAGGCTCTACCTTGTAAATGGGTTTACAGGTATAAGATCACCGCTCATGATAGTCAGCCAAAGTACAAAGCAAGGCTTGTTGCCAAGGGCTTTAAGCAAGAACAAGGCATTGACTTTGATGAAGTCTTCTCTCCAGTGGTCAAGATGACTACATTGAGATGCTTTCTTGCATTGGTTGCTATATTGGATTTGGTGTTGCACCAAATGGATGTCAAGACAGCGTTCTTGCATGGTGATTTAGATGTGGAAATTTACATGCAGCAGCCAGAAGGGTTTGTTGAGAAAGGCATGGAACATTTGGTATGCCAGTTGTTAAAGAGTCTTTATGGCTTAAAACAATCACCGAGGGCATGGTACCATAAGTTCCACCAGTTTATGCTTTCTCAAGGCTACAAACGTAGTGAGTTCGATCACTGTCTATATACAAAGAAGGCTAAGGATGGCAGTTGGCTGATCCTTATTTTGTATGTGGATGACATGTTGATTGCTGGCAAACACTTGGAAGAAATTTCAGCTTTGAAGTCAAAGATGGCAAAATCGTTTGACATGAAAGACATGGGTGAGGCAAGTCATATACTTGGTATGCGCATTGAGAGAGACAGATCAAAGAAGTTGATTTGGTTATCTCAAACAGAGTATATTGACAAGGTTTTGCAACGTTTCAATATGGAGAAGGGAAAGGCATTGAGTGTTCCATTGCCACCATATGTGAAACTTAGCAAACAAGATTGTCCTGTGTCTGAGGAAGAAAAGGCTGAAATGGATAAGATTCCATATGCGTCTGCAGTGGGTAGTTTGATGTATGCAATGATTGCTACACGTCCGGATATTGCATTTGCAGTGGGAGTGGTTAGCAGATATATGTCAAATCCCGGCAAGAAACATTGGGAGGCAGTGAAAGGTATCATGAGATACTTAAAACATACAAAGAGTATGCGCATATGCTATGGTAGTCAGGATTTGAGTGTCAGAGGATACACTGACTCAGATTATGCAGGAGACTTGGATAAGAGGAGATCTACATCAGGCTATGTCTTTACATTGGCTGGAGGTGCCATATCATGGCGATCTCGATTACAAGATTGTGTTACGCAGTCTACTACAGAAGCTGAGTATGTTGCAGCAAATGAGGCATGCAAAGAAGCTATTTGGCTTGGTAGATTGGTTGCAGACTTGGGAATCAATGCAGATATGCCAGAGTTATATTGTGATAGTCAAAGTGCTATACAATTGGCAAAGAATCCAGTGTTCCATTCGAAGACTAAGCATATTGATGTGAAGTATCACTTCATTAGGGAAGTACTTGAAGACAAGCAGATACAACTGCTGAAGATCCACACCAAGGACAATCCTGCTGATCTACTCACAAAGGGACTTCCAGGAGAGGGCTTTGTGCATTGTCGTGAGTTATTGGGCATTGGATAGATGGCAGCCATGTAAATCTTTGTACATTTATGTTCATAGATTTACAGTTACTTAAAGTGCCACATTGGACTTTAAGTGGGAGGTTGTTGGGATTAAAGCCCAAGTGGCCTCTTATGCGGATATGGCCGGCCGCCCGCCTAACTCACTTACCTCTAACTCTTTGTATATACTAACATATTCTTTGTGAATACTAAGGAATTGGGAGATAACCCTTCTAACAGATCTCTGCGTACTGTGTACTGTGTAAGCTCACTGTGTGTGTGTGTGTGAGAGAGAGAGAGTCGACCCACGCTCCGCTCCGCGACTTCACAACCTTGGACTAAAACCTCCGCAACACAATGTTTAGTAGGTTGGACAAGTGGTGGACCTTTTTCCCAAACCATCAATGGTAGTAAACATAGTAGCTCTGCTCCATTCACACATTGAGCTTTAAAAAATAGAGATAGCTTCTTTCAATAGATCTAGCTTGGACAAGTGGTGGACCTTCAAACCCTTGGGCTAAAACCTCAATAACACAATGGTTAGTAGGTTGGAAAAGTGCTAGACCTCTACCCCAAACCATCCACTTGATCAGGCTAGAGATAGGACTCTTCAATAAAGCTAGCTTGGATAGGTGGTACCACCTTGGGCTAAAATATTCATTATACAATGGTTATTAGGTTAGACAAGTGGTGGACCTCTGCCCCAAACCATCCATGGTAGTAAACGTAGTAGCTACACTCCATTCACAGATTGATCTTCAAACCACATAGGGCTAAAATCTCCATAACACAATGGATAGCAAGTTGGACAAGTGGTGGACCTCTTCCCCAAACAATCCATGGTAGTAAACATAGAAGCTATACTCCATTCACACATTGACCTTCAAAGAATAGAGATAGCTTCATTCATTAGAGATAGCTTAGATAGGTGGTGGACCTTCAAACCACCTTGAACTAAAAAAATTTAACAAAAGGGATAGTAGGTTGGACAAGTGGTGGACGGTTGTCACAAACCATCCATGGTAGTAAATATTATAGATACACTACATTCACACATTGACCTTCAAAAAATAGAGATACGACTATTAAATAGAACTAGCTTGGACAGGTGGTGGACCTTCAAATCACCTTGGACTAAACCCACCATAGCACAAGGGATAGTAGGTTGGACAAGTTGTGGACCTATGCCCCAAACTATCCATGGTAATAGAGATAGTAGCTACACTCCATTCACACATTGACCTTGAAACATTAGGGATAACTTGAACAAGTGGTCCACCTTCAAACCACCCTAGGCTAAAACCTTCATAACACAATGGATACAGAGTGGATAGTAGGTTGGACAAGTAGTGGACCTCTGGCCCATACTATCCATGGTAATAATCATAGTAGTTACACTCCATTCACACATTGACCTTCAAATAATAGAAATATCTTCTTTCAATAGAGCTATCTTGGAGAGGTGGTGGACCTTCAAACAGCCTTGGGCTAAAACCTTGATAACACAATGGATAGTAGGTTTGACAAATGGTGGACCTCTGCCCCAAAACATCCATGGTAGTTAACAAAGTAGCTACACTCCATTCACACATTGACCTTAAAACAATAGAGATAGCTTCTTTCAATGGAGATATCTTGAACAGGTGGTGGACCGTCAAAAAATCTTGGGCTAAAACCTCCATAACACAATGGATAGTAGGTTGGACAAGTGGTGGAGCTTTGCCCCAAACCATCCATGGTAGTAAACAAAGTAGCTACACTCTATTCACACATTGAATTTGAAACAAAAGAGATATCTTTATGCGATTTATATAGCTTGGACAAGTGGTGGACCTTCAAATCAACCTGGGCTAAAACCTCAAGAACACAATGGATAGTAGGTTAAACAAGTGGTGGAGGCTTTGCCCCAAACCATCCACGATAGTAAATCTAGTAGCTACACTCCATTCACTAATTGACCTTCAAACAATAGAGATATGTCTATTCAATAGAGCTAGCTTGCACAGATGGTAGACCTTTAAACAACCTTAGGCTAAAACCTTCATAACACAATGATTAGTAGGTTGGACAAGGGGTGGACCTCTGTACCAATCCATCCATGGTAGTAAACATAGTAGCTACACTCCTTTCACACATTGACCTTGAAACAATAGCGATAGCTTCTTTCAATAGATCTAGCTTGGACAAATGGTGGACCTTCAAACATCTAGGGCAAAAACCCCCATAACATAATGGATAGTAGGGTGGACAAGTGGTGGACCTCTTCCCCAAACCATCCATGCTAATAGACATACTAGCTACACTCCATTCACACATTGACCTTGAAACAACATACATAGCTTGTTTCAATAGAACTATCTTGGACAGGTGGTGGACCTTCAAACCACCTTGGGCTAAAACCTCCATAACACAATGGATAGTAGGTTGGACAATGGGTGGACCTATGCCCCAAAACATCCATGGTACTAAACATAGTAGCTACACTCAATTCACACGTTGACCTTGAAACAATAAAGATAGCTTGTTTCAATAGAGCTAGCTTGGACAGGTGGTGGACCTTCAAGACACCTTGAGCTAAAGCCTCCATAATACAATGGATAGTAGGTTGGACAAGTGGTGGAACTTTGCCCCAAACCATTCATGCTAATAGACATAGTAGCTACACTCCATTCACACATTGACCTGAAACAATAGAGATAGCTTGTTTCAGTAGAACTAGCTTAGACAAGTGGTGGACCTACAAACCACCTTGGAAGTAGGTTCGACAAGTGGTGGACTATATTTTTTAGTAACAACTGTATTTTTTTTTTCTAGGAAGATATGGAACCAAAAGAAAATGTTACAAGGGTGGTTGTCTCAATTGACTATATTTGCAATGATCAAAGGAATTGGTATCTAGATATACATGGTGTGGAGGGTGCACAATTTCATAAGGGGCATCTATTATTGCAAAGAAAGAGAATGAAAGTCCATTTGAAGATGTTGGCCAAGTAGTGGAAGACTCTATCTCTACAGTTGATGGTCATCCACATGTGGAATGCATTGATATTTTAGTCCCAATGAATAAAGAATTACCATTATCTCTAGGACCATATGCATTCTCACGCATGTCTCAAAATAAAGATGAGACAATGTTTTCTCGAGGATGGAAGATTGAAGAGTCAACTCAAGGTGTCACAACAGATCAACTTCAAAGCTCCATCATAGCCACACTACGGGGAAGAAGGTGAAAGCTTCATGACCACCTATAAACAAGAAAGTCAAAGTGCAAAAAGTAGCACTTAAGGAGACTAGTTCTATTTTGGATGTAGACAATGCATCTCTAGCATCCTCAACACAAGGTTCAACATCCAACATGAGAATCGTGGATCCAGAAACTCTAGAGGCAGAGGCCATGAAAGGACAAGAAAAAGATACAGGTGGAATGAATAACTATAGAAGCTATTTACCTTTCCAATATAAGGAGTTTGATATCCCTATTCAAAATTGTTGGCTGGCTCTTGATCACTATAATGTACGTACTATTGATGGAAAACATGCTGAAAGCATGCTATTTTGATTTTCCCGGAGTACAACGAATTCTGCAGCGTGTGCATATTTAATGCCTGTTCAAAATGCAAAGGCAAACACCTTTGGCAGCAGAAAAGGTACAAGAGGGAAAACTACAAGATTATCATTATTGGATTCTTGATGGCCAACATTCAATTTATGCCGCAAAAGTTTTGCTTCACAATGAACAAAAAAACAGTGAGATATTTCAAAGATTAATTGTTGACGTGTATTAATTTTGAAAGGCTCGTATTATTGTAAATGCTCCTCCAATGGTTGCAACTGCTATATTTGCCATTGCAAATTATGAGGCTAAAGAATTGTATGTCAAGCAACCTTACAGTCAAATATTGCGGCATTTGCGACGTCAACGGATCTATTTAGGACGACCATCAAGGACAGCAAGTGGAGTTGCAGAGGGACATACATCTCGTGCTGGATTGGATGTAAATGTATTTCTTCTTCTTTCTTATTTTCTTTAATTGAACACTTGAGTTCAATATTCTCATTGGTGTTATGTTTGTTTCTAGACTTTCTTCAATTGGCAAGAATGAGTGGAGGAGCAAGTTGGTTTGCTAAACAGGCACACATGGTTACATATTCCGATCAAGTTTATAGTTGTTGGGTAGAAATTATTACAAGGCTTGAGGAGGAGAACAAAAAACCCCCAACATTAGTATTTAGATTTCTTTGCGGTCTTGAGGAATCAGAGGTAAAGATCATTCAAGAAGAAATTAAAGATGAGAAGATTTTATTGTCAAAGAGTGCAAAAGATGGTGATGCAATTGATATGTATGATCAAATCAAGCAACTCAAACAAGACAAACTCATTCAAGATGCACTTCTTGAAGGCTTCAATGCTTTGAATGAATCATCACCATGTAAAGATTGGGAGGAAATAGTCAACATGTATAAAATCAATGATGCATTTTAAAACCATTCTAATGCTATGTGAGCAATGGCTCAAAAATAGCTTGAAGCGTGGAACAAAAAAAAAATGGATTTTCCGAATGAATCTATAAAATATATGCAATGGGCAATTCACCTTCGCAAGGAGAAAATTGAGTCTCTTGATTTTCCATGGTCCATCTATGTGGTGATCCTATAGATGGAAGGAAATCTCTACTTAAAGCACCACTTCAACAACCAGATTTCTATTGGCTTATGCATTTTAGACTTGACAAACACTATGGGGACAACTTGCAATGGACTGAGGAGATATTTAGCAATGCTTTGGATGGGGATGAAGGCTGTTTCTGGAGTCTCAATTGATCCTGGATTTGTGTTTCTTGCATTTATAGATTTCTCTAAACTCACAAAATTTCAATGTGCATTCCAGGGTATGGGAGATAATGTGAGCTACTATTGTTGTGGTGCCTTGCATCACTTTCCATTAGCACCTTGCAAAGGAGCAATTCAATTTCTTGTGGTTATTGCCTTATTGTGACAAGATAATGCATTTGAAGACCTAAGATGGAGATCAAAACAACATCCCATGCCAATTGATTATTCTTTGCTTTAAGTAGAAAATGAAGACATGTCAGATTTGCAATATTTGGAAGCCAAAAAAAGAGTTTTCGTCAAGCACTACATTCATACATACTGTTTTGAAGATTGCAAGCTTGTAGATCTCTTTAGTGATTGCAAGCTTGTAGATCTCTTTAGTGATGGCTCTCTGTTTGCACAAGAAGGATTACAACAAAAAAAAGATGTCATCTGCTTAGTTGAGAGCGTGCAAGATCAAGGAACCTTAGCAACCAGGCTTCTCAAATTTGCTAAGGTCCATGCTGATATAGAAAAGTGGGATGGCCTTCAAGATAAACAACCTACTTTGCAATTAGCTGACGATGTGCCAATCAGAGAAGAGATTTCTCCGCAAGAAGAAGAAGGAGAAGAAGACCAAACTCCTTTGTCAATGGAGGCCTACTTGGAAATGGAAGGACGTATGTTTTGAACTTCTTGTATATGTTAACATCTATTCTTGTTGATTTGATACTCTTAATAATAGAATTTTTTAATGTAGTATTTTTTGAGTCCATCTTTTTCATCTTCAAGAATTAAAGGTTTAAATGTAGAGAATAATCTTATAATTTTTGAGTGATAAACCCTTAGATTAACAAAAAACACTAACCTAGACTTAAGAGCTTGAATTGATGAGTTTTAGACCTTGTACTATCCCCTTTATTTTATACTTTCAAGGCTAGCATGGGTAGGTGAACCATACATATATCCCAATCTCAAGAAGTTAGTTAGACCTTCAAACAACCCCATATAGCTTGGACAAATGTTGGACCTTCCATGGAGGCTAATTCAAACAAGTGTGGTGGTGAACCTTCTGTGGGGTCTAATTGTGGTAGACTTAAAACAATAGCCATTTCCATGCGCTGGCTTGGACAAGTGGTAGACCTTGCTTCTATTAAAGTCTCTATTGAGAGAAGAATTGAATATAGAAGAAGAGAGATATTAACAAAGGATGGATTTGTAAATTTGTAGAAAAGGGAAACATGTTGGATTACAAAAATACCTTTCATTGTACAAGTGTCCAAAATGTAGCTATATATTTCATCCAAAATTAACACCTTTGGATAAAGGCTTATCTTTAGACATTAAATCAAGAGGTTATGGCTATGCATGTGTTGAGACTATTGGTTGACTTGAATGAGGAGACACATAGTTTGTTGACTATAACTTTATTTGATGTTTTCAAATATTTATATGGATAGAAGTCTTAATTACACGTGTTAATATGAATTTTAATGGATCAAATCTCAATCAAGTAAATTATGGTTGTTGGTAACTTTATGTGCCCTTTAGTATTTACTAGAGCACTAATTTTTATTAAAGTGTAGGGTGTACACGTTTGTCAACAAAGATTGTAGTCTAGACTAGTGTTGCCTTGTGTACCAATAGTTGCAAGGTGTATAATATTGAGTTTACCTTGAATAAACTCCTAAGTTCAACTTCCACACGTTTACAGTAGGTGATTTAAACTCTAGTGATTTTTGAGAAACCAATGTTATTTGTGTTTTTTAGATTCGTAAATTGGGATAGATAAAGCCCCTGTGGTTGAGTCCGCAATTGTTGAACCCCTTGATTCTATTAGTTCTGACATGCCCAAGGTGGATGATACGTCTATACCAAAGTCTGGTGATGTGCACCTTGACCAAGCTTGCAACAATGACAATAAAGAAATGCCTACTCCAACAATACAACCTAATTCAAAAGAGACTAAAACGTCTGCTCAAGATCCATTTTCATTTGTTGCTACTTCATCTAGTGCAGATGTTGAGAAGTCCATACTCACAATTATTTTGCACTTAAATGGTATGCTATTGAAACGTTCCCCTCAGCCGTCCTCACACCAATAGTGAGTTCAACTAGATCCAAAAAGATATATTATACTTAGGCCAGTTACATCCAATTCTTGAAGACTATATTACAGAGGCTTAATGTTGTAATTTGGTTGACAGCTACTAGGAACAATCTACTTCAAGTTCTTACAACACTAGAGAGATTAGAAAAAGGTACATTGCCTTTCTTTGCAATTTGGAATCAAGAAAGTTGCTACACTTGTCAAAGCAATAAATTATTTAGACCTGACAATCCAACCATTGAGGCAATGTTCAAGCCGCTAGCTAAAATTGCCATGGGGTATGAATGTGACCCACAAAGAACAATGCTTATTGATGACTCTCCTTACAAGGGATGCATTTCCCCTGCAAACAGTTGTATGTTTCCATCCCAATTTAATGGTGAAAAATTGGTTGACAATGTGATCTTAGAGAAGTTGCTTCCCTACTTGTTTGAGCTGGACGAGACAAGGGATGTGCGGAATTTCATTGCCTCTAATCGTTATGGTCAGCCAACATTGACAAATGAGAGTGAATATAAGAAATCAAAGAGAATTGGAAGAAAAAAATATGATGCTTAGTCAGCCAAGGTTTTCTTTACAGGAAGGATATTTTCTTTTGCAAAATATGACAAAGGTGAAGCTATCTTTGAAGGCAAACACAATCGAGCAAGCGACAAAACTGACAACAATAACATCAAACGAGCCCAAATACAAGAGATACTGGAAAAGGAAGGTACAGCTGTTGAAAGCATGAAGGCACCACAATTGATCAATCTAGCTAGGCAATTGGGATGTACTACAAAGCGGCCATTGAAGGTAGCCACTGCAAATTCTTACATAAACAAGGTCAAAGCTGAGACCAATTTTCTAAGGCTAAATAAAACAGACCCCTAAGGTACCTTTTATGACTTGAACCTTGTTTCACATACTTGAATATACATGTGCATGGTATCAAATTTTTCTTTTTGTTTCTTCTTGCAGATCTCAAAAAAAATATTTCTAGATATTCCATGGAGCAATCTTGGGCAGGTGGTGGACCTTTTGGTAAAGCCCCTCATGGGAAATATATCACAAGTCCTCCATGCAATGAGAAGGAAAACATTCAAGAAAGAGCCTAAGAGGTTGGACAGATGGTGGACCTTGCACCTTTTCTCCCATTTCCAATTGAGTCTAGCTATACACCACTATATTGTATGAAGTGTAGCTTGGACAAGTGGTACCTTGAAACAAGAGACCCCTCATCATCAAGCCTAGATTTTACCTATGGTAGATCTTACTTTTCTCCCATTCAGAGTGGAGCCTAGTCTAGCCACATGGTAGACCTTACTTTTCTCCATGCTTCAAAGAAGCATAGATTGGAGAAACAGTGAAGCTTTGTAAGTGTTTATGGGTTGCCGCGACGGACGTCTACAATATAGCTTTCTTGCACTAACATAATGTCAATACTCAAGGAAAGTGACTCAGATGGGGCATGGAGACTCTATGAGATCTTCAATCTCACAAAGTGAACCTTAACAAGAAAACACACTAGCTCAACAAGAAAACCAACACTCAATGATCAGGGAAATCTGCCTATGTCCTTTCTCACATCTCTAGGTCATCACGCCATTTCGGCACTCGAACGGACTCGAAATGCAATGAAACTTTAGGAGGAGGTCTAGGACACTTAAGGGCACTATCCTAGCAAGTCTGGTCGCAATCCAACAAGGTACCAAAATCACAATCCATCATGAAAAAGGTCCTAAAAACTGCAACAGAACTATCCAAAACTATCGTCCTATGATCTAAGAACACTCTCCTATGGTCAAAACGACAAAAACCAGTGAGTTAAGCACTCAAATCTGCAATTAAGGCTCACTAACATGTAGTTGTGAACCACAACAAAACTGACAATGCTTACAGTTAATTGATAGAGCAAAGAGAGAGGAACACAATGCAAGTTTCACATTTGAAAACGGATTACCCAATCATTAGAAAAGTCGATTACAAGTTGGAGCAGCTCATAGCTTCAACGTATGTACAACAGAGCTCTTTGTTCTTCTAAAGATAATCCCCTTTTCACATTAAAATTATTGAACTTTATACCTAGGGCATTCTAAATCGCCAGTGGTGGCCGGTTCACATGGACCTTTACAATTGTCATGACAATATTACAACTCATGGAATTGACTTGCTACTCTGGAATTAGGATTTACATAGAGTATCACTACACTAGCTCGGACAATTAATAGAGTACAAATGTGGTGTCCGGCTACGTGTCCGGCCAGGTGGATGCCCGTTTGATCTTTCCTCAAACATTCCCCCCTTCCTCAATCGCGTTGTCCCTTGACACGACCTTGTGCAGTCTTGTCATAGGGTTTTCTTCAGCTTTGTCTTCAAGGTTGGTCTTGAGCTTCGAAAGAGATTTGTCGTTGATGACACTCCCCCCTTGAGTGATTTATATCTGCCATGTTGTTGATACGTGATTTGATCTTTGATTTTTGAGGCAACTTTTCTTCTTGTTGTTCATTCGCCTCATTGTTGCCACTTTTGGCCACCATGAAGAGGGATTTTCATGTTTTTGAGTTTGTAGAACTGAGCCTCTTTGTGGTGCTGACTTTATGATGGGTTTGCTTTCTATGTCCACTTCAATTTGAGTTTTCCACAATAGGTAGCCGGCATTGCACTGTATGAGCTACTTTTGATTGTTGTTGATGACTCTCTCACGGAATTTATCATTGCTTGTCGTTGTAGGACATTCTTTGACATGCCATTTTTTGATGGAGCTTTGTTGTCAACCTTGGAAATAAAAGGTTTTCTTGATAAGCATATGGAGACCTACAATTTTTGCTCCAAGTCATTGTCGATTGATTTGTGTAGCCATTTCCTTATTGTTGGTGTAGAAGGAATATATACAAGTAGTCGATGATGAGGGTTTCTAGATTAGGATCTTAGAACCTGGATGACCAAAGGAAAAAAAACCTGGTGGAAAAAAAGTGCCTTTGGTATACGCTCTTATTGGAGTTGAGCAAATCCACTTGAAGTACCTGTCATGCAAGGTGAGTGCTTGGGAGAAACAAAGGAAGAGTGTCTAATGAAAGTGCCAATTATGGGACACTCTATATGCATATGAAAATTTGTCGAACAAAAGAATGTAGCGTAAGAGATGGAGATGATGGGTGCTTCAAAGAACAAGTGTTGAGCCAGCAGAGGATCACACCCACATTTTTGCTCACACTCATCATTTTGTAACCATTGATTGTAATAAATGTCTTTCCGACATTAATTTTGATTTGAGCCATTCATTAAGTAACGGGACTCAATTGAGTTTCCAGCTTGTAATCCCGAAGTAATTTCACTTGCTGATGTAATTAGTTAGAGATGTTCTCACCTCCAAGGCTGAGGTATATAAGCCAAAGTTTTTGTAACCTAAAGAGGGCAGATTATTAATCAAAGTGAGTTTTTTGGAGTGCCGTGGCTGTGTCTGAGAGAGAGAGAGAGAGAGAGAGAGAGAGTCTTATCTACTTGCTACGCGAGCTACGGAGCTTCCATTGGAGAAGCGACACCGCCATTGTGTTAGCAACGGCGAGAGCTACACACAGATACCAAGAGTGCACGCTATCGGCTTCTATGTGTGGTAAGTTCCTACGAGCTTCGGTGTGAGTTTTCTTCCAACTCGTGTGTCGGAATGGAGCGTGCAGCATATCTATAGAAACACAATGAGTAGAGCTACACATTAGTACTATTGGGGTCAAGTTTCGATCACCTGTATTTTTTGGCCTGTCTTCATACGCGTTTACCGCACGGAGTGGTTATAGGTTGATTTTGCAGTTCAAGTCTTTAGGGTGTTGTTCTTACCTAGTGTATAGACTTCCCCTTGAGTTTGAGATCGATTCAATGATTCTTGATCCTGTTTCGTATAGCATTTGTTCGTAGTACGGATTTCAGTCACTTGCGTATTTTAGAACTTAGATTTGATTTCCTTAGTAGTGATTGTCATTAGAAGGTCGAGTAGGTGATTTGACACCCACCTAGTTGTTTCCATGCGCCTGCGGCTCAAGCTCCGTCCTCGTCTGACAAATTCTGTTGTTGGTTGAGTTCTCGCTATTTAGCTTTTGCTAGCGGCGTAACCGCCTTAACATTTGGCACCGCTGCTGGGGACGAGAGCCCTAAGTAGGTGACCTTAGACTAATCCTACGAGGTGAGTCGTATAAACTACTTTGTATACTTTAGTTAGAAAAGATCTAGGAGTGGTGGACTCCGAAGATCTCGAGAGATACTAGGAAGTGGGGTATTCCTGGGTCTTCCGTGTTGACAGTATTTTTAGTTTAGCTTAGATTTGTTTGTTGTTTTGTTGGTGTTGAGTAGTTGTTGATAGAAGAAGAATTTGCTAGTCTGTGAGTGGCAGTGGATCTCTTTAAAATCACAATTACCAAACCCATTTTATGATTAGGAATAGCTTAGGTAGGACTTCATTTGATCCTGATCTGGAGCTAGTAATCATTGGAGTATTTGCTTGATATGGTTGATTGCATGATAGATCACTAAACCGTCGAGTTAGTAGTGAAACTTGCAATAAACAAAAGTCAGAGAAATTTTCTGTGTATCTGGGAGCTGCTGAGCACTTGAGAAAGCTTTAGGAAGGATTCTGTGCCAAAAAACTGGAAATCTGCAACTTTAGACATCATACGCGTATGGTGTCTAAATGACCAAACAGAGACCAAAATAAAAATTTTGACTTTACCAGAGTGTTCAAAAGGGGGGTTATACCCTAATTTCAACTTAAAACAAGAGCATTAACACTCAAAGAAACCCAAAAAGACAAGTCGGAGCCCAAGAAACGCAAAGAATAGGAAATTTTGGATTCAGATCTTGTTTTTACATTCAAACCTGACAAAAACACTTGAAACTCAATTATAAACATTGGAGAAGGCTTAAAACCAAGAGTAGTCAAAATCTGGGACAAAAGACATCATACGCGTATAATGTCTTTTAGCACATCCACTGCTTATTTTTTATATCTGACCTGACAAGATTGTTACAAACACTGTAGAAAGCATAAATATCAAGTCTTGACCCAAATTGATGAAAAAGACATCATACGCATATGATGTCTTTGACTTAATTTGGACATATTTTGATACTTTGCCAACACAGATCCATTGTAATAGCTTTCTAGAGGTTATATTTCAAGTTTCATCCCATCTGGATCACAATTGACCCAAAACAAGTCAAAAGCGGAAAATTGCCAAGAAAAGCCTAAATTAGCCATAACTTGCTCAAACAGAGTTCATACTGAATTTTGTGAGTGGACAGAGCATAAGGGGGCTACTGAGAGTGAGCATAACCAAAATAGTTCAAATCTGTGAAAAAAGACATCATACGCGTATAATGTCTTTTTCAGCATAACTGCAACAAAATTCCCACTTGATGAAACAGAAGTTGTCCAACTGACAAGATTAAACAATTGACCAAGTATCAATCAGTTTGGATCAATTCTGACCACAAAAACTTGGGAAAACAAATTGCCGAGATGGAAAAGTTAAAGTCCTTTAGGGGAATTGATGAATTTGAGATCGGGCAGGAATCTCCAGAATAACCAACCAAAACAAGGGGAACAAGCAAGTGTCATATTAACCGAGGGAAGTGTAAACCAAAGTTGGGTGCAACCATTAGAGCCGATCTTTGAAGGAAGTGTTTTTGATACTTCTTCGGAGAGATCTTACGAGATTTTCACCGAACACTTGGAACACTTGAACCTGAACAACAGAGAAAATATGGTTGCAGGATCATCAAACCCTTCCGCCACAATGAAGCTATTGTTCATAAAATATCAGTACGACAATGAGCAAGGTGCCAAGATCTACAAAGATGGAATGGACCGCTATTGTGTAAAGATAGAAGATAGACCTAGTGAGTTCAAGGACTTAGTGCCTGTGAGCTATAGCGGAGATAGATATCTAGATGACGAGGGTACCATGTACTTGGTAGTCCTAAACCCTAACATTGTGGACAAGTGGGGATTGATGGGCACCAAAGCCAAAGTAGATGAAGAACTTGAGGAGAAAGCACCAATAATGAACTTCCCTAATGCGAGGTTAAGAAGAGCGAATGAAACTACAAGGATCAACACTGATAACATCTATGTGGGGCTATACAAATATAATAATGGGGAGCAAGATCTCTATTATAGATGTGAAGAACCCTACACCGGAGAGTTGACAGACCAAAAAAGACTTTATGTCTTTACCTACACAGAGGGATCGGAAGTGAAAATTGCCGCTTACGACAAGTATGGGAGGCAATACTCAACAATGGGCAAGAAAGAATTAGAAGGATATACATACTTTGGGGGACCACTACATCAGTATTATGTTACTTCTAGCTCACAAAGACCAGTACCAAAAAATGGAGTGCAAAACCCAATGACAACAGGAGGACAAAGAACTCAGGTTGTTGACTCTTTCAGTCAACCTCAGTACTCGAAGCCCGGACCAATGGGATCATTACATTCCAGAGAGTCAATGGATACGAATTGAGGTAGTGCAGTTCCAATACCCACGTATACCACTCCAGGTCCAAGGTTCGAAGCGGAACCATCACATTTACCTCCTAGTAGTAGACTCAGGGCAGGGGAACCGACAAGGGTAACCCATGAAGTCCATGATGCTAGAGAAAGCTTTAGCCGGGACACAGGAGCAATGAGATTGGTAGCAGACCATAGACGTATGAGACCATCTCAAGTAGCCAAGTGTATGCCAAAAAAGTATGGTGGTTCAGGAGATCCGTATGCACATGTGTCACTCTTTAAGCAAGTCTTAAGAGCTGAGCAGATAACAGATTTCCATACACAATACGAGGGATTTGGTCTTACTCTAGAAGTTACGGCATTGACATGGTTTCAACCACTGAACAGAGGGGGATTCCATGACATTGACCATTTGCTAAGAGAGTTTGCTGAGGAATTCTCAAAACGAGGGATTAAGCACAATACGGTCTCACAAATATATGCTTTTAAACAGAGAGAACACGAAAAAGTGAAGGAAGCTTCACTTCGCTTCAAACAATACATTGAGAGATGTCCAGTACGTGAACGACCACAAGATGACAGACTATCTGTTCTCTTTATTGAAGGATTGAGAAACGACACTCTCAAGAAGGACTTGCACTTGAAAGCTTGTACAAGTTTCGAGCAAGTAATGAGAGCAGCATTGTACTTAGTGGATAACTGTACGGTTTATGGAGAGGTGTCAGCGGATACAGATTTTGCATCCAGTAGCTCTTCCTCCATAGCGAGCGAGACTGCCACTAAAAAGAATGTTCAAACAACAACCATGCCAAATGTAGAGCAAATGATAGAAGATGCTCTAAAAAGGATGGCACCATACCAAAAACCATTGCCAAAACCACTGAAATGGTGTGCTATTGAACAAAAATGGACAAACCATCCAACAGAGGAGTGCTATTACAACAAAGGGTATGTAAGGGAGCGTCAGTATGCACCTCCTGCTCAATTAGCACCACCTCAGGTACATCCAGTACCTCGATACCCAACGGGAAATGTACCAGGACCTAAGGGGATAGAAAGACCGCAACCGGTATTGGGACAACAACCACCTTTACCAGGAGCAAGACCAGTGGGCATTAGATATGCACCAACCTTAGAGAATCAGGAAGAACAAGCCTTAGTGCTTGTTCAAGCCTATTATGAAGAATCTGGTGCACACATGTCTCCAACTATGTATTACCCACTAGAAGAACCCAAACAACCAGAACCATGGGGCATGATTGGGAATGTTGGAATACCAACAGTTACAAGTGCTTCTGATGAAGAGAGATACAATTTGGACGCAAGAACATTGATGTTCATAGCTCATGGAGGGTTAACAGGACAAAGACCATCCTATCCACAAAGGACGAATCAAGTGGGACCAAGACCAACACTAGGACCCTGTTACAAGTGTGGAGGTGACCATCTGATGAATGTTTGTCCACATACGGAAATCATTAGAATTAACGCTTACTGCACTGAGTGTGGGGTTACTCACTTCATTGAGGATTGTTCAAGGAATCCAAACAAAGTGCAAAAGATGACATTGAATATGCTAGAAACTATTCCTACCAACAGTGGGTCTGAAAATGAAACTCTGATACCAACGCAAGTTGTTACTAGAGCTCAAGCTAAGAAAACCACTAGAGAACCTGAGAATGGAAAGTTAGTGACTGAAGTGGTTAGTCAAGGACCGTGGAGTCAGAGAAACACATGGAAAGCTAGAAAAGCACGCATGAAGTTGAGAAAAGAACGTGAAGACGCTATTCTAGCTGAGGAACTAAAGCGAACTAAAGATTTGAACACAACCGATCAGGAGATAGAGAGTTTTCATCCAGTCATACAGAGGTCTTACGGAAGAGATGAGGATTACAATGAATTTTGGAAACAAGTGAGAGAGGCAAACTTTGCAAACGAGCTAAGTTGCCAAGCTAATCAGACAAATTGGGAAAAGGATATCAGGAATCCTCCCATAGTGGAATTTGAGGCAGGATCTCAAGTGGACTTGGATCTGCAATCTTACTGGGGAGATGGGGGCTCTGTTAGAACAATGGAGAGCAAACCTCATTCACTGAATACCTTACCTTCATACTTAGGAGAGTATGAAGCAAAATCCGAGATTAGAGCACTTCCCTCACGAAGAATCTCATCAGAAAAAGTCATGGACTCGCAAGGATTGATAGAGATCTTGTCAACACCAGTGACATGCACTATCACTCTAGCTGAGCTTTTGAGGCTAAGACCACATATGTGGACCACTGTAGGAAAATGCTTGGAGAAATTTGGGATAAAAGACCCAACATCGCGACTGTAAGAGGGTATACAAGAGCTGAGCAAACCACAAAAGAACGCTAAGCCTGTACCCTTAAACAAGGTTGGAGAGTATTGCGAAGGTGAAGAGGGGAATACAACCTTACCAGTTGAATTCCAAGGAGTGAACACGATGGCAATAGTAGACAGCGGAGCTGGGGTAGCCATTGCTACAAAAGAAATCTGGAAAAAATGGGGGAAACTAGCAATAAGGAAGACTAGGTTGAAACTCCAATTAGCAGATGGACACATGGAGAAACCTATGGGGTTATTAGAGAAAGTCGTAGTGACTTCTTGCGGCATTGAATACGAACATACTTTTGCTATTGTCGATTTTGGCAAGGAGAATAACTATGATATCATACTGGGAAGACCATTCATGAGACAGTTGAAAATGGTCTAGGATTGGGGCTACGATCACATATACCTGAGAAATATGGAAACCACTACACGTGTGAACCTGAAAGACCATAGCTACAAAGATGTGAACCGAACACCGGTGGAGGAGTTTGATTCAGCTACTTTGGCGGGATCCGAATTTCCAGCTTGGTTAGGTAAGCCCAAGGAGTTATGGATGTGTGGGGCCTCGAAATGTGGAAGTCTGAGGCGAGAAGAATATGTTTTAGAAAGGGCTATCGAAGACGAAACTTATATAGGAGAACCCTTTCCAGAGGACATGTTTGAACCATTAGAATGGACACACATTCTAGCAACCCTAGATGTTGGTGCAATTCCGGATGGTCCCACAACAAAATTTTGCGACAAGGACGGGTACAACGTGGTTCCGTACTTCATGTTGAGAACTGTACTCGAAAAAGAGACTGAAAAGAACGATACACTGGAAAAGGAAGATGAAGAAGAGGTGTTTCACGACATTCCCGATCATCCAGAGTGGGGAAATGAAGCAGACAACGAGTCAACGGACAATTCAAGCGGAAACGAAGAAACTATAACGGATGTCAGATTCTATGATTTTCTGAACCAAACTAAACAACGCCAGAAACGCTATAGAGCAAAGAGAAAAACAAAGGGGATTAGAACCAATCCGATGCCTAGAATAAGAGGAAAAAATCAATTCCTAATGCTAGTAAAGGCGGAAGGTTGTGTTAAGGACAAGATTTCTGGAAGAATGAGAGGCAATGATCAAAAGAGCTTACGAAAAGACAAAAGAAGCTCAAGAAATCAAGTTCAAAGAAATGAAACGAAAACTGAAACAGAAAAATCAGAAAAGAACAAGCGCAACAGAGAACACACGGAGTCCAAGTTAGAATGTAGAAACAAGTACAAAGAGCTCAAGAAAACTCTGAAAGAAGTTTGGACGACAGAAATTGAGAGTGGAGAGGACGAAAATGCCAAAATTAAGGAAAACATGGATGTTCCCTCTCACTACAGGAAATTCACAATAGAGGATAGGAAGGTGGTATTAACCCAACCTATTCGAGAGAGAAAGGCGAACGAATCTTATGACAGACCGGAGGATGCAAAAAAAGTTGATTTAGCAGCTCCAGGTGAGACACCTAGATCGGTGTACATAGCCACAGATTTGTCTCCAGGCGAGGAAGAGAGACTTTTGAGTCTTCTCCGAGAGTACAGGGATGTGTTTGCATGGTCTTATAAGGACTTAAGGGGAGTTGACCCATCGATATGCCAACACACAATCCCACTAAAACAAGATGCAAAGCCTAGCAGACAGAGACCATACACATATAATGATACGTTTGCTAAGCAAATCAAAGAAGAGATAGATAAGCTAATGGAAGCTGAATTCATATACGAGATTGAACACACCGATTGGGTATCTCTGATTGTGGTGGTACCCGAGAAGAACGAAAAACTCCGAGTGTGTGTCAAATTAAAGAAAGTGAATGCTGCAACAATCAGGGACAATTATCCCCTGCCGATAACTGATCATGTTCTAGAGCGCGTATCAGGGAAAACAGCATACTCCTTTTTTGATGGTTTTTCAGGATATAACCAGCTAGCCATAGCACCGACAGATCAACATAAAACAGCTTTTGCAACGGAGTGGGGAATTTATGCTTATCGGGTTATGCCTTTTGGTCTAACCAATGCTCCCGCAACCTTCCAGAGGCTGATGACGCATGCTTTCAAAGAATACTTAAGGTTGTTTCCAGAAATATACATGGATGAATTATGTGTACATTCTCTTCTGAGAGATGAGCATCTAGAACACCTAAGAAAATTATTTGAGAAATGTAGGACATATCGCATTTGTCTCAATCCTGAGAAATGTGTGTTTATGGTCCGACAGGGCAGAATTCTGGGACATATTGTCTCACAAAACGGAATATCCACGGATTTAGAGAAGATAAAAGTTATAGTGGATATGCCTAGACCAACCAATGCGAAACAAGTACAGAGCTTTATGGGACATTGCGGATATTATAAACGATTCATTTACATGTACGCTATAATAGGCCAACCACTTTACAGGCTAATAGTGAACTTTGAATGGACAGAGGAGTGTGAGGAATCATTCAAGAAATTGAAAGAGGCACTCATTACTGCTCCAGTCTTGAAATCACCAAATTGCGAGAAGATATTCCATGTGCATATAGATGCTTCGGCATATGCAATAGGATGCATTCTGGCTCAGCCAGAAGAAGGAAACATGGATTTTCCTATCTGTTACGCCAGTCGACAGCTCAACAATGAAGAGAAGAATTACACCACAACAGAGCGGGAGGGATTAGGAATGATATATGCTGTGAAGAAATTTCGGCATTATCTTCTAGCCAACAAGTTTGTGTTTTTTACAGATCACCAAGCCTTGCTCTACCTAGTGAATAAACCATGCAATACCGGGAGAATAGTGAGATGGTTCATTATCTTACTGGAATTCGACTTCACGGTAGTAGTAAAAAAAGAAAAAACACATCTTAGAGCTGATCATCTTTCACGATTGACGAATGGGGAAGACCCTATAGGAGTAGATGACGACATGCCAGACGCGTACTTGTTTAACATAGAAATGATACCGAAGTGGTCTCAAAATGTCGTTAGCTTATTAACCTATGGAGGAGAGTTTGATAGAAGAGAATACAACCAGAAACATATTGCTATTCAGCAATCCAAGAACCTTCAATTGGTTGCAGGAAGGTTGTATCAATTGGGAAATGATCATGTTTTATGACTATGCATCAATCCTGAGGAATATAATATATATCTGCGCGAAGCACATGTTCAGGAATGTGCATTTCATTGTTCAAGAAGGAACACATATAGGAATTTGTTACAATTGGGAGTCTATTGGCCAGGAATGAAAGAAAGCGTACATGAATATGTCACTGTATGTATTGTATGTTCATCAAAACCGCCAGCAGAGTATTCGACATTATATCTGATAATGATAGCTCCGGAATGGAGTCAGTATATTGTTGAATATCTCACAAATAGAACTTTCCCAGAAGGAACGTCAAAAGCTCGTCAGAAATCTGTAGAGACAGAAGCTAGAGATTACGCTTTAATAAGAGATCAACTCTATAAGAGAGGTAAAGACAACCAGCTTAGGATTTGCGCATCAGAGTCTGAGTATATGATAATCCTGGAGCAAGCTCATGGAGGAGTAGGTGGAGGCCATTTCTCAAGTGATAAGACAGCAAAACTTGTCTTAGCCGCAGGAATATGGTGGCCAACATTACATATGGACGCTAAGGAATACGTTAAACGGTGTGATGACTGTCAGCGGACCAAAGTACCACTTAAAAGAGATGATATGCCGCGTAGACCAATGATGGGGGCAAGAGCTTTTGCAAAATGGGGGATTGATTATGTCGGACCCATTTCACCTCCTGCATATAAGACTCATGCACAATACATCGTTGTGGCTACAGACTATCTAACAAAGTGGGTCGAAGCAAAGGCAACTCAAAAAGCAGATGCCAGGACCATGGCACAATTTCTATATGAATACGTCTTTGTACGATATGGATTGCCAATAGAAATTGTGATTGATCGAGGTACACATTTTATAAATGAAGTGATAGAGATCCTTCTAGATGAATTCATGGTAATCCATAGGAAATCAGCCCCGTATCATCCACAAGCAAACGGACAAGCTGAAGCAACAAACAAAACCATATGCACGGTCCTTACGAAGATTGTATCTGAGTCGAGAACTGACTGGGACCAGAAGTTGCATTCAACATTATGGGCATATAGGGTAGCATATAAAACATCAATAGGAACGACCCCATATAACATGGTTTTTGGGCTAAATGCTATCTTACCAATAGAATTCTTGATTTCAACCTGAAGGGTGGCTAAGGATCTAGAGTGGACAGGGCACGAGCTTTCTGATAGAATAGATGACCTGGAAAAGCTAGACGAGCTTCGCCTAAAAGCAGTAGCTTCTATCTACGCTCAAAAAAGGCGACAAAAGGAATTTTTTGATAAGCATGTGCGGACTAAAGAGTTTAAGGTTGGGGACTATGTCCTAGTTTACACTCTGAAACAGCATGCTAAGAGGCTTAAAAAGCGAGGGATGGGACCTCTGGTGATTAAAGATCTATCACCAAGTGGAGCCGTCAAGCTTGCTACATTAGACGGAGAAGAAATGCCCAATTGGATTAGTGGATGCAGAGTGAAAAAGTATCTTTTGCCGCTAACCCAAGACATGCTTCTCAAAATACATCAAGAAAAGCTGCGTGTCCAGAAAAAGAAAAAGATTGTGGAGGAAGCGCAAGCCGAGGCGAAGGAAAGAATGGAGAAAAGAAGACTACTACGTCAGAAACAGCGCAATGAAGGAGCAATACGAATAAACGCAGTCAGTATAACAGAAATGGATAATGACAAAGAAGAACCCATCATTGAATGCAAAGTAGGAACCAACCAAATCAAAGCCAGAGCACTATTGGATTCAGGAGCTCAAACTAACCTACTTTCACTCAGTTTGTACAGACAATTGACAAATGACACTAAATTACAAACTACCAAGCAAGAGTTAAAGAGTTACTCTGAGAATTCAATCAAAACTGTCGGATGCACCAATCAAACAAAGAGCAGCTTTATTGGAAAGACTGTTGTATCATCGCTCTACAGTTGCATTGGAAACTTATGACCAAAACAACTACAATGCTTCGCCCACAGACACTTCATAGTCGTCCAGGAGGACTCAGACTAGGAGGGGGGGAGGTATACAGGTATACAGGAGCTACAAAGCAGCTACAAGCGACAAAAACAAAGAAAAACAAAAATTATATTACAAGGGCAGTGTCTTACATGATTTTGCAATTTTTATGTTTGATTGCGGATAGTGATAATATTTATGACCTTATATACGTTGTTTTGCAACAAGAAGAGATCAAATGATGAATTTGGGTCTCTAGACGTGTAAATATCACTAAATAAGAGTGTTTTCGGAGCTAAAAAGTGGAAAAAAGTGGTAATCCAAGTCCAAAAATCACAAATAAGTGTATATTCATTTACACAGGGTTACCAGCTATTTATTGTGTATGTTTGGAATTTTTTGGCTTCAATTTGCTATTTTTCTTTATTTTTTATGATTTTCTTGATAAAAGTAAAAGAAAAATAAAAAAGCAGGTGAAACGAGATCAGAAAAAAGAAAAGAATAGATGGCGATGATCCTAATGACAAGGGCAACCCATGGTAAAAACTGAGTACAATTCGGGAAAAGTTGCGGAAAGCCCGAAATGACTGAATTTTGGCAAAGTGGACAGATTTCTCAGAAACAGGTCAAATGGAATCCAAATTGAGAAATTTCAAATCCTAAAGTGCATTTCACGACGAGATAGGAGCTCATGTCAAATTTGGTAACAAGTGATCCAGGAAGTCCAAAGTTAAGTATTTTTCACATCACTTTCAAGCTCATTTCCACTATTACCTTCTTGGAGAGAGCAAAGAGCACACAGGAGCATCCAACCTTCTACAGCCTTCTACGACTGCTACGAGAGCTCAGAGGACACCAGACATGAGAGGATCCATGGATTCCGCCAAGTCATCGGCAACAAAGAGAAAAAGACCGACAATCAAAGATGCTCTTGCAGAAGCGGAACCCTTTGACATTCCAGCAGAAACCCTCAAGCCAACCAAAACTTGGGTGGAGGAAGCAGTATTGGAGAAAGAGGGAATAAAGATCTACCAGGGGACTTTCAGAGATCCTCAAGGGCAAGCGGTGGATGTACTGATGATCCCACAGGAATTGGTAGATTATAGCAGGTCAGAAGACATCAGCAGGTACCTGGAAAGGGCAGACTTGCACAGTTTCTTCACCTCGAGACCATCAGGTGTGGATACAAGAAGAGTGTACGAGTTGACAACATCCATTCAGAAGGATGGAAAAGCCACATTGACAGCCATGGATGGAGAGAAAGTAGAAGTACAGATCACTCCACAGCTCATTGCAAACGCATTGAAGCTGCACAACAAAGGGAGCTCGGTTAGGGAAAGAAGGGAGGCCATAGAGGTCTATGGGCCCAAGAAGCAGAATGCAACCTATGGAGATATGGCGGACCCAAGAGCGGAAACCCTTTGCCGACTGTACAACCAATTTCTTCATGTTTGCGGTAAAAGACCACAAAAGTATACGACACCACCCCATGCCATTGCGACCACCATCACATGGGCATTAAACAGCAATATGCCAAAAGAGGTGAATTACGCTCAACACATCCACGAGCAAGTAATTGCCATGCACAACGAGAAGCCAAAGTACATAGGAGGAGCGGAAATTCTGACAAGAATAGCTTATGAAGCTATTGGAGCTAAAGATCAGTGGCCAAAGGTTCCCTCCCAAAATGAGTGTCTTAGAGAAGCCGACGAGGAGGAAGAACAGCCGGAAGTATCCAAGAGCGCATCCACAAGAGCACGCCGGAAACTAGAAGTAGTTTCAGAACCTGAAGAGGATGTGGACGAGCCGCTTAAGAAGAAAGTAAAGAAGAAGGTTGCTCCCAAGCAAACCAAAAGTCAGAAAGCGGCAAGAATGGAAAGACTAGTGGAGCAGTTTAGAGCGGAAAGAGCTCTAAAGGGTGACTTTGAAGAAAAGTGGGTGCCAGACCCCACTAAAGTCGGAACTAGCTCAGCCAGGCCACATATTGATCAATACGATCAATATATTAAAGCTTATGAGGAGTCAGAGGCTATTCTAGAGCAGCAACCTGTCGAGCCATACACTGAAGAGGAGGTACAGCAGTTAAAAGCTGAGCTGAAAAAAGACGACAAGGGGAAAAGGAAAGGAGATGAGTCTACTAAGCCTCAAGAGAAAGATGGGCAAGCCGACAAAGGGAAAGCCAAGGAAGCTGAGGACAGATATCCCTCTATGACTGATGTACCAAGCCCTAAGAAGACGGGAAAAATTGTGGAGGAGACCACAATAGAGGTGGACACAGATGATTTGGAAAATCCAGAGGCCGAGACCAAAGAAAAGAAGATAGATCCAGTTCAGCAAAAGAGAAATGATTATGAGGATCTAGTAGAGATAGGATACACCGAAGAAGAGGCCCTTGAGGCAGTTTATGGGATCACCCTACAAAAACAAGATGAACGGAGGAAAAAACAAAGAGTAAAAAAGAAAGTGAAGAGAAACTGGACGAACCGAAAGTACTAGAAGAGCCAAAGCCAGTGGAGGTGGTGGCGGAAAGAGCTTTAGAGTTGACAGATGATGATGAAAAAGACATGCACATGGTGCATGAACTGCTCAGCAAGATAAAAGAAAGGTCCAAGGCAAAGGAAGTAGAGATTGAGACAGCCAAACAAAGGGAAGCGGAGTTGCAGAGAAAATTAGAGAATGCTATGACTGAATCTGAAAGTCATAAAGCATCATTCTATGACGCAGAAAACGAGAGAGACGGCTTGATACTCCAGCTAGCCGAGGCTTCAAGAGAAGTAACAAGTGCTCAGGAAGCAAGGGAGCGGATAGAGGATGAGCTGGAGGCGGCTAAGGATAAGCTCATTGAGCTAAGGGAGAGAGTCGAGCTCCAAGAAAGAACAATCACTAGACTCAGGACTACCCCTAGAGCTAGCAGAGCAGGAACCGAACAAGAGGGAGCTATCATACCATCTTTGGAAGACCAGGTCCGAAGCTTACAAAGAGAGCTGAGATTAGAGCAAGTGCAAAGGTTGCACATTGCGGAGGGATCATTGGCCGCAGAGGAGAGGTTCACATTAGAAAATCAAACACTACGGACAGAGAATGAGGCCCTCCGCAAATAGCTCCAAGATCTACAAGAGCAACAAAGAAGAGAGACAGAGACACCACAAGAAGAATCAGGTGGAGCAGCCATAGAGCTACCAGAAACTGGAGAGGCAACCACAATTGAAGATCCAGCCCCAGCTCAAGAGGTGGCCTCGACTTCAAGAATCTCTGAAGAAGAAGAACAAAGGCTCCATGACCAAATAGAAAAGTCAGCAGAGGAGAGTGCCAAGGCGGAAATGGAATGGGAGAGGAGACTCCTAATCTCCATTAGACTTCAAGGACTAGACACAAAAGTGCTCCATGAACAGTGGATGCAACCCAGCCTGCCTTTCCCTTTGATGAAATTTGAAGTGCTAAAGACGAAAAAGAGAATAGAGGAGGAGCAGTATGTCGCTCTTTACGAAGGCGACATCACAAAGGAGGAACAATCAAAGAAGATAGTAGATTCACAACCTAGATGGAGGAAAGGTTGGCTGAACAAATACCCAGCCTACCTCATCTACTTGGTGGAGGCACCAAAGGAGATTCGGGAGGATGCAACCTTCTGCCCGGTGCCAAGAGTCAGAAACTGGAAAGAGCATGGCAGGATTACAGAAAAGAAGCCAAATTGGCTTAATTATCCCAGGATGCCAGGACCAAAGGCAGGAGAGAGAATAGGTAAAGCCTACATGGTGAAAACCCTAACGGGCACCATCAAGCTCTTTACGGGCTCTCCTGACCTTTCATGTCAGATGCTCAAGAAAATCTGCAGGACTCTCTTAGCTTGCATTGAAGTGTTTGTGCCAGATAAAGCCACGACCTCGAGTCTACTATCGACGGCCGACACAGTGACTGATATGATGTACGATCTTTCATTGCAGCCTTCTCCAAAAGTGTTACACCTCCTATACCAAAGGATTATGTTTTTGCCTAGCTTCCACATGCAAACATTCGAAGAAGCTTTCTACACCGGCTTTTTCACCCACGAAAGCAAAATATTCGGCCCAACCTTGACCATCGGCAACCTACGATACGAATCACATTTGTAGATGCTCAAGACGACAGGACTTTATTGACCAAGCATAAAATTCATGTCAGGGACGACATGAACACGGAGGGGGGGAGTGTTGAGCCAGCAGAGGATCACACCCACATTTTTGCTCACACTCATCATTTTGTAACCATTGATTGTAATAAATGTCTTTCCGACATTAATTTTGATTTGAGCCATTCATTAAGTAACGGGACTCAATTGAGTTTCCAGCTTGTAATCCCGAAGTAATTTCACTTGCTGATGTAATTAGTTAGAGATGTTCTCACCTCCAAGGCTGAGGTATATAAGCCAAAGTTTTTGTAACCTAAAGAGGGCAGATTATTAATCAAAGTGAGTTTTTTGGAGCGCCGTGGCTGTGTCTGAGAGAGAGAGAGAGAGAGAGAGTGAGAGTCTTATCTACTTGCTACGCGAGCTACGGAGCTGTCATTGGAGAAGCGACACCGCCATTGTGTTAGCAACGGCGAGAGCTACGCACAGATACCAAGAGTGCGCGCTATCGGCTTCTATGTGTGGTAAGTTCCTACGAGCTTCGGTGTGATTTTTCTTCCAACTCGTGTGTCAGAATGGAGCGTGCAGCATATCTATAGAAACACAACGAGTAGAGCTACACATTAGTACCATCGGGGTCAAGTTTCGATCACCTGTATTTTTTGGCTTATCTTCATACGCGTTTACCGCACGGAGTGGTTATAGGTTGATTTTGCAGTTCAAGTCTTTAGGGTGTTGTTCTTACCTAGTGTATAGACTTCCCCTTGAGTTTGAGATCGATTCAATGATTCTTGATCCTGTTTCGTATAGCATTCGTTCGTAGTACGGATTTCAGTCACTTGCGTATTTTAGAACTTAGATTTGATTTCCTTAGTAGTGATTGTCATTAGAAGGTCGAGTAGGTGATTTGACACCCACCTAGTTGTTTCCATGCGCCTACGGGTCAAGCTCCGTCCTCGTCTGACAAATTCTGTTGTTGGTTGAGTTCTCGCTATTTAGCTTCCGCTAGCGGCGTAACCGCCTTAACAAACAAGTGTAGCACACGTGACATTAAAGGACGTCTCAATAGCTTCCATGTTTCCAAGAAGGGTTTTCGATGTAGAAGCTTCTCCACTCATACCTCATTGTGTTGAGTGTGTGAGTGTCTTTTGGACTTCGTCCTTCACTTACCACTATACTACAATGACTTCAACTCTTATGCTCACCTGTACTAGCATAAGCGACACAACGTAATTATACTCAACTCTTCCAGCTTGAGCAGTACCTAAAATAACTAAGATTCTTAGACCACAGAGAATATTACATGAAGTTTTAGGACTAACACCTCGCTCATTTAGTGGCTTAGCTGTGCGACTTTGACTATTATGCCATGTACTTTTAATGGCGACTTGGACTTACCTATTCAAGGCCAGAAACCCAATTCCATAAGTTCTGGAAATTTAGGCCTCTTCCATTGTGTTGGTCTTTGGATGCCACCATTTTGTCGAGTAGGTTGGCATATATTGGCTCCTCTTGATTTTCTTGTCGTATGTTCACATTGCTTTGTGAAACAAGTCCTTCAGCTCTTGTAGGGGTTGATGTAGATTTTCCGTTATCGGTTGTTGATGTGTGTTGGTTCTTTGTGTTTGAGTTTCCACGAGCAATTTCGGAACCCATCTTGTTTTTGGTCCTTGTGTGACGGTCTTTGGCATTTTATCTTCTTCTATAATTTGATGGACACTAGGCTTCGGTATCCAAACCTGATGATTTTCGTTGTAAAAGCCTTGATTTTGTAATTGAGGACAAGATATCCATCTACAGATTGTAGCATCCTTTGTTGCAATTGGCTTTTGTTAGCTCTTGGTTGTCATTGCTTGCCTTTGGATAGAAACTTGTGCTGCATGATTTGTCTTGGATGTTCCAAATTGATCTAGAATTTTTGGTAATTATATTGGAGTGTTACCTTCATAAAATCCTTGTGCTTCAAGTAGCTTAACTAGAATCGTCTACTGTCATAAAATCTAATATCTAACTTTACCAAATGATTTTCTCATATTAAACTGATCATTAAATGTGGAGAGATAAAAGGGGACCAAGAGTTAGAATATAGATAAGTGCTTTTACACCTATCTCTACCAAGGGCCTACATGAGAGATGATGGCATCTCTACTATGGCTAAAAGAGGGATGGTCTATCCAAGAGCTAGGTACAAGAAGTGATTTAGGTTCATCTCACGACGGGACCAAAAGAGAGATAGTTTTATCTCATTACAGGTCCATATGGGAGATGGCCTATAAAAGGGCAAGTACACTTAATGAGCATTAAGACCCTAGGGTTTGATTCATTAAAGCCTCCAAGGGTTAGTGTTAAATGCCTTTAGACCTAGGACATTAAGTTGCATTTGCTAATTTTCCAAGGTGGGAACCTATGCTAAGCAGCTGGTGACTAAGCAACTTGAGGTGCTCATTGACTAACCACTATGACTAAGGTGCTTGAGGTGCTTGAGTCAAAAAGGGGGCCTACAAAGGAGGGGGCGAGCCCTAAAGGTAGGGGATGAGGGAGAAGAATATCTCTCTCTCTCTCTCTCTCTCTCTCTCTCTCTCTCTCTCTCTCTCTCTCTCTCTCAGTGCAGCCGTTTTTTGACCTAGTAGACAGCAGTCCACTCTTTTGATCATAACTTCTTCATCCGAACTCCGATTTGGGTGATCTATAGCCTCAATCGAAGAGCACGAAGTCCTCTACGCATTGATGTAAAGACAGAAATTTTCAGAGTTATGGAAGGCATTTCTGTAGTAGCATTTCCGAAGTGAACAGGTTCAACAAGATTGATTCTCATTTCCTATTTTACATACAATGTCTTCCGGCACTCACAAGGGTTCTTCTTCTTCAACAAGGTCCACAACCATTGTGGAAAATGACCCAAAATCTCCTAAGTATGGAGATAGCAACACAACCACCCAACCAACGACATCGAAAACCATGATCATGGCGTACTTGGTATCATTGCAAGAGACCGTAAACAAACAAGGCGAAGACTTACGAGCACTTGCAATGGACAATGGCACACTAAGGGTACTTGTGGTTGAGAATGAGAATCTCAAGAGGACACTTGAGATGCAAACAACACGTTTGATGCAACTTGAAGAGGAAGTCAAGGAATGTAAACGCTCTCTTGTGGACTTGAATGCTTTGAAGGAGCGGATGAGCAAAGTAGAGCATGACCATGTATTGAAAGAGGAGAAATTTGACACTATGAGCCGAGATGTATGCGACATGAAAAATGTATGCACAAACAAGTCTTGGGCTGATGTATGTGGTAGCAATGTGGTTTCTAATTCCTCACTCATGCAAGCTATGGTTCAAACAAAGAATGTTGAGAATGTGGATGTGGAGGAGTTGAAGGAACGGGAGCGACGTTCCAAGAACATTGTTATTCGTGGAATTCCCGAAGAGAAGTTAGAGACACCTCCTTCTCTTGCCATTGTTATTGAAGATTTCTTCAAAACCCACTTTGGCATGTCCGGAGTTATGGTATATGGAGCGCATAGAGTGGGGAAGCAAGGAGCTCCTCGCTCGGGAGAACGGCCAATTGTATGCACCATGCCGGATGAGACCAAGCGAAAGATTATCCTTGATAATAGTTGGATCTATTTGAGGGATACAAAATGTTTTGTATGTGAAGATCGCACTATTAAGCAACAAAATATGCGTCGCAAGGCATATGAGGAAAAGAATAATAAAAACAAGGAGATCTCTCATGAAGAAAATGTGCCCAAGGAGGAGGCAAGTCTCTCAAGCAAATAGGGATGCGTGACCTATGAGACCGAGTTACAATTGAAAATATGCTTTTGGAATTGTAATGGATACCCATGGAATGCAGGGGTTGGCATTGATGAACTAACAAGCAAAGCCGATGTTGTACTTCTTGTTGAAACTTGGGAGCATGATACACAAAGGATTAACGGCTTGGAGGATTACAATGTACATTCATTGATGTGGTCAAAGAATCTCAAGCAACGAAGAGGACAAGGAGGGTTAGCATGTATGTTTAAGAAAGGATTGGAAGATTTTGTATCAATTGTGAAAGATGACAAGTACAAACGTTATGTATGGCTGAAAATTATGACACCAAAAAGAGCAACCCATTTTTGTAGCCGGTTGCTACATTCCTCATCATGATTCTCCCTTTTATGCTTGCATGGATAGAGATCAACCATTTTCTGATTTGGAAGAGGACATTGCTTATTTCAAAGGTGAAGGTGATGTTATTGTATTTGGGGATATGAATGCTCGCACAAAAACATTGCAACATGATACTCAACAATTTGATATACCATACATTTCAAGGGAGTTAGAGGAAGTTCACTTGTATGATCGTACTTCAATGGATGAGAAAGAGCCGGATCACTATGGAAAGTTACTTTTACACATGTGTAATAGCACGGGTATGCTCATTTCCAATGGTGTATCTTTGTGGAGTGGAACCAATGGATTTACATGTAGAAGACATAATGGGGATAGTGTAATTGACTATATGCTACTCTCTGAAGCCATCATGTATCGCATAAAGAGTTTTATGTTTGGTCAATGGACCCCGGAATCCGACCATTGCACCTTATGTATTGACCTTTCATGTGGAGAAGCAACTAAGCATGATAATCTCAGCCAAAGGAAAGAGAAGTTATCACTATGTATGGATTTCAAACGGGCACCAATGTACATTGAAATGGTTGAGCAAAAATTATGGATGACAAAGCTTCAATGTGATGCACCATTGGAAACTAAATGGGAAGCTTTCAAGAAAGCTATTTGTTCTTGTGCGGAAGAATGCTTTGCCATAAAGCATCTCCATGGTATCCACAAAGATAGATCACGCAAAAGGTGGTTTGATAAAGAATGTCAAGATGCTCGAAAGTCCTTGATAAAGCTTGATGCAACTATGGACAAAGACAACTATCAAAGTCATTTGCGTACATACAAGGCATTGATTCAAAAGAAGAGAAGAAGATGGGAAGTAAAGCAACAAGAATTTCAAGTCCAAGAAAAGGCACATGCATGTGGAAAATTTTGGAGAAACTTGAGAGGCAAGCGGGTTGAGAAATTTGGTAACTTGAGTTTAGTGGATATGTACACACATTGTAGGCAATTATATGAGCAAGAAAATACTGAAAAAATGCCATTTTATGGTTCACTCCCATGTATGCCGTCTTTTTTTACTATTGAGGATGTATGCGGTGGGCTTGAAAAGTTGGCCACTCGCAAAGCGGGAGATCTTCAAGGTATCAAGCCGGAGATGATCAAATGGACGGGAGATTTTACCCATGAGTGGATGTGTGATATGTTCAACCTTGCACTTCAACATAGTATGCCTTATGATTGGAGTACTAATTGGGTTAAGCCTTTGCATAAAGGAGGGGATGTAAAGAATGTAAGCAACTACCGGACTATAATGATTGGGTCTCTTATGGCAAAGTTGTTTGGGTGCATAATGGAGATGAAATTGAGTGATTGGGCTGAAGAGAATGACAAGCGTGCAAAGGGACAAGCGGGTTTTCGTCGATGCCATAGCACCATTGATCATCTTGTCACTCTTCGTGTTCTCATGGAGGAAAGTCGGTTGAAAGGCAAGCGATTGTATTGTTGTTTTGTGGACTTTAAGAAAGCCTTTGATATGATTCCACGTAACAATTTGTGGAGAAGGATGGAAGAACTCCAAGTGCCAAGTGAGTTTATGCTTGCGGTTTCTCGAATCTATGAGAAGGTGATTTGTCAATTGCGCATGGGAAGAGAAATTTCAGAAATTTTTGTAAGCACTATTGGGGTTAAACAAGGATGTCCATTGTCACCAACTCTCTTTGGTCTATGCATCGATCAATTGGAACAAATGGTACTTGACTTTATGCAAGAAGAAGGCATTGAAGAGGTCACTATTTGCAATGCGGTAATCATGCTTTTGTTGTATGCGGATGATGTAGTGCTTCTAGCACACACTTTAGAAGATGCACAAAAGCTTATGGTTGTCCTTGAGAACTTTTGCTTGCATAGTGGGCTGATTGTAAATGAATCCAAAACAAAGGTTATGCTTGTGAAAACCAACCATAAGGAGAAGCCATGCATTGTGTACAACAACGAGACACTTGAAGTTGTTGAGAGCTTTAAGTACCTTGGCCTTGAGGTTCCATCCAATCACAAGTGGCATGAATGTGCTATGCGTCGTTTGGAAGCGGGAAAGAGAGCATATTATGCATTTGAGAACATGTGTAATGCGGGAAACATCAAGTGTTGGGTTCTCAAGAAGTATCTTTTTGATGCATTGGTGACACCGGTTCTTCTGTATGGAGTTGAAGTGTGGGGCGGGAGCATCTCAAAGTCTACTTGGAAAGAGTTTGAGAATGTCCAAAAGCGTTTTCTTACAAACTTTCTCCAAGTTAAGACACAAACACCATATATGCTCTTACTTCTTGAGTTGGGATCTCTTCCAATTGAGGTTATGGGCATGGAAAGGGTTGTGGAGTACATGATAAAGATGCGTCAAAACCCCTCACATCGACTTCCTACAATTGCATGGGAAGCAAGCAAAAAGGTTCAAAAGACGCATAAAAGCAAGATCTTGAGCACGGGATGGATGCAAGACATAAAGAAGTGGTTTGGGAGATGGGATGCATTACACTTGCTACATGATGCTTCAATTGACTCTCAAGTGAATGAAGCTTTTCTACAACGCCAATGTATTACGGCTTGGGAGAAATCCGGTGGGTCACGCTTCATACATTACACCACCTATATTGCCCCCAACTACAAAACCATGTTCTTCGCTGAGAGAGGAAACCGTACTCACACTTACATGCTTGAGCCTATTCCCTTGTCCGCGATACGCACTATCGCAGCAATTCGGCTTAGCTCCCATTTCCTTCGATGCGAGATAGGGCGTTGGGGCAATGGAGAAGAGTCAAATCGATTGTGCACATTATGCTCACTGCAAGTTCGAGAGTCTGAGTACCACACACTACTAGAGTGCTCAGCTTTTGATCACATCCGAACTTGCTTCTCTCACATTTTCAGCCATAACTTAGACCTACACACTTTCCTCTCCCAGCTAAAGTGTGGGCTCTCCATTGCGACTCTCATCACTACAATTTTGGAGCATCGAGAGTCACTCATCAGCCATACACATACTACATCACATGTAACTTTGGTCCCATAGGTCATATTTGACCTCCGAGGACGATAATAAAATCTATCTCTCTCTCTCTCTCTCTCTCTCTCTCTCTCTCTCTCTCTCTCTCTCTCTCTCTCTCTCTCTCTCTCTCTCTCTAGGCCATGCCCCTTATGGGCCAAAGGACACATGTCATCACCCTAGGCCTCCTGCTCCCATAAGGTGCTAAAAGGCTATTGGCTAGCCACCTTAAAGGTCCAATGAGCATGTAAATAATTGATTTAAGCATATCTTTTATTAGGAAAGGCAATTTCATTTTCTAGTTAATGCTAAATGATGCTAAAATCCTATTGGGTAGCCTACCAAATGAACCAATGATAATTAAGCTACATTATCTTAATTCCTATTGGCGAGTTGACTGAGAGGCCCAATGAGGATTTAATAAAGTATTTTTGATTGCCAAAGCTTGTGATAATAGGGGTATCAAGGACACTTGTCACAAGGCTACCCCTGTTGCCTTGGATGATCGAGGCCAACCATTGGCCAGCCCGGAAAGCATCCAATGAGAGAGTAGGTAGTGTAAGAAGCCCAAATTCGAATTTCATTCTCTCTCTCATGAATCCCACGCTCCATTCTTGTGTGGAGGAGTTTTGAAGCTCACAAGTCTTCTCTCTCACACACATGCAAGAGGAAGGGAGGTGCCTACACCAACACCTCTTGGCTATGGATGCAAATCCAACCAAGAGCCAAGCTTAAAGCATGCTAACATCTTCTTAATCTCTATGTAAGCTAAGCTATGCTACTTATGAGTGATTATATGTAAGGGGATGAAAGCTTTCTTGTAGAAATACTTCTCCTTCTCTATTCTTCCTCGATCCCTGCCAGCTCTCCTCACCATTTATGGTGTTTGAGGTCTTGGGATATTTCAAGTTCTTGTTTTGCTAATAAGTATGCTAATGGTGGTGCATGAAGATTCCATCTTCATGGCACCCAAATGATTGAATGAACGCAATGATTAATGAGTTCACAAGTTCTTGTAAATGATTTCAAGCATGCTAATGGTTGTTTTGCAGCAAAGTCTTGGTACATGAAGCTTTACATCTTCATGCTATCAAAGAGGTCTTAAAGAACACAAAATATTGTATTGTGCCAAGCTCCTCTTATGAGGATATCTATAATACAAAAGCCTTTTGGAGGGGGGACCGGCTCCAAGTAAATCCGGTCCTCAACTGTTGTCAAATTCTCTATCTCTCTCTCTTTTACAAGTTATTGGTCATGCCATGTTAATTAGGAAGTGTGTTTATTGTTTCTCTCTCCATCCAAACACTCTCTCCACCCACATGAAGGAATTCTCCTTCCGCTACAATTTAAGTTAATAGGCCAATTCGATTACATTGGTATCAGAGCACATGGTTTCTCTTTTCTTGCTTAATAAGAGAGGTCCTTAAGTAGCCTATGAATGGTTGATTTTGTTAATTATATTAGGGTAAGTGAGACTGGGATCTATTATCAGTTTTGTGAAGCCCACTTGATGGGGTATGGTGCACACCATTGGGAGCTTTGTTCTTAATAATGGAGTCTTTCTAGACTTTCCTTTGGCTTTACCATTATTGAGCTACAAGAAGTCCAAAAGGAGCTATCCCTTGGCAACTCGGCTATGTTAGACCCACTCCACTACTCTCTATAATTAACCGAATTCAAGTCATGGGTGTAGATGCTTAAGTGCTAATTTTCAAAGGTTAAGAGGAGTAGCAACTAGGGCTTTGAAGCTACCAAAGCATAACTAATTAAGCACATAAACGTTTTGTTAACATGGCTAACGATAATAAGGAGAGTAGGATAAAAATTGATGATTTTGATTTTGCACATGAAGGTGCTAATGATGATACTCCTATGCTTGTTAACTATCTTGTTTCTAGGCTTCAACAAGCCATGGGAAATCCCGCTTTACAAAGTGAAGTTCACCAACAACTTCACAACTTTGGAATTTTACCAATTCCTCGAGAAAAGAGAGAGCCTAAGAGGTCTCATGGTGAGACTTCCAAAAGAGGACTCTCTAAAGGAAAAGAAAAGTACCCTCAAGATGAACAAGCAAGAAGTGAATCTTCTAATTCTTCAATGGATGATGATGTCGCTCCACGAAGAAGGTGGGAGCCAAGATCTCCAACTCCCCCAAAGAGAAAGATATCACCACATAACCCTTCCCGTCAAAGAACAAAGAAAGAAGACAAGAACACAAGGAAGAAAAAGGTCACCCTCTTCTCCATCTTCATCTTCTTCTTCTTCCAATGAAAGCAGTGGCTATTCCTCTAAGGATTCCCAAAGGAGATGCCATAGAAGGTCTCATGCCATTTGGAAGAGGTTCAACAAGCTTAAAAAGTTCAAAGAGGGAGGAAAGACATCTCTTTCCTTACCTACGATGGAACTTATGGGCCACGGACAAAGTGTTGGGCTTTATCCAGCAATTTGATGCCGCCTTTGGAGATGAGGGCTTCACGGAGTCCTCAAAGCTACGTCATGTTGCTATGCACCTCCAAAAATCCGCCAGACAATGGTGGGCTAGCCTACGGGCTAATGGAGAAGCTCCAAAAACATGGAAGGCCTTAAGAGCTTCAATCATGAAGCAATTCCTTGCAAGCGATGCTAAGATAAGGTCCTCACCGAATGGAGAAGCTTAAAGCTAACTGCTTATGAGTCTATCCACAAGTATGTGGACAAGTTTTGGGATCTTCATCTCAAAGCTACTGTCTACAAAAAGTTAGACTTTGAGGAGAAAAATCAACAATTTTGTGTTGGGCTACCTGAAGACATGAGTGAGTATGTTAACTCTCAAAGGCCCAAAAGCATTTCGACGGTCATACATCATACTATGATTGCCGCAAGAATCAATTTCCAACAAGGGGCTAAGAGAAATCTTAAGCCCATGGAAATAAATGAGAAACATGAGCCTAAAGGGAAGAACAATTCACAAAGTTCTCTCAAGGGCAACACTAACAACAACAAAGCTAGGGAAAAAGGAGTCTACAAAGGAAAGAATAGGCTCACTCTCAAAGACCTAGAGCGCTATCGCAAAAAAAACAAGTGTTTTAAGTGTGGAGAACAAGGGCATGCTTATCGTGCTTGTCCTCAAAGAAATGCACACAATGAGTCACCTTGAGCTTCTTGAGTAGAAGCCCAACAAGAGGATACTCATTGCCAAGGACTTTTCTTTCTCCATGCTAGGAAAATAGACATGTACATAAATGTAAATGAATCGGGTAACTCTATACCCTTTTGTAAATATGCATGTTTTTGATAAGGTCATAGAAAAGCTCTAGTTCCATGTACATTATTTCTCTTTGTTCTTAAAGAGTTTGCAGATGTTTCTAATGTCTCAACAAGTAGCAATAAAACAAAAGATGAGAATCAAGAGGAATTAGAGATGTCTAATTTCCTCCCTAAGGGGAGCTATCTCCAAAATGAGAGGAGAGTGAACATGCAAAAGAGCTTCTTCCTAGAAGCTTACCGCCTAATAAGTCTCCTTATTGAGTTTTACAAGCTCAACAAGAGGATATCATAAGGCAACTGCATGAATTGGTAAGTCTTGAAATAGACTGAGCTTTATTTTAATGAAAAGAAAAGTGAATTTTTCTTACAAGAGGTTCAATATGTAGGTCACATTATCTCTTAAAATGGTATCCATAGGGATCCAACAATGATAGAGGTAATAAAAGGTTGACCTAATCCAAGGAATCTACATGAAAAATGAATCTTTATTGATATATGAGTATACCATTGATGCTTCATAGAAAAATTCTTGCTAATAGCACGACCATTACATGACTTAACAAAACGTTAAGTATAAATGGACTGCAAAAGAAAATTCCTTTTTAAAAAAAGATCAAAGAGAAACTTATCTCTCTCCTTAGGTTTACAAAATCGGATCTCTCAAAGCCACTAGAGATCAAATGTGAATGCCTATGGTGAATACGCTTGAACAAATTTTGTTTCAAGAAGGGCATGCCATAGCATATGAAAGTAAAGGATTCAACTCCAAGGAGAAAATGACGGGCATATATTCAAAGTAGCTATATGCTATTCTACATGCCCTAGGTACAAGCAAATACTATCTTTTAAGGACTCTGACTTCTACAACGAATCACAAAGATTTGGAAGTACTTCATGATGCAAATCAACCTTTCCGACAAACAAATGAGGTGGGAAAACTTATTTTTGCAATTCAAAGTTCATATTGCTCATATTGTTAACAAGCATAATTAAGTGATCAATGAATTTTCACAATGACCAACGTCAAATGGGGTGTCAATAACTACTCACAATTACCTATCTTTTAAGATAAGATGAGCATGTTACTGACCTAAACGTTAGGGATGTAATCATAGCCTTTGCATTTGGGAAGAAAAAGAACCACTCACCTTAGAGAATGGTTATCTTCTATACGACAATAAAACTATGTCTTCTTCACTCATTCCTTAAAATAAGTCATAAATGAACCCCATTCTTTCCCCTTTTGCAGGGCATAAAGAAATTCAATCTACTCTTTTAAGAGTAGAAACATATTTCTTTTGACCTACCCAAAAAGTAAACATAAAAGAACATGTTTCAACATGTGAGAAATGTTAAAAGACCATGGCTTATCTAAACACCTATTATGTCGGCGGATATAGAGATCCTAGAATAGCCAATAAATTTTAGAAGGATCTAAGTACAAAGTTCAGACCTAATTAATGGAAGTACAATAACGCTCAAAATGGGAGAAAGCACTTACCTCTAACAGAGTATGTGTACGATGACATTGTACATACTTATTCCAAGAAAGACACCTTTTAGAGGTAAAACAAAAAGATCTAAAAGTCCCTTCCTATTTGAGGAACATGGGAAGATCTTCAATGTTGATGAATATAGCCAAAATCTAAAAGAATATTTCTAAAAAATTAAAGAGACTATATCCATCTCAAAGCAAAGGCAAAAGGGTTGTTGCTAACAAGCACCAAAGAGCCTTAACCTTTAAAGAAAATGATTAGGTCTTGCAAAGGAGAGCCACCAAGAGAGGCCAAAAATTAAAGACCCTTCACAGAGCAAGGACGAAGAAGAGGAGCTCCAACCAAAATCACATCCTTTGACATGAAGACAAGGTAATAAGACATGGTAAGATTACTGACGGTATCTTATTTTAATTTAGAATTATCCTTTTGAAGATGCTAGATCCATACCAAGAACATAGCTTAAGGATAATATGAACCTTGTCAATGCTTACAATGCTAAAGAAGAGTAAGTAAATGTAAACTTCATTTTAAATGACCAATGTTTTTGTCTTATAAGACTGTCTCTTTCTTTTATTGTGCACAAATTTTAGAATTATGCATGCTTAAGATCATGTTTGTGGTAGATGACGTCTCCCAAACACCAAGTAGAACTTGTCAATCTACTTTGGAAATATGATATGGACTAAAGAGCAGACATGCTTGCGGCAGACTGTGTCTCTCAAGCACCAAATGGATTAGTCATCCATTATGGAATGATGTCGTAGGGTAAAAAGGGATCCTCTACCCGCTAAGAAAAATGGACTAATGACTATGCTTTATCCTCCTTAGCTCATAGTCAAGGACGACTATGATTTCAAGAGAGAGGTAATGTCATAAACTCTAATATCTAACTTTACCAAATTATTTTCTCATATTAAACTGATCATTTAATGTGGAGAGATAAAAGGGGACCAAGAGTTAGAATACAGATAAGTGCTTTTACACCTATCTCTACCAAGGGCCTACATGAGAGATGATGGCATCTCTACTATGTCTAAAAGAGGGATGGTCTATCCAAGAGCTAGGTACAAGAAGTGATTTAGGTTCATCTCACGATGGGACCAAAAGAGAGATAGTTTTATCTCATTATAGGTCCATATGGGAGATGGCCTATAAAAGGGCAAGTACACTTAATGAGCATTAAGACCCTAGGGTTTGATTCATTAAAGCCTCCAAGGGTCAGTGTTAAATGCCTTTAGACCTAGGACATTAAGTTGCATTTGTAAATTTTCCAAGGTGGGAACCTATGCTAAGCAGCTGGTGACTAAGCAGCTTGAGGTGCTTATTGACTAAGCACTATTAAGGTGCTTGAGGTGCTTGAGTCAAAAAGGGGGCCTACAAAGGAAGGGATGAGCCCTAAAGGTAGGGGATGAGGGAGAAGAATATCTATCTCTCTCTCTCTCTCTCTCTCTCTCTCTCTCTCTCTCTCTCTCTCTCTCTCTCTCTCTCTCTCTCTCTCTCTCTCTCTCTCTAGGCCATGCCCCTTATGGGCCAAAGGACACATGTCAGCACCCTAGGCCTCCTGCTCCCATAAGGTGCTAAAAGGCTATTGGCTAGCCACCTTAAAGGTCCAATGAACATTTAAATAATTGATTTAAGCATATCTTTTATTAGGAAAGGCAATTTCATTTTCTAGTTAATGCTAAATGATGCTAAAATCCTATTGGGTAGCCTACCAAATGAACCAATGATAATTAAGCTACATTATCTTAATTCCTATTGGCGAGTTGACTGAGAGGCCCAATGAGGATTTAATGAAGTATTTTTGATTGCCAAATCTTGTGATAATAGGGGTATCAAGGACACTTGTCACAAGGCTACCCCTGTTGCCTTGGATGATCGAGGCCAACCATTGGCCACCCCGGAAAGCATCCAATGAGAGAGTAGGTAGTGTAAGAAGACCAAATTCGAATTTCCTTCTCTCTCTCATGAATCCCACACTCCATTCTTGTGTGGAGGAGTTTTGAAGCTCACAAGTCTTCTCTCTCACACACATGCAAGAGGAAGGGAGGTGCCTACACCAACACCTCTTGGCTATGGATGCAAATCCAACCAAGAGCCAAGCTTAAAGCATGCTAACATCTTCTTAATCTCTATGTAAGCTAAGCTATGCTACTTATGAGTGATTATATGTAAGGGGATGAAAGCTTTCTTGTAGAAATACTTCTCCTTCTCTATTCTTCCTCGATCCCTGCCAGCTCTCCTCACCATTTATGGTGTTTGAGGTCTTGGGATATTTCAAGTTCTTGTTTTGCTAATAAGTATGCTAATGGTGGTGCATGAAGATTCCATCTTCATGGCACCCAAATGATTGAATGAACGCAATGATTAATGAGTTCACAAGTTCTGGTTAATGATTTCAAGCATGCTAATGGTTGTTTTGCAGCAAAGTCTTGGTACATGAAGCTTTACATCTTCATGCTATCAAAGAGGTCTTAAAGAACACAAAAGATTGTATTGTACCAAGCTCCTCTTATGAGGATATCTATAATACAAAAGCCTTCTGGAGGGGGGACCGGCTCCAAGTAAATCCGGTCCTCAACTATTGTCAAATTCTCTATCTCTCTCTCTTTTACAAGTTATTGGTCATGCCATGTTAATTAGGAAGTGTGTTTATTGTTGCTCTCTCCATCCAAACACTCTCTCCACCCACATGAAGGAATCTCCTTAATAAAATGCTCACAAAGTTATTCTCCTTCCGCTACAATTTAAGTTAATAGGCCAATTCCATTACATCCACTACTGCATCTGTTTGTGTTGGGTAGATTTGTTGAAGTTTGACTTTGGTACCCATACTCGTTGTGTTGCTTTCTTGGAAGGTCTTTTCTTCTGTCCTTTTTTGTTTTTCTTTCTCCTGCTTGAGTTGTTTTTATTTCATTGATAGCTTGGCTCGCTCATTGTAGAACTTCTTTCTTGAGGTGAGTACATCCAGGCTGTTACTTTAGGCTTTTTGGCCCAAACATTAATGTTTCCTTCGAAGTAGCCTTGAGCAGTGATTGACTTATTTGATGCTACCCACCATGTCACCTTTTGTTGTTGAGGATGAACTTGTGCTTCATGTATCCAAACTGGGTCTTTGACTTTAAGGTGCTTTTTGGATACTAACACTTGGTTGACATTCTTTGGCTTCTTTTGGATGCTTTTTTGTGATGGAAACTTTGGTTGATAGACTTTTTGCTTTGGTTTTCATTGCATTGTTGGTGATGTGGCTCTTGATGTGATGTTAAATTTGGAAACTTTTTTCCTTCATCTACTTTTATTTACACTTTTTCTGGAGTTGGCTTCTTTGAAACAGATTTTGTCAATTCTTCAGGTAGTCAATGATGACATATTCTTGTGGTTGCTTTGCTTCCTTTGTTTGCACCTTGGAACCATGCTCCATGATGTAGCTATTTGTCTCACCTTTTTTGCTTTCACACTCACAAACTCCATTAGCTTCCTTCAACACCTTTATCATAAATAAGGGAGTTATATCATAGCCATCTTCATCGCAAAATTTAGTCAGGGTCACCTCATTCACGCAGACATCAAGAGTGGCCAGTATTTGATCCCATCCAAAGGGTTCAAATAACTCCTCTGGAAATGGCTCTGGTACATATGCCTCATCTTCTACTGAACGCTCTAGGATGCAATCCTGCTTTCTAAGACTTCCACTCTCAGGAGCTCCATACATCCAAATATGCGCTTTGCTTTCCAAATTGGTTGTGGAGTTTAAGTATTCTCCCGGAGTTCGTACTACATCTTTATAACTATGATTTGTGACACTGATCTTCGTAGTGACATTCTTGTGTCTCAAGTAGATATAGTCATAGCCCTAGTCTTGTACCATTTTGAGCTGATGCATGAATGGTCTACCCAATATGATATCAAAATTTCTGCTCTTGTCAAAATTCATTATGAAAAAGGTGTGCTCATACTCGATGCCACACGAGGATACAATGATTTGTTCTAATATCCCAATCGGTTTCTTCGTGTATCCATCCGCTAATTGTAGTTTCATTCGAGTTTTCCTAAGAGCAAGCTTTCCCCATTTTTTCCATACCTCTTTGGTTGCAATGGAAATTCGTGCCCCACTATCTAATATAGCAACCGTCTTTACTCCTTTGTACTCAAGTGGTAAGGTGGTGTTTCCTTCGTCTCCTTCACAGTAGTCACCCACCTTATCTATTGGTACTATCTTTGTAGTGGTTTTGTAGGCTTGGTGTCATCCCTATTTTTTTCTGCAAGTTGGTCATGTGAAGGGATTTTCAGCCCCATGTTTTCCAGGTGTTTTCCCATTTGGCCCCATAGATGCGGTCTAATTTTTAGTAGCTCTAAGAGATAAAGTGTGCATTGTATAGGAGAAGACATCAATTCATGCAATCTCTTGGTATCCATCATTTTTGGTGTGGCTTTCCACTGAGAAGGTACCATTTTAACCTCGAATTTTGTTTCAAGTTCTCCTATGAAAGATGGCAAAGTCTTTAGGGAGCGTGGTTTACTCTCTTCAGATGTGACAGACCCAACATCCCCATATAGAGATTTTATATCTCTTGGGAAAAATTTGTGATCCATGTTTATCTCAGGAATATGTGCTGACTGTATTAAGGTAGCACTACCATCTTTTTGATTTCTAATTGATTCCCACAAGGATTGTGGCCACGGTTCTTCTACCTCTGGAATAGGCATCGCTACTTGTGAGTCCACCCCATCTGTGGTATTGGCTGCTTCTCTTGTATCTAAAGGTGCCTCAACTCTCGGCTCTTCCTGGTCTTTGTTTACAATACCCTGGCTCTCTAATTCTTGGAGTTTATCGTGAATTAGCACCTCCATTTTTGGTGCACCTGGAACATGTGGTTCTGGATAAGCTCCTTGCACATTTGCAACCCCTCTTTTTCATACCCTAAATGAGGGTACGTTAACCATCTATCCTCTTGGGTTTGGTTGGGTTTTAGCCTAGCTTCATAAGATTTCAAGATCGCATCAAAAGGTTCAACCACTTTGTCGACCAAGACTGTCGACCAAGACTGAACCTCCCGAGTTAGTCTTTGACTCTTTAGGTCCCTTTGCATTTTTTTTCCTTTCTTGCTCTTGTCTAAGCTGCTCTCTTGTTTGATTCAATTTAGTTTCCAAATTATCTTTCTCCTGCAGCCTCTTTGCTTTCATTTTATCCCGTTTGGCTTTCCATGACTTTTGTCCTGTTCTCATCGATATGTTCTCGATTTCTGTTTGAACAGGCAATGTGTCTTTTTCAGCTGGTTTGTTTTTGTCAGCTTCTTGAGCTTGAGATCAAGTCCTCACGTTTAAAGGAATGGCAAGTTATACCTCGGATCCGCTTGAAGAAGGCATCACGCCTACAACATTCATTGTTGCTTTCCCTTTTTAGTATGGATTTTTAGTACAGTGTTGGCATAGATGGTCTATACCACAACATTCACAAAATACAAATAATTCAATTTGTTGACCCTTGTTTGCACAACTTCGTGCCCAATGATCACATCCACACTCATAGCATGGACCTTCTTGTTTCACAGCTGGTGATCTAGCTAATGGTTGCTCTTGCCTTGTGAGGATGTTCTTTGAACCATACTCCTGATGATTGGCTATGCACATGAGCCTATTCACATCGGAGTACCGGTTTCTCATGGGTTGCGGCATATACGTTGGCTAAGTTTAGTTGACTACTACTCTACCATCATTCAAAATAGGTGGTTGTTTCCCTAGCACACGTTGTGGCTTTGGTTGAGAGTTCACCATGGATTGGGATGATCCCCTCCACAAGTACTACATATCCTCAATTGAGGCTGTCGTATATCTAGGTTTTGTTGGTAGCCTTGGTTTATTCTTCTAATCACCCCCTCAACCACTCGGTCAATGATTGGTTCCCAAGAAGTTTGAACATCTCTTTTTTTTGTTGATTCACTCTTTGGAGATGAGGCACTACTAGTTGTGTTGTCTGTATCTTCACTCACCTCTCTGTAGGCCTTGCAATTATAAACTAGATATAGAGCTTCTCTAGTGACTTGCTCAAACATTGTGCATCCTTTTAGATGTAGGTCCTTTTTGAGAGTTTCATTCCTCAATCCCTCTATGAAGAGAACTGATAATCTCTCATCTTGCGGTAACTCTCTCACAGGACATCTCTCTATGTATTGTTTCAAGTGAAGCAAAGCTTCCTTCACTCTTTCGTTCGCTTTTGTTTGAAAGCATAGATTTGGGACACTGTGTTGTATTTGATCCCCCTTTTTGAGAATTCCTCTACAAATTCTTGTAAGATTTGTGCTATGTTTGGAAAATCATCTCTGTTTAGAGGTTGGAACCACGTCAAAGCGGTTTCTTCTAATGTCAACCTAAATCCTTCATACTGAGTATGGAAATCTGCAATCTCTTCAGCTCTCAAAACTTGTTTGAAAAGTGAGACATGAGCATATGGATCCCCTATCCCATCGTACTTTGTTTTGACACAGTGAGCCACTTAATATGGTCTTAATCGTTGGGGTTCAGTCACCAGTCTAACCAATTCGTGGTCTCTTGGAAAAATGTCTCTCACTCTCTCCTCTCATCTTGGAGAGAATCTCGATGGAATCCTCTCTGAAGTGTACTCTGGCATCATTTCTGGCTTAAAGTAGTAGGGATCGAAGTACCCTTGTAGGTATATCGTTCTAAGTCAATTGGATCAACAAGTTTGTACTCTCTTCCATACTTATCTACCATCAAAACTTGCACTCCATGGACATCTGTATATGTGAAAGCATAGAGGTTCTTATGGGTGGTCAACTCGCTAGCATAGGGCTCTACACACTTGTAGAAGATATATGGATCTCCATTTGTGAACCTATATAAGACATCATGAGCATAATCCGTAAGCACTCTCATGGATTCATTGGCTTTGATGAATCTCACGTTCGGTTTGTTGATCAGAGGATGCCCCTCCTCTATGTATTCTCTCAATCCCTCTGTTGAAGGCATTGCAACGTTTGTCATGTCTTTGAGTGGAGTAGAAAACCCTGGTGATGAAAGATTTATCATGATTAGGGATCACTCAAATCTCTCAAGATAGTCCTTGACAAGCTCACTTTGGCTTAGTGCAACTTATCTCTTTTTTCCCCTGGTCTCTCAAAAGTCAGGAATTTGTGACTTTTGATCTTTGGAAACTAGTCTTGGGGTACCCTGAAAGTTTGGATCTAGGAAACCTAGTAAAATTCCGCAAGCTTTCTTCCTAGCTATACCTTACTCAATTTGGAGTTGTCTATCAAAAGTTAGAGTACTTTTAGTGAACTGCACTTGAAACAACACTCAAAACAGTCTCAGGACCAGAAAACAGAAACTTTGGCTTGTTTCTTGATCTCTAGAAGGTATTTTTAGCTCAAACTTGAGATTTGGGATATACTCACGTATGTCTATAAGATCACCAAGTCAGATACCCCCACTATGCTGAGAAGTACATGGATCGCGATCCATGTTCCCTGTCATCTTTTTTTTCCAAATTTTCCCAAAATTTGACTATGTGTAGACAAGGTCATATGCAAGCTATATACCAATTTTCATCAAATTTTAAGGTTCAGGTACATGGATCGCGATCCATGTTCAACCACATCTAGACTTGTCCTCTTAGGGGTTTGATCCTGACTATGTCCACAAGCTAAATCTCAAATCTTTTTGGATTTGGACTTGGTTTGATAGGTCAAATGGCCAATACAAGGTCTGCAAAGAGGTTTTCGGTCTGTCACCTGTTTTGTTCCCTTTTGACCCAAATTTGCTCAATTTTTTTCCAAAATTGGACTTGGGGATATGTTTTCTTGTGTAAGCACTACTGATCTAGAAAGTTTTAGGTCAAGCTGTCACTATGGGTACATGGATCGGATCCATGTTTGGAGCCCAAATTGACTTCTGTTGGTACCATCAAAATCATCACGACTTAGGAGACCCTATGGTGTCAAATTTTTTGAAAATTGACCTCTGGATTGAAAGTTAGGTCAATTCTAGCACATGCACAGAGTACTTGAAGTTCAGGACTTTTGACTTGGTTTTTGGTGTCCAAATTCACTTTTGAAAAGACCACTAGACTCCTTGTGATGGGCTCTAGGTATGGTGCAAATATGGTATCAGTCTGTAACAAAGGAACATGGATCACGATCCATGTACCTATGTGTGAGAAGGTAATGAAACTTGCCAAACAGCTTCCCCTTGGTCCACTGATCCCTACTATATGGTTTTTATGTGATTTGAATCACTTTAGCTCAAGCAAAAGTCAATTCATAGGTTTGTTTTAGGGTTTTCACCTTGAGTTGTTTTTGGCTCTTTTCACCCAGTTTTTGAACTTTTTTGACAAAAATTCTTTCGGGACTTTTGTTCACAATGGTCTCTTCCACCAGCTTGAAAAGTTTTATTCCAAAAATTTCTCAGAGGTACATGGATCGCGATCCATGTTCCTCCACTTTTGGATTTAAATTTCTGGTGTGTTGATAGCTTATAATGTTTGTAGCTTGCTCACCAAATCTTTTTGAATTTGGATCAATTTTGCCCAACCAAAACTGACTTCTACAGTCTGCTGTGGCAGTTTTGAGAATGTTCTGTTTTTGGCTCTTTTGACCACTTTTTACTACTTTTTTGCATTTGGTTCTTTTGGGAAAAGTGTTCCAAATGGTACCAGCTACCTACTGCTAAAATCTGCGCCAAAAAATTTTCAAAATTTTTTCATGAGGTACATGGATCACGATCCATGTTTGACCACATTTGGACATGAAACTTGGTCAACTTGTAGTCCATGTTATGGTGATACTCTTCCCCAAATCGTTTTGGATTTGGACAACTTTTTCCTAGTCAAAAGTGACTTTTTGTGTCTGCCCTGCGGTTTTTGACTAGTTTCTGTATTTGGCTATATTGACCAACTTTTTTCAATTTTTTGACATAGTTTCTTTTGGCAAGGTTGTTTCAAATGATATCAGGGATGTACTTGTCAAATATAAACCCCAAATGTCAAAAAGGTACATGGATCACGATCCATGTTTGGCAGCATTTTTTCATGAATTTTGTTATGTTGGTTCTTTATGCCCTGTAGAAGCCAAATCTCACCCCGTTTTGAATTTCGATCCCAAAATCTCAAGATTTTCTCAATTTTGTGTCTACAATGTCTGTTTTGTTGTTTTTCCCCTAACAACCAATTCTGATGTGATTTTTGAGTTTTTCTTTCAAGCAAACTTGATCAGAGCAGTTTCCCACTGATGCTCACTGTAACTGGTCACTTTTCACCAAAAATGGTTTTTTGGGGTACACGGATCGCGATCCATGTTCCTCCACAGAATCTGACTAAACTTCTCAGATTGCTTCTAGAGAGTCTGCTAATGCCTTTGATCCATAAATTTTTAAACTTGGATCACTTTTAAGGTCTCTACCATCAAATTTTTAGAATTTCAGAGTTATGGTCATTTCGCCCAAAATATGGTTTTCACCCTTTTACCCTCAATCTTTTAGCCCAAATTTGATGGTTGTAGTTTCTACTTACCCTACTCCTAAGTACTAAAATGAAACATGAAACAAAAACAAACAAAAGGGTACAAAATAAAGTCGTAACGGAAAATGGTAAAGCACTCTAAAAGCAGCGAGAAAATCGGAGAATGAAATGCTTTTGGCTATCTCACTCACAACCCTCTTTATTTCTCAAGAGTAGATCTAGCAAGTCCTCAACTTCTAGACTCTATCAAGCACTAAACCCCGTATCTAGCTGCTTCACTGCTAAGGTGTAAATGGAATGGAGAGACAAATCTTAGAAAAAGAACGCTCTAAATACGCACTAGGTCACTCACCATCTAAGGATCAAATCCCCGGCAACGGCGCCAATGTTTGTGGATCGCCGCGATGGACATCTGCATCATAGCTTTCTGGCACTAACATAATGTCAATAGTCAAGGAAAGTGACTCGGATGGGGCACAGAGACTCTATGAGATCGTCAATCTCACAAAGTGAACCTTAACAAGCAAATGCACTAGCTCAATAAGCAAACCAACACTCAATGATCAAGGAAATCTGCCTATGTCCTTTCTCACAGCTCTAGGTCATCACACCATTTCGGCACTTGAACGGACTCGAAATACAATGAAACTTTAGGAGGAGGTCTAGGACACCTAGGGGCACTATTGTAGCAAGTTTAATCACAATCCAACAAGGTACCAAAATCACGATCCATCATGAAAAAGGTCGTGAAAACTGCAATAAAACTATCCAGAACTATCGTCCTATGGTCTAAGAACACTCTCCTATGGTCAAAACTACTAAGAACAATGATTTAAGCACTCAAATCTGCAATTAAGGCTCACTAACACGTAGTCATGAACCACAAAAAAACTGACAATGTTCATACTTAATTGAAAGAGCAAAGAGGGAGGAACACAATGCAAGTTTCAAATTTGAAAATGGATTCCAATCATTAGAAAAGTCGATTACAAGTTGGAGCATCTCGTAGCTTGAGCGTGTAGAGCTCTTTGTTCTTCTAAAGATAAGACCCTTTTCACATTAAAACTATTGAACTTTATACCTAGGGCATTCTAAATGGCCAGTGGCCGGTTCACATGGACCTTTACAATTGTCATGACAGTATAACAACTCATGGAATTGACCTACTACTCTGGAATTAGGATTTACAGAGAGTATCACTACACTAGCTCGGATAATTAATAGAGTACAAATGTGGTGTCCGGCTACGTGTCCGGCCAGGTGGACGCCCGTTTGATCTTTCCTCAAACATTCCCCCCTTCCTAAATCATGTCGTCCCTTGACACGACCTTGTGCAGTCTTGTCATAGGGTTGTCTTCAGCTTTGTCTTCAAGGTTGGTCTTGAGACGTCAATGTATGCATGCATATCTTTATTAGGGTCTATGCATAATTGGATGCTTCTGGACGTTAACTTCTCCAATTTGGTATAAAATAACTATTAAGTATGGAGCCTGATTTACCCCTTGTAATTTTTTGTGGTAAAAACGCATTTGTAAGGCCCCCATTATGAGGAGAAGCCATCGTGCGAGAAGGAAAATCACTCGCCAGAAATAAAACTCACTCATCAAAAACCAAAGCTTCGCGGGAACATTCCTTTTTCTTCGGAATATTATGGCCGGCTGCGATGGTCGAAAAGTGGTCGGAAAACAAGCTGTCGGTTGGCCGGTGGTCGGTAGTCAATGGCCGGTGGCCGGTGGTTGGAAGTCAATGGCCGATGGCCAGTGGCCGAATTCAATGACTGATGGCCGAATTCCAAAGCGGACTTGTCTTCTCAAGGGCGACCACACATGGCGGATTGGAGGGTCCGATTTGGACTTATTCTACACAAGGGCGGCTACACATGGCTGCCTCTCATGAGAGAGGGTAGCCCTTTTAGCCTATAAAATGAAGCCATTTCTACACATATTTGATAGTGTGAAGTTGATGCAACAAGGTTGGTGTGAGGTGGTGAGAGTGAAGCAGGGCGGGAGCTCTATTAAGGGTATAATCCCTTTGTAAATTACTTCTTGTTTTGAAGTACTAAATCCATTCGGTGGCTGCTTTCCCATGGACGTAACCCACATTGGGTGAACCACGTATATCGTGTGTACTCTCTCTCTCTCTCTCTCTCTCTCTCTCTCTCTCTCTTTCTACTCTATAATCTCTTGTGTGTGAAATCTATCTCTCTCCATTAAGTAATCTACTCAAATATCTATTTAGCTACGTCATGTTTCCTAAACTGGTATCAAAGCAAGGTTTGCTCGTAGCTAAATTATCTCCAGGAAAGAATTCCTTGAATTGAGTGGGAGTTATGGCGGAGGAAGGGAAGCTCAAGATTGAGAAGTTCAACGGCAAAAACTACCAACATTGGAAGATGCAGATTGAAGACTATCTCTACAAGAAGGACCTCTATTTGCCATTAGGCGGTCTTGCAAAGAAGACCGTAACAATGGCAGATGAAGCATGGAATGTCCTTGATCGAAATTCACTGGGAACAATCCGGTTAAGCTTGGCGTCAACGGTGGCCTTCAATGTTTTGGAGATGAAGACCACGGAGGACTTGATGAAGTCACTTGACGACTTCCACGAGAAACCATCTGCATCCAATAAGGTATTTCTTATGAAGCGCTTGTTCAATCTAAAGATGGCAGAGAATGGTTCAGTTGCCGAACACCTAAATGACTTTACACAAACATAAGTCAACTTCGATCAGTGAAAATCAATTTCGATGATGAAGTGTGAGCTCTCCTTATATCATCATCTCTACCGGATAGTTAGGACAACCTTGTAATGGTTGTAAGTAATTCTATTTCTGGCACAAATACTCTTAAGTTTGATGATGTTGTGGGTGTTCTCGTAAGCGAGGAAATACGAAGGAGAAGCACAGGAGAATCATCAAGTGGTGCACCGTAAGTGAAAAAAAGAGGAAGGCCTAAGGAGAGGTTCAAAAACCAAAAGGGTCATGATCGCTCAAGAAGGAGCAAGTCACGCACAAAGTCAGTTCTTGAATGTTGGAACTGTGGCAAGAAGGGCCATGTCAAGAAGGATTGATGGTCCAAGAAGAAGAAGGAGACTGAGTCTCAAGACAACAAGCCAACATGGGAGGCCAATGTGGCAGGTAAAGTAGAGCAAGATGCTCTAATTCTCTCATTAGACAATGTGTCTAATTCGTGGATAGTAGATTCCGGGGCTTCATTCCATGCGACACCACACAAGCAACATTTCCAAGATTACACCAAAGGTAATTTTGGGTATGTATACTTGGGAGATGATGAAGCTTGTGACATTGTCAGCAAAGGTACAGTTTCTATCAAAACTGCTAACGGAAATGGATGGAAGCTTAAAGATGTTAGGCATGTTCCTTCTCTTCGGAAAAATTTTGATCTCTACAGGACAAATGGACGATAAAGGTCACAACATTGCATTCGAAAACAAACGGTGGAAGATCTCAAAGAGATCTTTGGTGGTTGACAAGGGAGAATAGGTGGGTACACTTTACTTGTGTACTATCAGCACGCAACCTTCAGCTTGTGCAACAACTACAGAAGTTGACAGTGCGGTGTGGCACTACCGGCTTGGGCATATGAGTGCCAAAGGAATGCAAATCCTTCAAACAAAGAAGCTTCTACCAGGTTTGAAAGAAGTGGACTTAGAGTTCTGTGAAGATTGTGTTTATGGTAAACAAAAGGATAAAATTTCGAAATTCAGGAAATGAAAGAAAAAAAAAACTTGAGTTGGTTCATTCTGATGTTTGGGGTCCTGCAAGTACACCATCACTTGGTGGCTCATTGTACTATGGAACATTCATAGACGATGCGACTAGAACAACATGGATTTATGTCATGAAGAATAAGTCCGATGTATTTTCCATATTTCAAAGGTGGAAAGCCTTTGAAATATGGAAAGTCCGATGTATTTTCCATATTTCAAAGGTGGAAAGCCTTTGTGGAGAATGAAGCAGGTACCAAGGTTAAATGCCTTAGATCTGACAATGGAGCCAAATATTGCAGCCAAACTTTTGAAAGCTTTTGTGCTAGCAATGGCATTCGAAGGCAAGGACAATCCCAAGGACACCTAGAAAAATGGGATTTCGGAAAGGATGAACATGACAATCATGGAGCGAGCACGAAGCATGCGGCTACATGCAGGCCTATCTCTTGAACTTTGGGCGGAAGCTGTAAGTACGTCTGTGTACTTAATCAACCGGTCAAAAGAGGCATGGACAGGTAAACCGGTGAATTATGCATTTCTCAAAGTGTTTGGGTGTGAAGCTTTCATGCACATAGATAGAAGCCTAAGGTCAAAGCTAGATGCAAAGTCCAAAAAGTGTTTCTTCATTGGCTATGGAGAAGGTGACTTTGGGTATCGCCTATGGAATCCTGAAGATGGTAAAGTCTTAAGGAGTAGGGATGTAATTTTTAATGAACAAAATATGTACAAAGATTACTTGGACAGAAAACAAACAAAAGAAACAGGTGATGAGTACATGGAGCTTGAGGACGGTGAAGACTCAAGGACTGCAAATGATGACAATGTGAAACAATGTCTGTTGACCCTGCACCAGACCATTACTGTACTTATGTCTTAGTCAATCAACACTTAGTTAGTCGGAATTTGATAAGTCGGATTTTGATCAATCAACACTTAGTCGGATTTTGGTCAATCGGATGTAACTGCTATAACTGCTAGAAGTTCCTATTTAAAGGTCATGCTGGTTCACGCGAGAATGTAATTTTTGGGTTGAAATGGAAGTTATCTGTGGACCAAGATGAATCAACTATGTAGTCTCTTGCTCTATGCTTCATGCTTGTTCTGCAATCTGCTGTGTCGGAAGTTGGTGAATAATGAAATGCTGATGAGTTGAATGTATTTGCCTTGGTTTTACTCTGTCTTTAGTGTGTGTGACATGCTGTCAACACTTTAGTTCTGTTTGTGTTGAAGAACCCCAACACTTTGGCGATAGTGCTGTTGTGAATCTGTGGAGAATCATGTATGTCACAACAAGAGAGGAGAGTAGGCAGAGTTTATTATACGAGGGCACGGGCACGATCAGGAAACCTTGATATTGATCCTTTTCATTATGATGATGCCTCTGATGGAGAGGAGGAGTTCGGTGACAGTGAACACGAGTTATTGAACCAAGGGGCTGAGGGTTCTGTGCGAGCATATGGGAGGCACGTGAGGCAATTTGTTGGAGCACTTGCCTTGACAGGAAAACCTGCAGGGACAAGAAGAAGGCTTCAGTTTGACCCACTACAGGGGGCTACCAGGCAAAGACCTAGGAGACCACCCAAAAATCCTCCCATGGCCCATCCAAACCCTACAGTGAAAGCAGCCAAATTTAGAGGAAAGTTGAAAGAAGATGCAGACTGTCATGCTGCCCAGTTTGAAAAAAAGTGGCAGGCTAGTGGTTATCAGGCCTTGCATAATGACCAAACAAAGATGGAGCAATTTGCAGCTACATTAGAAGGCAAATCCATGAGTTGGTTTAGCCAATATGGTATAGCTCATTTTGCTACCTACAATGCTTTGAAAGCAGCTTTTTTACAGAGATTCAGAAACTCAGGGTGATCAGACAAAGGGATATGGTGGTTGAGGATTTTGCTCAAAAGTTCATAGTTTTGGTTGAGAGACTTCAGGGCAATGAGAGACCCACTTATGAGATGTTGGCAGGATATTTTTTGACATGTTTGAGGAAAGATTTAAAGAATGTTGTGGTAAGTGTGGATATAGGTACAAGTTTTGCTGCACTAGTTGATGTAGCAGTCAGAGTCGAGAAAAGACTTGCAAACCCAAAATGAAGAGCAGGCCCAAAGAGGATGAGGATTCTGATGATCATTCAGACTCCACTGATGCCCATGAAACTGATGAAGATGTTGATTCAGATGATGACACTGAGTCAAGTGATGTTGAAGAAAAGTCAAAGAAGAAGAAGAAAAGCACAAAGAAGAAGTCCAAAAAGGATAAAGCAATTCAATAAGGGGAATTGGTGAGTAAATTAAAGAGCATTGGTTATTCATTGTTGGCACCCAAAGCTAAGTTGTATTGTGAAATATGTGACAAAGAAGGGCATGCCACCTCTAGGTGTTGGTTTAACCCCAGGAATAGGGAGCAGCCAAATACAGGAAGAGGTAGAGTTGAAGCTGTAGCAAATCAGGTAGCTCCATTTAGAGAAAGACAACCATTTAATAGACCACCAAGACCTCCAAGACCTCCTTGGAGAGAGAAAAACAATAATCAGAGAAGAGGAGATAGAGTGATTCCTTGTGTCTATTGTGGATCACCAGACCATTGGGTTGGTCTTAATTGTGAATTATGGGTTAGACACAGGGGAGAAAGAGGGATGCCCATTGTGAGGCCTGGTCAGGCAGACCAATAGGGAGTGCAGCAGCAACCACAACATAATCAACAAGCTCAGGCCAATGTTATTTTGGTGGACATTCAGGAGCAGCAGGAACCAGAGCTAGTCATAGTACATCAGGCTGAGCATAAGGAACATGAAGAAGGATGGTAATGTGATTGTTACCAATGTGTTCAGGTGGAAGAAGATGAAGCATTGGCAGTCACAAGAGCAAAATCTAAGGGACCAATTAATTGGAGAGAGCAGAAAGATGTGAGGGATAAGGTTCATGAAAAAGTGCAGAGAGAGTAGGTTCAGTATGCAGAAGAGAAGAATGAAGAGTTGGAGGTATCCAAGAAGCAACATAAGCTTGACAAGCCAGGTTTGATGCCAACAAAAGAAGACAAAGATTGGTTTGAGGTGCTGGTGAACTCTCCCTTGCAACTGTCATTAGATCAATTATTATGTATAGTTCCAGCCTTTAAAGAGAAATTGTTGAAGAAGCTTCAGGGTCAGCAAGAACAAGTGTTGGCAAACCAAAATTCTGAAGTAATCCTGCAGCAGATTGATCCAGCAGATGTGGATTTTGTAGTACCTGTGGTGGCAGTAATGTTTCAAGGCATTCTATTTCAAGAGGTGCTTTTGGATGGAGGATCAGGGGTGAATATACTTCTTGAGGAGGTTTATAGAAGATTGAAGTTAGGAGAAACATTAGCTCCAGCACCATTTCAAGTGAAGATGACAGACCAGTGGAGAGTCCAGCCTTTAGGCATTCTCAAGCAGCAAGCAATTGAAATTGCAGGTATGGTTTTCTTTGTGAACTTTGTGGTACTTAGAATGCAGGATTCAGATTCTTCCTACAAGATGTTGTTGGGAAGACCCTGGTTTAAAGAACCTAGAGTTAAGCAGGATTGGGGAGAAAATGTTGTCATGATAAAAAAGGGGAAGCAGTCAGTAACCATATCAATGCAGGGAAGAAAAAAAATCCCTCCAAAGACTAAACCATTATGTGCTCAGACCATAAACTTGGCAGATGCAGTGGAAGATGATGAAGAGGAGGAATTTTTGAGAGCTAATCCCACTATTGTGCCTCTCTTTGAGGTTGATGTAGAAGGGATAATACAGAAGGTTGAAGATCAAAGTGAGGAAGAAGTAGAAATAGTTCTAGGCCAGGAGATTGCTGGATCAGAAGTGTTGCAGATGATAGATCGGTATTCCGAGGTGCCTCAAAAAGAGCAGATTGATCAAGAGGATAAGGAAGCAAGGGTAATGGCAGAAAAAACATATGATAATAGGTTTGGTATCTCCAGCAGAGTAAAAGAGGATGAAGTTAGAGAGTTTAATTTGGGAACTGAAGAAGATCCCAAGATGGTCAGAATTAGCATCCATGCTGAAGGGGAATTTTTGAAAGGTTTGATTCAGCTATTGTAGGAGTATAAAGATGTATTTGCTTGGGATTATTCATAGGTAAAGGGCATTGATCCTGAACTACATCAACATCACATTAATCTCAGAGAGGATGCTAAACCAATCATACAACAGAGATACAGAATGAACCCCAATTTTGCAACGCAAGTAAAGCAGGAAATAGATAAGTTATTGGCAGTTGGATTCATCAAGCCAGTTAATGAAGTGTCATGGTTGTCACCAATTATTGTTGTGCCAAAGAAGAATGGGAAGTTGAGGGTGTGTGTGGATTATAGGAAGTTAAATGCTGCGAACTATTACTGATCCATTCCCTATGCCATTTTGTAATGCTGTGTTGGATGCAGTAGCTGGACATGAGATGTATAGCTTTCTTGATGGTTTTTCAGGTTACAATCAGATTAAGGTAGCTCTAGAAGACCAACACAAGACAACCTTCATCACTGAGTGGGGAGCATTTGCATATACAGTGATGAGTTTTGGGTTGAAGAATGGTCCACCTTCCTTCAACTTTGTGGCTCATAAGACATTTGAACCTTATCTTCAGGATTTTATGAGGGTTTTTGTAGATGACTTTTCAGTATTTGGAAAGAAGGATCAGAATTTGGTTCACTTGAAGTTATGTTTGGAAAGATGCAGACTATTTCACATGGCCTTGAATCCATATAAAAGTGTACTTCCAGTCAGGAGTGGTATTTTATTGGGACATGTAGTATCTGCTGATGGGATGGCCATTGATGCCAAAAAGATTGAAGCAATTCAGGAAGCCAAATCACCTCAGAATGTGAAGGAGCTCAGCGGGTTTGTGGGCCAGGTGAAGTGGCACTCAAGGTATATTAGTATTTGGCTAATATATGTGCACCTTTGACTCATCTTACAAAGAAAGATGTTGCCTTTAAATGGGATGAACCACAGGAGACAGCCTTTTAAATGTTAAAGGAAATGCTATCAGTAGCACCAATACTGCAGCCTCCTGATTGGACATTGCCTTTTCATGTTTTTGTTGATGCATCGGATATTGCAATTGGAGCTGTGTTGATGCAGGAAAAGGTCAGGGGATGGTATAGACCATTGTATTATGCAAGTAGGATGTTGACACCAGCAAAAAAGAATTACACTGTGATTGAGAGAGAAGCTTTGGGCATGGTATATTCATTGAATAAGTTCAGGCATTACTTACTCAGTAACAGGGTGATGTTTCATGTTGATCACCAAGCTTTGTTGTACTTGGTTAAGAAGCCTATGCTTACTTACAGGGAGATTAGCAAGGTGGATGTTGCTTTTGCAGGAATTTGAGTTTGTGATTATTCATACTACTGGGAAAGACCATGCTGTGGCAGATTATTTGAGCAGACTGAAAACAGAGGAATCTCCAACAGGTGTGGATGATCAGTTACCTGATGCATGTTTATTTTCAGTTCAGCAAGAAGTTCCCGATTCTTGGGATGATCAGATGTTGGTGTACCTAACTGATGGGGTTATGCTAGGAGGGTTTTCACCTAATCAAAAGAAGAAATTTGCATTGAAAAGTAGACCATTTTTGGTGATTGCAGGAGCATTATACAAGAAGGGTATTGATCAAGTGATAAGAAGGTGTGTTCCAAAATTTGAATAGTCAGCAGTTCTACAGGAAGCTCATTATGGACAAGCTGGTGGACATTTTTCAGGAGACATTATAGGAAAGAAAATTTTGCAGACAGGTTTGTGGTGGCCTACTTTGTTAAAAGATGCACATGAGTATGCCAAAAGATGTGTGGTGTGTCAGAAGCTTGGTCAACCAGACAATAGGGACAGGATGTCAGATCATCCTATTCTACCTCTGGAACCTTTTCAAAAATGGGGTATGGTCTTTGTAGGACCAGTGAAGCCCACTAGCTCTAGTGGGAACAGGTACATTTTGGTTGCTACAGATTATTGTACTAAGCGGGTGGAAGCTGTGGCACTAAAGGATAACAAAGCAGCCAGTGTGGCAAAGTTTTTGTATCATAACATTATGACAAGATTTGGGTGTCCAATTGAGTTGGTGAGTGATAGGGGGACACATTTTTTGAATGAGGTCATACATGAGCTGACTAAAACTCATATGATATTACATAAGAAGTCTACCCCATATCATCCCCAGGCCAATGGACAGGCAGAGAGTAGCAACAAAATTCTGGTTAAAATTCTGAAAAAGATTGTGCAGGATGATCATAAGGATTGGGACCTGAAGTTGGATTCAACTCTGTGGTCATTCAGAACTGCTTTCAAAGTCACCACAGGGATGACACCATTCAGGTTGGTCTATGGGTTGGAAGTTGTAGTACCTAAGGAATTTGTGGTACCTAGCTTGAGAATTTCTGCTAAGAAAATGTCTCCTGCATTGTCAGTAAAGCATAGAAGTAAGTATTTGATGCAGCTAGAAGAGGACAGGCTAGTGAGTTCTTACATCACTAAGATTATCCAGAGGAGAAGACAAGCTTCGGTAGCTATGAATGTCAAGTTCAAACTGTTTAAAGTGGGAGATTTGGTGATGCTGTATAATTATAGGCTTGGTCCATTCCCAGGGAAATTGACTTTGAGGTATAAGGGTCCTTATCAAATTGTTGAAGATTTAGGCCAAGGCACATTTATAGTTGCTGATGTGTTTGGAACCAGAGTGGACAAACCAGTTAATGGATTCAGGTTAAAGAAATTTCAAGGTAAACCACCTCACCTTGATTGGTTGACACCAAAAGTGGTAGAAGCTGCTTTGTGTGAGGCAGTTGAATTAACAGATTTTCAGAGTCAGCAAGCATTGCTATCAGGTGACTATGGTATTAGAAGTAATGTTGATAAGGGTTTCAACAGAGAACAAGTCATGAAGGAAGGCACGAGGAGTGCTTGGCAAGGTTCTAATGAGTGGAGATTCAATTCAGATAAACATAATCCAGTATGTAGTCATTTAGTGTGGTTCATCGGATGTTGGTTGATCGGAATCTGGTCCATCGGCATTTACTGGATCGGAATTTTTAAACCTGGAAGTAAATGGTTTAATGATCAACAATATTTGGGTTTGCTGGGAGATTATTCGCCGCTAGAGGTAATTATTGGGGTGCGGGAGCTGTCAAAGAGGTCATTCAACGGATACATGTAGCTACATTTGCATGAAATGTTAGTCTCTTCGCCGTGCAAGTACTTAGCTGCTGATTACTTCTTGCAATCGCCTTCTTCATCTACTCCTTCATCAAGCACTATGGCCCCTAAAGCAAAGCCTGTAGCAGCAGCCATGAGACCCGAGGCTGAAACTGAGTCGGCAGATGCTGTCGCAACAAGGCTGAGGAGAAAGGGAATTAACCTGAGGGTGGATGTAAGCGATGAAAAAGAAGAAGAGTTCTCAGAGGAAGAACCGCCACCTTTGTTGGAAAATAAAATGTTGTAGAGTTTGATGGATCCGTACACAGATCTCAAGATTGAGATGGAAGCTGATACAGAGAAGAATGAGAATTGGCTCAGACAGTTGGGGCTTTATGAGTATGCAATGTTGCCATGGAAAGAATGGAAAGGAAATTTTTATGCAAAGTCACAGGCAGAGTTGTTGAGGAAGACCAGAGGAGCAATATCTAATAAGATTGTGTTGTGCCGACAGGTGATTGCTGCAGTTTTCAAGTTACCATTCACAACAGTAGCTGTTCCACCTAAGTGTTCAGATGATTGTTTAAAGAAGGATTTTGGGTCTAGAGAAGGAGCAAGGTTGTATTACATGCTCAAAAATGTAGAGTATGGCCGCAGGGAACAGTTAAAGTGGTATCTTGAGAGGGTGTGTTTTCTGGCTAAATTTGACTATATGTCAAAAGAGAATTATGCTCCATTGGCATTTGTTGAGCAGGGAGGTTGTTTCAGTTGGGCACATTGGGTCCATGAAAAAATTCATGCAGAAGTGTTTACTCCAGATAGGAGGAAGCGTCAGTGCAGCAGTAGATTGGCTCCATTCCTAGCTGCATTATTCAAGTATGCTGGGATGGTGAAAGCAGGAGAAACAGTGGTTCCAAATATCTCTGTTACTGCTGCTGAGTCAGAACTTCAGAAGAACAAAATTAAAGAGCAAGTTGATGAATTGTACAAGCTTTTTGATGGAGAACCAGCAAAGAGAAAGCTTTTTGATGGAGAACCAGCAAAGAGAAAGCAGTTTCAAGATTTAATGGAGGCTGGTTACACAGAGGAGGAGGCTAGAGAAGCTGTGGATAGCCCAGATTTCTTCCAAGACTTTGGTGAGTTATCTGTTTTCTCACAAAAAGTCCCTGCAGATGTTCAAACACCAGTAAGGTTGGGCAAAACATTTACTTTGTCCAAGAAGAGAAAGGTGAGTGCTGGTGAGTAGGGTGTTGCTAAAGCTTTAGATTTTGAATTTGCTACTCCAAGTACATCTTTTGAAACTGAAGGCAGATGTGAAGATGCTGGCAGTGCTATAAGGATGCTTAAGTTGGTGCAAGAATTTGTGTTGGGTCAGCAGGTACAAATGGAGGAGCAGCTGAAACAGGTTGCAGATTCAGTAGTAGGTAAAGTGCAAGTAAAGCAGAAGGACATGGAGTTGGAAGCTATGACTTTGCAGTTGGCACAGATTCAGGAAGTACATCAGAAGTAGTTAGAGGATATGGTGAAAAAGCATCATGCAGAAGTTTCAAAAATAAAAATGTCTTTGGGACTATTCAGAGATTAGACAATGAAGTTAGATGCCAGATTAAATGAGGAAATGGAGCATTTTTCAAAGACTAATGCTGAGTTGCAGGTTCAGGTTCAAATGTTACATCAGAGATTGATTCCTTTGAAGGAATTGGAGAAGCAAGTAAAAGGTGAGGATGTGGATGTCAATGCACTGCTTATGTCAGAGGGAGAAATTTATGTCTTGAAAGAACAGATGTTGCAAGCAGTTCAGGAAGTGTGGAAGTCTATGAAGAAAAGACTTGTTGTAGCAATAAAGCATCCATATGAGACAATGAAGCAGGGATTTGTAAGTGAGCATGAAGGTGAATTACTGCAGGAGTTAGAGGATGTCAAAAAGGACAGAGAAATGTGGTTCAAATTAGCTCAGGATTTAAAGATGAAAGAATTGCAAGGGGATATGGCTGATGTTCAGTTGGAGGAACAGATTGAGAAAGGTCAAGAATTGAAGGATGATGCAGAGATGAATCAGCAGGTTGAAGTGCTTGAAGCAGTGGAAACTTTACCTGTTGGCATAGTGGCATCTAAGTCAGTAGTTGAAGAGTAGGGTATGACTGAGCCAGATGTGGAGGCTCAGAATGAAGCTGAACCAGTGTAGAGAGTAATGTTGGTGGTGGAGAATATGCATATCAAGGGATTGTGAATCCGAGTCGGATTTCAAGGAAATCCACCACCGGGCTGTGCCAGGTGTTGACCCTGCACATTTTTGGGTTGAAATGGAAGTTATCTGTGGACCAAGATGAATCAACTGTGTAGTCTCTTGCTCTATGCTTCATGCTTGTTCTGCAATCTGCTGTGTCGGAAGTTGGTGAATAATGAAATGCTGATGAGTTGAATGTATTTGCCTTTGTTTTAATCTGTCTTTAGTGTGTGTGACATGTTGTCAACACTTTAGTTCTATTTGTGTTGAAGAACCCCAACAATGTCAATCAAATGAGGAGCCTCAACCTATTCCGTGAAGATCTACAAGAGCAAGTAGACCTCCATAAAGGTTTGTTCCTTCCTTCAACCATCTCTTGATCTTAGATTCTGGAGAGTTGGAATCATACGAAGAAGCTAATTAGCACGAATCCAAAGAAGAATAGACAAAAAGCATGCAAGTGGAGATGGACTCACTACATCGCAACCAAACATGGGAGCTGGTTGAGTTGCCTAAACATAAGCGGGCACTTCAAAACAAATGGGTGTACAAGCTGAAGGAAGAAGAAGGTGGGAAGAAAAGGTACAAGTCTAGGCTTGTGGTAAAAGGGTTTTCTCAAAAGAAAGTTATTGACTTCAATGAAATATTTTCTCCTGTTGTAAAAATGAACTCAATTAGGCTTGTCTTAACCCTTGTGGCTGCTCATGATCTAAATCTTGAGCAAATGGATGTAAATACCGCATTCCCTCACGGTGACTTAGAGGAGGAAATTTACATGCTTCAACCAAAGGGGTATGAAGTAAAAGGTAAGGAGAAAATGGTTTGCAGATTAAATAAAAGCTTGTATGGATTAAAGCAAGCATCAAGAAAATGGTACTTGAAGTTCGATCAATGGATGTTAGATCATGGATTCAAAAGATGCAACTCAGATCATTGCGTCTACACAAAGAATTTAGGAGATGGGAAGTTCATCATCCTAATGTTGTATGTTGATGACATGCTGATTGCAAGTGCTAACATGCAGGACATCAAAGACCTAAAAGAGGAGCTGTCTAAATATTTTTCAATGAAAGATTTAGGTGTTGCAAAGAGGATACTCGGTATGAAAATATCAAGGGATAGGACGAAGAAGACAATAAAGCTATCTCAAGAGGATTACATCAAGAAGGTACTAGAAAGGTTTGCAATGCAAAATGCAAAACCAGTTTCTACACCTTTGGCTGGTCACTTTAAACTAACGAAGGATATGTGTCCAAAGACATAAGAGGAGATAGCATATATGTCTAAAGTTCCATATGCTGCAGTTGTAGGTTCTCTAATGTATGCTATGGTCTGGACAAGGCCAGATATTACACATGCAGTGGGAGTTGTGACTAGGTTCGTGGACAACCCAGGTAAAGAACACTGGCAAGCTGTGAAGTGGATACTTAGGTATCTAAAAGGGACAACAACAAATGCTTTGTATTTTGGAGGAACTGATATTTTTCTAGAAGAGTATGCTGATGCAGATATGGCAGGTGACAAAGATTCTCGAAGGAGCACTACTGGCTATGTCTTCACAGTTGGAGGCACAACAGGAAGCTGGGCTTCAAAGCTGCGAAAAGCAGTCTCACTTTCTACCACATAAGCAGAGTATGTAGCAATGACGGAGTCAAGCAAACAAATTCTGTGGCTTCACAGATTCTTAGAAGATATTGGATTCAAACAAGACAATTGTGTCTTGTACAGTGATAGCCAAAGTGCTATCCATAGTGCGAAGAACTCGGCCTTTCATTCAAGGACAAAGAACATTGAGGTGAGATATCACTTCATATGCACTCTTTCAGAAGAGGGAAAGCTAAATCTAGGAAAGGTGCATACAAGTGAAAATCCTGCATACATGTTTACAAAGGTGGTCAACAAGGAGAAGTTGAGCTTTTGCTCATCTTCAATCAGAATTCAAGGATAAGAAGCAAGGATGGAAAGCAGTCCACAGGTTTGGTTTGGAGATCATTCTCCAAGTGGGAGATTGTTAAGTATGGTGCCTGATTTACCCCTTGTAAATTTCTGTGGCAAAAATGCACATTTGTAAGGCCCCCATTATGAGGAGAAGCCATCGTGCGTGAAGGAAAATCACTCGCCAGAAATAAAAATCCCTCGTCGAAAACCAAAATTTTCACGGCGGCCAATCTCGAGCAAAGCTGCAGATTGGTTTTGCCAAAATATTCCTTTTTCGCTGAAATATTATGGCCGGCCGGCGGGCCGGAAAGTGGTCAAAAAACGATCGGTCGATTGGCTGATGGCCGGTGGCCGAATTCAAAAGCGGGCTTGTCTTCTCAAGGACAGCCACACATGGGCGGATTGGAGGGTCCGATTTGGACTTATTCTACACAAGGGCGGCTACACATGGCTGCCTCTCATGAGAGAGGGCAGCCCTTTTGGCCTATAAAAGGAGGCCATTTCTACACACATTTGATAGTGTGAAGTTAATGCAACAAGGTGGGTGTGAGGTGGTGAGAGTGAAGCAAGGCGGGAGCTCTATTAAGGGTATAATCCCTTTGTAAACTACTTCTTGTTTTGAAGTACTAAAGCCATTGAGTGGCTGCTTTCCCGTGGACGTAACCCACATTGGGTGAACCACGTATATTGTGTGTACTCTCTCTCTCTCTCTCTCTCTCTCTCTCTCTCTCTCTCTCTCTCTCTCTCTCTCTCTCTCTCTCTCTACTCTATAATCTCTTGTGTGTGAAATCTATCTCTCTCCATTAAGTAATCTACTCAAATATCTATTTAGCTACGTCATATTTCCTAGCAATAACATATTTAATGTTTTCTTGTGGGTAGTATTTATTTCATTATATATGTTTTTAGCCTAGTTTCTTGAACTTCAAATTAAAACTTCTATGTTGCAATGGAAAAGTACTTAGAGAAATTTTTATGTAAACACATTTGCTTACCCTTTCACTAATTGTAGCTCAGATAAGAAGTGGACTTTGCATTCTTCCATATAGCCTATCCTAGACAAATGCACCTTGAAACTAGCCCTCCTATGTTGCAATTGACATATGCTACACATTTTATAAATGGCTTGTACCTTAAGTGAAGAATTTCTAGATTAGAGGTGTGTGTTGCTTTGATGTCATGCACAAGTCGGTTTATTTCTCAATGGGTGCTAGCTTGGACAAGTGTGGACCTTGAACTAAAAATTAAGGTACTCCATTTGACCTTAGCTTGAACAAGTTGTGGACCTTAAAACCAATGTCTCCATGTTAAGATAAGTTGTAGGTAGGACAATAAAGTATAAACAATGAAAATGGAATCAACGTACTAGTATCTTGATGGTGCAACCACCCAGAACCATAATTTTTCTTGGCCAACGTTTCTTTCAAATGTTTAGTCTAGTACAAAACGTCCACACCTTGTACATGAAATATTGAAACTTGTCCAATTTGGGAATTGGATTTTCCCACTGTACCTAATATGGTCTTAAATGGGGATTTCTCCAATGTCACAGATCAAAGATGACGTCCTACTACAAATTATCAAAGTGCTTTGTGTTGTACTTTGTTGCTACTGTTGATTGCAAAGTGTTGTTGTCATTGATGCACCTCCCCTCCAAATGTCTCATCAAAATCAAAGTGGATGCCGATTTTGGAATGGCACATGTACCATATTTTTGGGCAAAGATGTGTACAAGTGAGGATGGTCTTACGAGCAGTTTTCTGACCCTTGTATATATGTCACTTTTGTGAAGCCAAGCACCTTCTTGCTTTGTGTTTGTACAAATGCGTATGCAAAGATTTTGTGCTTCTCTCCATGCACAAAGCATAAGATCTTAATGTAGTTCTCACATGTATGTGTAGGCCGGCTGCCAAGCCTCACCATATAAATGCTAGCAAAGTGAGAACCCCAAACATAAAATGTTAATCTATGGGATGTAGCTGACCCATCTAGTGCATGAAGACTAAAAGAAATAGCTAATCCCTCAAAAAACCCAAGTCCAATGTGCTCTTGCCTAAATCGTTCTTAGATGTGTGTCAAAAACATCAAAAGCAACTTTTATTACCGCAAGATTTATATGATGATTTTGTATAGCTATGATGCTCCGAATGTAATGAAACTTACTACCTAGAATGTGCAGAGTGTCCTCAACATCCCCATATGCTCAAAATGTCATTTTTGACACTCGAAAAAAATTGCACTTAAGATAAAAAACCTATTTTGGGTAGGCTGGTTTCGACCTCCAAAGCACTCTATAGATTCCTTAGGGATGTGCTTTATCTATCCCTATGGGGAAAAATGAGTTAAGATGCATGTATTGTGCATAGGGAATGAAAATAGCTCGTAGATGGGCACACCTAAGAACACAACTTCATCGCAAGAAAATTACGTAGATAGAGAGATATTTCACCTATGAGTGCATTGGTATGCTCAAATTCACAATGTAGCACCGCCTGAGGGAGACACAAAAAATTAAAAGAAACACAAACTCACAGTACTCAGTTGCAGTGTACACTCACTTTCATTATCCAAAACTTAGGTTAAAAGTTAGAAAATTTGTCTTTTATACCTTAGCCAGAGTTTAAAGAATGGATTCCTAGCTATTTGGGGTCAATAACGAGGCTTAGGAGCTGAATTTAGTAACAAATTTGGAGGCCCTCGGACCCTTTACACTCTTTAATAGTCAATGATAATACAACGGCTTTGGACTTTCATGGGATTTCTCATTAATCCCCCCTCCTTGACCATGTCATCCGCGACACAGCTACTTAGGGTGCTAAGTAGTGGTTGGGCTTTCTGGCTTCAATCATCTTTGCATGATGTTCTAGGCCTTGTTGATACTTTAGGCAAATCTCTTTATCTTTGGTGAACATGAATTGCATGGTGATCTTGCTCCTTTGTTCCAATGATGAATAGCTTACAAACCTTGATCAGAGATTAGTAATGATTGGGTAGGAATTTTTTGATCTATAAGTGAAGAAGCCCATATAAAATTCCTCTTCAAAGGTTTGCATATAGTGGGATGGAAAGAACATCACTCGAGCATAAAAACCATGGAGCACTTCCTCCAAAGGTTGGCCTGGTTTTTACTAGGTGCATCGGTCTTTGGTTCACCATCTCTGGACTTGCGCCAGTTTTTGTTTTCTTTGTCTCTAGATTCTCAACAGCTTCCTTTTGAGCTTACGCTCTTGTAACTACTTGAATTGGTACGTCGTTTTTGTTTTGTGAGCTACTAGATAGTTGGACAATTGTTGAGACATTTGTTGTGATCTTTATGACTTGGTTTGGGTTTTTTGGATAGTTGGGGATCAAGTGAATGACACCACAATCAAAACAATAGGCATCTACTTGAGTGATCTCCGTCTGAGGACATTGTTTGACCAAGTGGTTGTTACAGCTTTTGTGACACTCTATCTCTTGTTGAGGAGCTTCTTCTTGCATATTCTCTTGGCTATAAACAGACTCCAACCTAGCTAAGCCTCTTTTCACAATGAGCCGCAATGTCCTTTAGCCCATCTCATACCTTGTTTCTCCAGGTCAAAACGCAGGAGGTGGAGGTTGTACCGGCCTCACCACTCCATGTGTTTCTCTCATCTTCTGTCACTTCAAAGGAAAATACCTGCTTTGGTTGTTATAATACATTATAGCTGGTACAAGAGCTTGTTTATTATATGCTTCCATCATTGGCGTGTATCTCATGTCTACAAGCATTCTAGCACCTGGCAACAGAGGTTGTTGTCATAAGACAAGTTGTGTCCTTGAAACTCCTATTGGACCTGCTACATGCTACTAGAATAGGTTGTACATACCTCTCCCTAGCATATTCCATGCTATAATAGCACTCTTCTTTCATATGGTTTGTCCATTTTCCCTAAATTTTGCACCACTAAGGATCCCCGCCGGGATCAGACTTTACAAGAGGAATTAACCTCTTTACCATGTCGTCGATAAAATTTTCTTGATCAATAGGTGCCGCTAATTTTTCAATGGACTCAATCATCTATGAATCACTATGCTAAGAGGATGTGTCATCCTCTTGACTCTTACAATCCTTTTCTTTATATTCCTCACACCAGATAAAGAGCTTCCTTGATCAATTCATTTAGTGTTAGGCTCCTCTTGAAGACCCGCACGTATCAGGATAAAGGTCAGCATCAATCTTGACTGCATAGGTAGTTCCACTCGCATAGAACTTCAATATCTCTTGAGCCATAATGCTACTTTAAGCACTGATTCATCCTCTTTCTTCTTAAATTTGTGAATTTGCAAGACCGTATTGTGAGCTATTCCTTTTGGCGAGAATTTTTCAATGAATTCTTCGTGCAACCTGTTTAGAGTCTCAAAATCTCATGTTTCCACTAAGTGAAGCCATGTCATCTTCCAGAGTCAGTCCGAATCCTGCAAATTGCATATCAGGATCCCTGACCTCTTCTGCACGGATTACTCTCACAAATGCTACTACTTTGTCTCTAGAGCCCTTGAATATTTCTTGTTCACCCATTTTTGGACTTGGGACAGTCTAAATCATTGATTATCTATAAGTCTAACCATAGACTCTCCCAATCCTTATCTCACTTCAGGCCTTTGACTATGCCTAGGTTCTTCTTTGATTTCATCTTCTAGTTCATATCCTCATGAGTGTCTCACAACAGGTGGGTATTCCCGGAACTCTCCTCCATTCTTACTCTTTCTACATAAGGTAACCATGTTATAGTTGGTCTAACAATTGGTCCTTGACCTTCACTCAAATATGGATATGATGGGAATAGTGGTGATGCACTTGTTCTTGGGGTGAATGTATAACCACCTCTATTGATATTTGATCTTGGTATGGCATCTTGGTGTAGCCCAGACTACAATGATTGTGGTGTATTTGGTCCCACACTGTTCATTGGTGGATAGATCAGCATTTCCACTCTCCTTGTCTGGTCCAATTGATTGTATATTGGTCTTCTTCAAAGGGATTGGTCATTTTGTTGGAGATTGGTCCATTCAGGAGATGTACTTGAGGAGGCATGCATGCCATTTCTATGATCATTTAATCTCTTGTTATCGTTATATGAGGGAATCTAGGTGGCTCTTTTTTTGGAATTCTTGTAGGAACTCTCGTGTTTGGTGGAGGTATCTGTGGTCCTTCATTGATATCCACCTATTTCTAATGAAATCTGTGGATTTGGTCTTTCTACAACTCTATATTCTCATCTATACTTGTCAAAAACCATAGGTTTCCATTGACAGTCAACTCCATATGTATAGAGATATAAGAGCTTGTAATCCGTCATCCCTTCTAGGTATGGCTCTGAGTACCTATAAGGGTTGACCTCACTGCCATCAATCTATCTATACAATCCTTCATTCTCATGATCCTTCATCCAAAATACCTGAACAAAATTAATTTGTATCAACTGCAAGTTTGGAAGATCCATTATGGGCGGATGCTCCTCTATCACTGGGATCCTATAGCTTGTATAAGTTGAGTTTGAGTCTAAAGTAGACATGAGTTCTGGGATTAACAACTCTAGCTTGATGTAAGCAGTATTATTCCAATGTGTTCAAGTTCTTTGGTTAGGAAAAAGTCCAAACTATGTCCAAAACTGCGATCATTTCTTCACAATTATCTCAAATTGTCGCTTTTAGACACCCCTAACTTCTGGATGCATTTTGAGGCCTCAAACAATGTTTTTTTGAACGATGAAAAACATTGAATGATCCAAAGGGTATTTTATTGTTGTTCAGGAGTTGCACTAAATGTTGTAGAGCTATTGTGGAGCTTCATTTTGATTTAAAAAAAAATTGAATCCGATATCAAGAGATCCACTTATGGACAAAACAATCTCCTATCGCATTATGTCTTCCTATAGGTCAATTCTGGTGATTTTCAAAGTATCAACATTGGATACATGCTTTAGTCCACTTATAGGTGTCCAACTTTTGTTTTGGAATGATATTTGGGATTCTAGGGTCAAAAGGAAGTCCTTTGACTAGTTAAAGTTCTTATTTGGCCTCAACCTGTGCATGGAGTCTTCATACGCGTATGATGTCTCCTGACTCAAAATTGCTCCAAACTTTAAATGTAGACTCTCCTTGATGTATTGTAACCACCCCAAGTCTCAACTTGTGATTTTGACACTTTCAGTCAGGTATATCAATCCTTTTTCTGTTTGGTTGCTTGCAACTTCCCTCGGAGGTTAGATAAGCCAAAAGTGATCCAAATTGAATGAAACTTGGTCTCTAGGCCTATTTTGTGATGGAAAACACTTTTGTAAGCTTTGGTGTAAGTTTGGCCTCTAATTTGGGACTTGAGACATCATACACGTTGTCGGGGGATATGTGTTTGAAACGTGAGCCAGGTAGGCGCCGGGCCTCTGGCTATGAGAGCTGTGAGAGAGAATAAGAACAATAGATGCAAATGACTCTGGCAATCACCGTAATCTTCAATTAATCAATTCAAGCTATGGGTACATTGTGATCAACAGCTCAGGCAGGCTGTTAGCATCACCGACACTTGAGTTCACTGAAAACTAGGATTTTAGGCTCCCTTTACAATTACCCAGTGTCGGGGGATATGTGTTCAAAATGTGATCCGTCGACCCAGGCATTTGGCTGTGAGAGGTGTGAAAGAGAGAGAACAATAACAACAGATACAAATGGATTTGGAAATTGTCGTAATCTTCAATTAATCAATTCAAACTTTCAGTACAATGTAATCGGTAGCCAAGGCGAGCTGTTAGCAGCACCAACACTTGGATCAATTGGTACATAGGAGTTTAATCTCCCTTTATAGATTTACGGCCGTTAACAAAACTGGGGTTTAATAAAAACTACTAATTAATCTTTAGACTGATGACAGTGAAGAAAATTTTTGCCTGTCACTTTTCTTGCTTCAACTGCCCCTTAGATTCTGCAAATCTACTTCTGCTCCAATTGTTGTGCTTTGATTCCTGGCCTGCCCTGTGATTTCCTCTTGCTTCTTTAGGTCAAGTCCCTTGCTTATGCAAGAGAGAGAGAGAGAGAGAGAGAGAGAGAGAGATATTTCTTCAATGCTTTTTCTCTTGCTTATACCTATTTTCGAGAGCGGGAGAGAGAACTCTCCTTACTGCTTCCGCTCGTCACCTCCTTATTTGTAACACCTTATTTGTCCTTGCTCGTAACATCTTGCTCCCCTTTTCTTCTTTATGCCTCGGTTGGAGAACGAGAGAGAGAGCAAGAGATTTCCCTTCTTCCTTTGCTCATCGAGGACGAGAAAGAGAGAGAGAGATTCTACCTTTCCTCCTCCCCCCGTTCCCTTCTCTCCTACCCTCCTCTTGATTACGGCCGAGAGAGGGAGAGAGAGAATCCCATGCTTCAAGCTTCCTTCGTCACACAAATCCCCTCCTTGTCGTGGCTTGACAGAGAGAGCCAGCAAAAAAAGCTCCTTCCCTCTCGTTCCTTCTATGCCCGTGCATGCCTTGATTTCAAAAAACCCCCTCTTTTTGTTTTATGACCTTATTTTTTTCCTTGCCCATCAGTCACGACGTCGTGACTGACGTGGTGCAGGAATCAAGGTAATGACATGGCAAGGCTGGACGTGCATGGCTAGGACCGAATGGGTTTGCCCTGAGATGGTGAGGAGTTTTTGCTTTGTGGACATGCCGGTCTAAGCATCTGAATGGACGCCGCCAGATCAAGTCTCCTCCCTCCTGATGCCTGCATGCTACCTGCCGCTTCACGCCATGCTTTTCCCTCTTTGGTTCACACATACCTTTTAAAATAGGATGACCCCCTTTAAAGTGGGTGTCCTTGGGTTCTTTTGGGTGGGTGGCCCTTAAAGGGCACCCCATTTGGCATACATATCAACTAAAGCATTGCCAAGCACAACAAATCCGGTTCCCCTCAATTGGGCGGCTTAATTCCCTTGCTTTGGGCACCACATTTGATATACATCTCGGGCCCCGGCCCTAGTGCTTCATTGGGCAGCCTTAAGCTTTAAACTCATGGTTCATCACATTTGGCATACACTTCATCCATGACAATGTTAAGCATGGCATTTGGGTCCGAAGGCTTTTAGCATTAAAGTAAATTAATATAAACCTCTTTGTTTGGTGTATGTATCGGCCAAAGCATTTTTTTTTTTTAATAGCAAAACTCACAATTGTGAGTGAATTATATTTATCAACCCAAATAATTACAAGGTCTTGACATGCTCATGATGAGCCATGACGTCATCCAAGGACCATAATTACATCGGCTATAAGGGCATCCATCACACCCAACTCGCCCCCTTATCCTTGATACATAGGGTCCCTGATCATGTTCTTCTAAGATCTTTTAATTACCAATAGCCAAGATTTTCCCTCGTCCTAGGCATGCCCTCTGCTATCAACAAGGCACAAGTAGTCCTAGACCAATCCTCCGAGTGTTGCTTGCGTCTGAGCGTCCATATTAGCACTTTTCTCTCTTGTATAATTTCTGTGACGCTTGCCACCTCAAGACCTCCTTCAAACACACGGCGGTTCCTTGTCTGCCATACATTATGTAAGAAGACGTACCTTATGATTTGAATACTGATGAGGATGGCAAGAACATGTGAATTCTTCCATCCAAGGAAAAGATCAGTCTTGTAAAAAACCAATTTTCATGTTCTTTGGACCCACTTACATATTTTCCCTGTGAGGCCTTTGATAGTTGGGCAATCCATGAAGAGGTGAGCCAGATCTTCACTAGCCAACGTGCATCCCAAGCATCGATCTAACCCAATCCCTCTTTCCTAAATCTTCACCCCCGTCGGCAGAGCACCCCAAATTACCTTCCACAAAAATACCTTCATGTGTTGTGGAATCTTTGGCTTCCAGATGTTCTCCATTACTTGCACCCACCTTTCCTTTGGCCATTGTTTTTTCCATATCTTGTTAAGGGGGCTAGACCAATTCTTCTTATGCATCATTGTCTGGTAAATGTCTTTAGGATGGGGTTTCTAGAAGATATTTCTTCCGGGCCATTTCTAGACATTCCAGTCAAACTCAGAATCACAGATAGGCATCACTATATTGTCAAGATCTTTCCTCACTTTGTGGACCAGCAAGACCTTCAAGCTATTCTGTTGGTACTGGGTAGCAGGAAGGTCAATGGTTTTCCAACTCTTGTTGTCACTATCCCAGAAATGCCCCAGCCGATTCAGACCCTTATTATTCAGCTTCCTGGCTGTCTCTATCCAATAGGAATTTGTGGTGGATCTACAACTTTGGAAAGCCAGGGGGACCAATGCAAAATGGAGTTCTTGAAGTATCTGGTTTTTTCCTCCCACTTTAAGACTCATGCTATTCTATTGCATTTTCTTACCAATTCTCATGTGCCCCCCAGTCTTAGGGTAGTCCACATCGGGGCTAATAGCTTGTCATGAACCTCCACCCCTCTCCACGTTCCCCCTTTCGAGCCAAGTTTAGCTGCTTGTATCATATCTTTGATCATGACAGCCCAAACTTGATCCTGTTTAGCCAAGGAAACAACAAATTTGGTGCAACAAGCTTCTCCATGGTCCACAGGGTTGAGAATTCCGAGGCCTCCTTGATTAACCGACCGAGCAATTGATTCCCAACGGGCCCATTGCCATGGCCTGGAGGATTTCGTGTTGTTTTTCCATAAAAACCTTTTCAACTAGTTTTAAGAACTCTTTCCAGTGACACTTAGCCATCTTGAGAATCGGGCTAGTGAAGGCAATATAAGGAATCATAAAGGCATTTATCACTTTTGTCTAACTTGGGAATGGGAGAAGAGCATACTCCCACCTACTCATTTTTGTTTTGATTTTTTCAAGCACCCACTCAAATCTTTTCTTTTGAATTATGTCCACCCCCAAGGGGGCTCCCGGATGTCTGAATATATTCCCTTTTATGACAATCTCCCCCGACCAGTCAGAAGGGTCAAATGAGTCATTTTCCGATAGGGAGATCAGCCTTGACTTCTCTATATTACATTGGGACCCCGAAGCTACTAAGAATATTTGTACAATCTCCATAGCTTTCTTGATGACCTGGGGGCATGCCTTCAAGAAGAGGAGACAATCGTCTGCAAAAAGTTTTGCTAGGAGTTGGCTATTTCCTGGCAAAGCCAGACCTTGCAACTCCCCTCGTTTCGCACTAGCTTCGAGCTTCGTGATTAGAGGATGTAATCCTATGGCAAAAAGTAGGGGGGCTAGAGGGCATCCCTACTTAATAGACCTTTTGACCTCAAAAGAGCCCACAACTCTATCGTTGAATAGGATCTCTGACTGGCTTCCAGCTCCCAATACACTTACCGGACGACAAAGGCGCGGCCCAAAGCCTAGAGCTTCCATGACGGCTTCTATATCTGTCCTTGTTATTCTGTCATAAGCCTTATCCAGGTCTAACTGTAGCAGTACACACTCTTGCTTTGCGACAGTTGCGTACTTGATGCCCACCATTGCTGCCAAGATGTTATCGTAAATGGACCTTCCTTTGATGAACCCATGTTGATGGGGAGAGATGATCTTGGTTAGTAAGGGGGCTAGTCTGAGGTCTACAACTTTAGCAATAATTTTGTAGGCCACCGACATCATCATTATAGAACGCCAGTGTTTCAGTTGAGAGCAACATATCTGTTTGGGGATGGGTTTGATAAGTCCTCTCTTTACACTTCTCTCCAACGACCCTTCGACAATGGCTTTATTGGCTAGCCTTGTGATTGGGACCTTGAGATTGTCCCAAAATTCTCTATAGAATTCCACCATCATTCCATCCCAACGGGGGGACTTTTCCTTGCCAAGGGCTTGCAATGCTAGTGAACATTCGTCTTCAGAAAATGCCCTTTCCAAGAAATTAGCTTATGAGTGGGGAATCTTCTTCTTGACACTTTGAAGTAAGGACCCTCTGGCTTCTTCCACTTCTTGGGATTGGATCTCTGGCCGTCCAATGATTTGACTAAGATAGCTCAGCATCAGACCAGCCATCTCATCCTGGTTATGAATTGCTATCCCTTTCTCATTTCGAGCGAGCGGATGTGGCCTCGACTCTTTTTGCTTTTTAAACCTAAAAAAGTGAGCTTGATTAGAGGCTTCACGTTGTAGGGAAGTCTCCCTAGAGAGAAGCCTTACCTTTCTGATATCTTCTAACTGCTCATTAGCAAGGTTAGATTTGGCTTCGAGCCATCGCTTGTGCTCGTCCTCAGTAGCAATCCCATTGGCTTTTTTGGAGGTAAGCACTGTACCTCCGTTGCAAGATCCAGAAGGTATACCTCCCTAGCTTTCTTGATTCGGGGGCCCGAGGTTTTGATTGCTTTTTGGATGGAGCATATTCCTGAAAAGAGGGTCTTTGAATAGGTGTGCCCCTGTTACTAACATTCTTTTCCCTCATCTTGGGGTCTTCTCCTCCCCTGTATTCTTCTTGAAATGAATGTGCATAGGTATGTGATCCGATAGGCTTTTTGTTTGGACTACCTTCATCTCCATCAACGACGGTATCCAGTCAGCTTGGTGTGAGCAATAGCATCTGTCCAGCCTGGAGGCAGTGCGGGCATACTGAAGGCTTGTGTAGGCAAACCCGGGCATGTTGTTCCATGGGCCGATTTCCCATAAGTCGATCATCGCCCATTTTTCGCACAAACTTTGCCATTTAGACCTTTCCGAGTCAGCCAACATACTAGAGGATCCTGTTCTATCCCTGCTCTTTTCTACCATATTGAAGTCGCCAACCAACAACCACTCACCTTCAATAGGAGTATCTCTAAGATGCATCCATAGTTTAGCTCTATCTTTTGCATTGCAAGGGCCATACACATTCGGCCAAAGCGTTGTTAAGCACATCATGTTGCCATGGAATTCAATTCAACTGGAGCACCAGCTATCGATGCACTGCAAGAGATTCAATTCTGAACAAGATACTCCTCAAGATTAAGCTTATTCTACTGCATTAAAAACCCTCGTTGAAGCTCAAAACTCTCAGATGGAACAACGATCGAGCGGACCAGACTGGTATGAAACCGGCCCCCGGTGAATTTTTAACGGCCAATATCTTGGCAATCGTAACTCCGATCACACTGATTTGAAAATATCGACACGCTCCACATAGTGAGCACTTCAGGCCCATTCATTCATTTCATCTCTCATGATTCAGCTGCAGTTGCCCAATCCAGTACAGATCTGCAATTGACTCAAACTTCAAACTACCATAACTTTTTCACCATATTTCCAATTGACGAGCCGTAAAGACAAGCCGGTAGAGCACTTCAAGCACTGCAGTTCTAGATCATAAACTCCCATCTATGATATCTTCAAGCATACTCTTTTTTAGCATCATTAAGGAATCTGTTGGCTCTTTAAAGCCGCATCTGGCATACATTCAACATCAAACCTTGCATGTTATCAAGCCTTGATCACTGATAAATTATCAAGTAGACTTCAATCAAGCACAATGTGCATCTTTCTGATAATTTTTCCATCATGGAAGCGAAGCTACACAACACCGAGCCGTTAATGACTCCGTGATTTATAAAAAAGTATTAACTAAATCTAGGATATTGGCGATGATCAAAAAGTTCCTCCATGTCGGATTTCCCTGCTTTGAATGTTGTTGATCTTTGTACATTTTCACTGCTTTATTTTACCGAGCGAGAGAGAGAGAGAGAGAGAGAGAGAGAGAGAGAGAGAGAGAGAGAGAGAGAGAGAGAGAGAGAGAGAGAGAGAGTTTGGAACTTTTAGCTTGCTATTACTGGTCTCGATTGGATACCTTCCGTTGGTCGAGTCCCTTCCTTGCTTATGCACAAGAAAAAGAGCATGATTTGGTCGTCCAAGCTCTCCCTTTGCCAAAACCTTGCTTCAAGACTTGACTTCAAGAGCCCTTCCTTCCGGTCTTTGCTTTGATATCCCTTCCTTGCCTCATAACCTCAAACTCCTATCCCTTGCTTGCCGCTCTCTACATCTCAACTTGTTTCTCTTTGTTGCTTCAAGGTCCACAGAGAGAGAGAGAGAGAGAGAGAGAGAGAGAGAGAGAGAGAGAGAGAGAGAGAGAGAGAGAGAGAGAGAGAGAGAGAGAAAGAGAGAGAGATCGTTCTTATTTAACGAGCCGACTCCAAGCAAGATCTCCCTCCTTACCGTGACTCCTTCCCCTCTTCTTTCTTCCCCTTTCTTCTTCTTTCTTTTGTTCTCTTCTACTTCTTTCTTCCTTTTTCTTTCTTTCCTTCTCTTCTTCTTCTTTTCTTTCTCTCCACGGCTCACTCCTTTCTCTTCCTGTTATTTTCCCTAACCTTGCATGACCTTTTTACTTCTCCCCCCATAAAAAAAACTTATTATAGCTTTCTTTTGAATAGGCCGTCATTGCCCTCTCTCTTTTTCTCCCTCCTTTTTCACACACAATCCAAGCCCTTTTTTGATTGGCCATCCCATTGGCGACCATCCTCACTTGCCTTGGGTGGTTGGCTATCGATTCTATTGGGTGGCCTAGCCACTTGTAAGGGCACTACCATATCGGCCAACCACATTCAATGGCACCACATTGGGTATGCACACAGACCAAGCATTGTCCCACACGTACTTGATTTTTAGTGGCCGCAAATTATATTGTCCATATCAACATCTCGGATAATGACACATGGTTTTAAGATGCAGGTACATGTGATTGCATTTTTCGAAAGGCATTCCTTCACACTCGGTTGTTTATTGTTTGTATCAGCTTCTCGAATGATGCCAAACTTATCCAGCTCAGTAGTGCTGACAACTGACACCGTCTTCAAGCCATATTATCTCATCAACCCAGATTCTGTCTGACATGCCATAAATTCCTATAGAATTCTCAAGATGCATAGAATGCATACAAACCCTGTTGATGTTGTAAAATTGTCAGATGGCACACCGATCGAGGCCGTCAACTTGGCATGGAACTAGGCCTCGAGGAAACTTAAATTGGTAATAACTTGGTGACCAAATCTCTGATTGCTCATCTGAAAAGACTGACATGCTCCACAAAGTGAGCACTTCAAGGCCATGCATTCACTTCATTTTTGTCTCCTCAACTGCAGTTGCCCAATCCGGTACGGATCTACATCAACTCAAACTTCAAACTGACATAACTTTCTCACTATAGCTCCAATCGACGAGCCATAAAGACAGGCACGTAGAGCACTTCAAGCACTACAGTTATAGATCATAAAATCTCATATATAATCACTTCAAGCACACTCCTATTTAGCATCATTGTTAAGCCTAGGAATTTTTGGATGTTTTACCTTAGTGGAAGTTGGAATGTTAACTTTTGTACTTTTGGGATTCCAAGGGGTGTTCTTGGGAAAGTGCATTTCCCATTAGTCTTATCGAAGTATGTAACTGTCAATCAGTATCTTCTTCGGATGTGAGAGAAAAAGTTATGGCGGATTTTAGTATGTTGTCAGTTTCTTTGTTCTGTTCCAGTTCTAGTTCCATTTTGATTTCTGTGTTGTGTCTATTCTAAATGTTTGTGCCTTAAACACTTGGAGATCACTGTGTAAGTGTGATGTAGCATGGACGGATTCAAGTTTCTCTCGTAGGAGCGAATGTTGTGGTAGTGTAAGGTTTAGTTGAATGGAGGGAGGATGTTCAGAATAGTGTGAGTTGGCATGGGTAGTTGGCTGCACTTTGGAGGAAGCGGAAGAGGATACAATCCCGTGTTGGACAAGGTCAGTTGCTAGGCGATTTCGGTAGTTGTATGGGTGAGATGGTCAGTGTTCGGAACTGCAGGGAATTTTGGATTATACTAGGATGCACCGAGTTTCTCATACTGTGGAGGATTTGGATGGCGCAGAGGATTATCTAAGTGATAGATGGGAAGAGGAAGTAGCGAATGAAGAACAGGATATATTTCCGCGATTGTTGGTGGTTATAGTTGTTTAGCATGCATTAATGGCGAGAAGGAGATTGAGTTTTGATCCGTTGGGAAGTACCAATGCAAGAAATCTTGTACAACCAGGTGGACCTACAAATATGGCGGCGGCTAGGCAAGATATGCACGTCAAATTCTGAACCTTTTTGAGAAAGTCGAAAGAAGACCCCGATTTCCACATATCTCAATACGCGACAAGATGGTAGGCCAGAGGATTTGTTGGAGTGTACGATGCCCAAGCTAAGATGCGCCAGTTTGAGGCTACATTGGATGGGAAGGCTATGCAGTGGTTCAGTAATTTTCCAGCAGGTCATTTTGCTGATTATGATGGTTTGAAAGCAGCATTTTTTAATAGGTTCAGAAGGGAAAAGACTCCACATGATGTGTTGACCAAGCTTAGGGAAGTGAAACAAAGGAAAATGTTTGTTGAGGATTATGCACAAAAGTTTAACCAATATTTGAGAAGGTTGACTGCTCAAGAAAGGCCAACTGATGAAATGCTCGCTGCATATTTTTTGAATGGATTAAGGAAGGAGTTAAAGAATGATGTTGCCAGAGTTGATGTTGCAGGTGGATTACAAGCATTAGTGGAAACAGCTCAAAGAGCAGAGAAAAGGTTTGGGGTCTCTCATGGGAAAGCAACCAAGAGGTCATCTAAAGAAAAGAAGAAAAGTAGGTCGAAGAAAAAGAAGAGGTCAGATAATTCGGATTCAGACAGCGATTTGGATTCGGAAACTGATATTGATTTAGATACGGAAACGGATTCTAATAGTGAAGAGGATTCTAGTGAGGATTCGGGATTCAAAAGTAGATGAGGATAAGAAGAAGAAACGCAAGAAGAAGTCGAAGAAAAAGTCTAAAGAGAAAGAGGATAGAGTGGAAAATTGGTAGCGAAGAAATTGAAGAAGTTGGGAGTGCAAAAAGTTGTGGAATTAAAAACCCCTCATTGTGAAATTTGTGTTAAGGATGGGCATTGGTCAAAAGAATGTTGGTTTAATCCGAATTTCAGGGGTGTTGTACCAAAAATGATTCAGCAAAAGATACAGCAACAAGGACCTCAAACTCATGGGGTGTTTCCAGAGACAAGAGGAAGGCAAAGGATGTTCAATAATCAAGGGTGGCAAAGGAAACAACTGTATTCAGGGTGGAGACCACAGTTTAATCAAGGGGGACCACCGTTTAGAGGAAATTTCAATTCGGGAGGAGGACCGAGATTTTGAGGATGGCAAAATTCAAGACTCCCGTGGGGGGGGGGAATTGGGAGCAGCAGCAGAGGTGGCAGAATTGGCAGCCACAACCACAAGGATGGAATCAGCCGGTTTGGAATTATCAAGGGGGGAATCAGCAACAGCCAAGAGGGCAAGTGCTGCAATTGCCAACACCACCAGCACAGTAAGCTAAAGCAAACAAAGAGCCTGGAAGTAGTTTGATAGTAGTAGAATCGTTTCAAGATCAAGGGGTGAATGAAGTCGCTATGGATTGTCAGCCGAAATGTGATTGTTCTAAATGTTTGCAAGAGGAAGTAGATGTATTAGTGACAACAAGGTCCAAAGCAAGGTTGAAACCTCCATTGGATTGGGAGGAGCAGAAGGAGATTCGGGATGCAGTAGCTGAAGATTTGATGGAAAAGGATCAACAACAGAGCAAGCTTAAATCGAAGGAGAAATGAGTAAAAAGGAGGACAAGGAAAGAGAAAGGACGGATGCCTTGTTTGAAGAGTTAACTAATTCCTCTATACATTTTACCTTGGATCAGTTTGTTGTCAGTAGTTCCAATTTTCAAAGATAAATTATATAAAGTGATACGAAGGTCAAATACTGTTCCGAGTATGAAGGAGGTGCAGCAGACAGTTCAGAGTTGTCAGATTAGCCCGGAGGATGTGGATTTTTCAGTACCAACACTGTCGTTGGAATTTAATAACCACAAATTTTCCGATGTTCTATTGGATGGTGGATCAGGGGTTAAGATACTTTCGGAATCAGAATTTCTAAGGATGCAAGATGTCCGGTTGGAACCAGCTCCATTTCAAGTGCGTATGGCTGATCATAGCAGAGTTCAACCAGTGGGGATGTTAAGGAGGCAAGGAATTATCATTCATGGATTGCAGTTTATGGTAAACTTTGTAGTCATCAGGATGAAGGATTCAAAAAATACCTATTCTATGTTGTTGGGGAGGCCATGCTTTCTCATGGCTAAGCTAAAACAGGATTGGGGAAAGAATGAAGTGACGGTTAAGAAAGGAAGGAGAGAAGTTACATTACCAATGGGGCCGAAGAAGGAATTGTCAGAAGAGACGAAGCCAATGTTGGCACAAGCAATTAACATGTCTGAGGATTGGAGGATGATAAAGAAGCATATTTCTTAGCAGCAATTCCAACAATTGTTCCGGTATTTGAGGTAGATGTGGAGCGGATCATTGACAAATATGCAGAAAAAGGGAACAGTTTGGGAATTGATCAGTTGAAGGGGAATACAGATGGTGTGGAACAAGAAAATTTAGAAGAGAAGAAAATCCAAGAGGAAACTGTGATCGAGGATTCAGAATTGGAGCCAAAGGAGGCAATTCAGAGAGCGGAAGCTTTGTATGATAAGATGATAAAGAAGGTTTCTCGAGTTAAGGAGGATGATTTACAGGATCTAAATTTGGGGACGGAGGATCATCCAAAGATGGTAAGAGTTAGTGTTCATTTGGAACAAGGCTTCAAGAAGGACTTGAAGGAATTACTGTTGGAGTATATTGATGTCTTTGCATGGGATTATTTTGATTTGAAAGGCATGTATCCTCAAGTGTATAAGCATCATATAAATTTGAAAACGGATGTTGTTCCAGTGATTCAGCAAAGATACACGATGAATTCAAATTATGCCAAGCAGGTGAAAGAGGATTTGGATAAATTGTTGAATGCAGGATTCATAGTGCCAGTGGATCAGGCGGAATGGTTGTCACCAATTGTAGTGGTACCCAAGAAGTCGGGGAAGTGAAGGGTTTGTGTGGATTACAAAAAATTGAATGCAGCAAACAGTTGGAGATCCATTTTCATTGCCTTTTATTGATTTAGTTCTGGATGATGTAGTGAGACATGAGATGTACACTTTTCTTGACGGATTTTCATGGTACAATCAAATACCAATGGCTAAGGAGGATATTGAAAAAATGCTTTCATCACAGAATGGGGAGCTTTTGCATATACAGTGATGAGCTTTGGATTGAAGAATGGACCACCATCGTTTTCGAAGGCATTTTTTAAAACTTTTGAGCCACATTTGACAGATTTTATGAGGATTTTTATGGATGATTTTTCAGTTTTTGGGGAAAAAGTCAGGCATCTGGAATATTTGAGGAAGTGTTTTGAAAGATATAGGATGTTTCGGATGTCACTTAATCCCCAGAAGTGTGCAATAGCAGTACAAAAGGGAAAATTGTTGGGACATATCATCTCTCAAGAAGGAATGTCGATTGATGGGGACAAAGTCAGTGCAATTTAGAAAGCTGTAGCTCCAGAAAATTTGAAGGCAGTGATGCGGTTTGTTGGACAGATCAAATGGCATGGTAAGTATTTACGGTAGTTGGCGGATGTAGAAGAACTCGGCCTATTCAAAAGATGACTATGGTTGGTCACAAAACTGCTTTGACCAAGTTAGGAATTTTTAGACTCTTGGAGGGACTCGAGCAACATCCCGCTAACCAACATCCGACCCAGCAGAAATCCAACTCAACAAAAATTTGATTCGGCAGAACTCCGACTCAGCAAAAATCCGACTCAGTAACATGTTGGAATTAGGGTTGCAGAGAAATGCACACAGCTTAGAGAAGACGAAGGAAACTCAAGGCACACAATAGAGAGTGTGTTACTTAGTGTGCAATGGAAAGATAGATAGCCCTAGAGTGATGGGCATATATACAATGCAAGGGGGAAAAAACCTCCTAAAGAGGTAAAAAATGCCCCGGCGGTCCTAGTGTGTTCACACACATCACTACCACATGTATATGGTAACAAATCCCCCTTGGAGTGATGCGGTGAACGAGAGCTGGCACATGAGTAAAGGGAAGTTCCATGCCCTAAGGACATGATCAGTCCACAAAGGGGAGTAAGCCCAAAGCTTTGTGGAAAGCTTCGAGCTTCTCACGAAACAATGCCTTTGTGAAAAGAAGCCACAGTAGGTTGCTTCTTGCTCAACCATGACATACATGAACTACCAAGCATGAAACAAAAACCACTTGTGGACACTCGCGTGTCAAAACAACCAGCCCAATCTGAGTCCAAAAAAACATGTAACTCTGGCGGCAATGATCCCCCCCTTGGGATAAAACAAGACAAGATGTAAAGTGCTGCTAAGATAGTGGAAAATCCTCTTGACATCCTCCCAATGATTAGACCTTGGGCTATGCATAAATTTGCTGACCTGTGAGACTGCAAACTGAATATCCGGCCTCGTGTTGCATACATAAATGAGGCAGCCAACAGTAGTTTGGTAAAGAGTGACATCAGCAGGATAGCCAGCATCATGTAGACTCAACTTCAAACCTGTTTCCGTGGGAGTGGCAATAGGTTTGCAATCATTAAGTCCAAACTTACATAGCAATGTCTCTATGTAACTTTTCTGACACAAGGCAATACCACCATCAACACTGCTTAAACTGTATACCCAAGTAATGATGCAACAGCCCTAAATCTTTCATCTTGAAAGTAGCATTCAAATTAGCCTTAAATTCAACAATATGTCTCTCATTTGGTCCAGTGATCAGCAAATCATTGCATAAAGAACCACAATGACAAGTACATCACCCTCACGCTTTACATACAATGTGCTTTCTGTTGGACTGTTACGAAAGCCTCGTTTGACCAAATGAGTGTCAGCTTTCTCATACCAAGCATGAGGAGATTGCTTCAACCCATGCAAATCCTTCTTACATATACACACTTTGTCCTCTTGTCCTTTTATGAAAAAACCGCAAAGCTGTGTTACATAAACTTCCTCAAATATGTCATCATTTAAGAAAGCACTAACAATATCTGATTGATGTCCATCCCAACCAAAATGAGCTACCAATGCACATAGAAAATGCACAATATTCATACGACAAGTGGGAGCAAAATTCTCTTCATAATCTATGCCTTTTTGCTATGCATAACCCTTTGCAACAAGTCGAGCCTTATGGCGATCGATTTCACCATCCGGCTTGCATTTCAACTTGTAAACCCACTTCGTACCAATGGCCTTTTTGCCAGGAGGCAAATCACATAAAGTCCATGTGTCATTTTCTATAAGTGCAGCATATTCTGATTGCATGGTAGCCATCCAACTTTCTGAATTTTTTGCTTCATAAAAAGACCAAGGCTCCTCAACATCATGTAAGCTAGACACAGCCAAAGCATAACAATCTGATGCATAAGATGCATGGCAAGAGCCTGAATGAGTAGCACTATACAAAGGTGCATCCAATTTACTGTCACACAAAGTGTGAACCAGCCATTTTGGCATACCTCTAGCCTGCTCATTTTCAGTAATAGGTTGATCTGTAACATTTTCAGAAACCCCCATAGGCTGTACATTTGCCTCATTGGAACTTACATTCATATTTCCACCACTAAAAAGAGGCAACAAAGTGTCATAAATGTCCTGTGAGCTTACATTACTATCTCTAGTACATGACAGCAAGGGTTGAACAGAATCTTCCACAAACACTACATCCCGTGAAACCAGAATACGTTTTGTTTGCGGATGATACAACCTGTAACCTTTGCTTTCAGCATTATAACCAACAAAAATACATTGGACAGCCTTATCGTCCAATTTTTTGCAATGTGTTTGTGGCACCAAAGCATATGCCAAACGGCCAAAAACACGCATGTGCTCAATAGAAGGCTTTCTATCATGCATGCTTCATATGGAGTAATAGGCTGCAAAGCTTTCGTAGGACACCTGTTTAGTACATAACTGGAACACATGATGGCCTCAAGCCAAAAATAATGCGGCAAAGCTTGGCTTTTGACCATACATCGTGCCATTTCCGTAAGTGACCTATTTTTCCTCTTAGCAACACCATTTTGATGAGGTGTATAAGGCACTGTACATTGGTGTTTTATCCCATGACTAGCCAGAAATGCATTAAATTCATGAGACATATACTCCCCCCCCCCGATCGGCACGGAGGGTGCCCATAGTACATTTCGATACATTTTTAGCCATAGCCTGAAATTCTTTGAAGCACATAAAAACTTTGGACTTTGCTTTAATCGGAAATACCCATGCATGCCTGGAGTAATCATCAATGAAAGTCACGAAGTACAAGTAATTGCGCAAGGACGGAGTTTGCATGGGCCCACAAGCATCACTATGCACAAGCTGCAACCTACATGTGGCCCTAACTAAACCATCCTTTGGAAACTTAGAACACTGTATTTTACCCAGAATACAGACTTCACAAACATGTTTGACAGGTGCTTCAAGAGGCAGCAAAGAAGCAACCATATAAGATTTCTGCAAACGCAGCAAGCTGGCAAAATTCAGATGACCAAAACGTGCATGCCAAAGTTTTGCATCTGAAATAGCCCTTGAATCTGCAACACCATTTGCAAAATTTTGTCCACACTTGTCATACAAAGTGAGCGTATATAGCCCACGACACAAAAGGCCACATGCAACAATTTCATCACCAAAACTAAGATCATGAACTGTACATCTGTCATCCACAAATTTGACTACAAGTCCAAGTCTAGCAAGTGCGGATACAGACAAGAGATTCTTCTTGATCCTAGGTACATAAAGTGCATCAACAAGTGTGAAAGAACTGCCATTTTCAGTAGTAAGCACAATCTTTCCAACTCCCTGAACCAGATAAGAGGCATTGTTGGCACAAGTGACTGAATTCCCATGAGGGACAGACTCGAGAGAGGTGAACAATTCACGATGTGAGGTAATGTGCTTTGTAGCACCACTGTTGAAATACCACACATGTGAATCTGCAGCAACAACTGACAAGCATGCATCATGGACAACAGGATTGTAAGTGCACTCTACACTAAAAGCCCATTCTGCATCAACATCAGCATTACAGTCTCCTTTTACAGAAGACTCAACAATGGCTGCATTTGTAGTGGAACCAGCATTTGCAGTGGAACCACTCTCTTTCTTCTTAGCCTCTTTTTCCTTCAACTTAGGACACTGCTTGATCAAGTGATCATTAGCTTTATAATAATGGCAACGCATCCTTTTTTTGCCCTTATTACCAAAATTGCCAGACGAAGTGCTGCCAGCAGAAGCATTGGGAGCAAAATTTTTTCCACTAGCAGCAGAACCATAAGAAGTGGTTGCATTGTTGTTACCACTCTTTCTTTGAGAAGCAATAAAAGCATGTTCAGCTGCACGCTGTCTAGTCCTGTTTTTTCTGGAAAGTGACTCTTGCAAAAGCAATGTGAATAATGCATCAAACTTGATAACTTTTGGATTTCCTTGGGTCATAAGTCTCCAAATACTAGCAAAAGTCTTATAAGAATCTGGTAAGGCATCAAGAATAGTCTGCACAAGGAAATTTTCTGAAATGACCACCTGTAGAAATAAGTTGCTCATTGATATCCTTGACACTAGCAAGGAAAGTGTCCATATCATCTTCCTCATGCATAATCTTCGACTCCAGCTCTTTACGCAGCAAACCAATTTTAGTCTCATTGCGACTTGCATAAAGACAAGCCAAAATATCCCAAGCCTGTTTTGAAGATTTTGCTGAACGGATGTGAGGAACAATGGTGCACTTCACAGACACCACAATCAATGCATGATCTTGCGCATCCTTTACATCCCAACGAGCTTGTTCTGCCGTAGGAAAAACAACTCTAACAGCAGCAATCCTTGCAGCAAGACCTGCAACATCCTCAACATCGCCTACATCCTTAGAACCAGGACGTACATCAATGCCCTGCACAATATTCCATATGCCCTTTGACACAAGAACATGTTGCATCATATAAGCCCACATACGGTAATTGTCCCCATCCAACCTATCCTCAGCAACAAACATCTTGAAGACATTTGTGTTGTTGTTAGCCATGGAAAATGTTGCAAATGATGTGAAACCTGCCCGAAAATAGGCAAAATGGAGTGGGAACAACACGTGCTATATAGCACAAACCGTAGAAGACCGTAAGGCACCTCTTATGCAAAAATTGGCATTGACAAAAATTCTGTACAAAATGATGAAATTGCCTATGCAGACCTGCCTATAGTGGAAACGGAGGCCGAAATGAGCCCGAATTAGAATCTGAGCAGACTGAGCTCTACGAGGTATCTTGAAATATTTGTCGACCTGCAGACGCTTGCCAAACCTCACTGTAATCGGAGAAAGTGAGCACGCATGTGCTGGAGCAGCTGGTGACTAAGCCCATGAGGACGTAACCTGCTCTGATACCAATTGTTGGAATTAGGGTTGCAAAGAAATGCACAAAGCTTGGACAAGACGAAGGAAGCTCAAGGCACACAATAGAGAGTGTGTTACTTAGTGTGCAATGGAAAGATAGATAGCCCTAGAGTGATGGGCATATATACACTGCACAGGGGAAAAAACCTCCTAAAGAGGAAAAAAATGCCCCGGCGGTCCTAGTGTGTTCACACACATCACTACCACATGTATATGGTAATATAACATCCAACTCAACATAATTTTGACTAAGCAACATCTGACCGAGCACAAATCTCATCAATACAACTATCTGACTAAGCATAATTCTGACTATAGGTTTAACACATATCTAACCCAGCACTATATCCAGTCAACACATGGCACGTCCAAGTGGTGTATTTCGCAGAAATACGACACGGATTCACATATCCCTTGATCACAGTCAAATGCCTTATCACATGGCATAGGATTACAAAGATTAGAGAATGAAACATGTTTGGAGAAAGACAAATGATTTCATGTAGCATCGGTTCACCAAAAGAGTATTCATCAGCTTGTCCAAGTTTGTGGTTCTTGCAGGCTAAGTTCTCTAGGTAGTACATACGATCTTCGCTTTGTCGGTATGTCCCCTTTGGATCACTTTGTCCTTGCCAAGAGTCATCATCTCGAGACCGCTTTAGAAATACACCATCTAATGTCCACGCTTTTTGTTTGCATGATGTAATTTTCCTTCTGATTTCAACTGTAGTGTGCTTGAAATACCAATTCAGATTTTGATTTTCCTAGCAAATGAGATCAGAGACTGCAGCAAGGTTGATGGTGCTCGCTTGCACCATGTCTTACAATTTCTTTTCCTTCATAAACATCTGCAGGTACAAAGTTGGGCTTCTTGCTGAAAGCTTGCTCTTCAGATTATGCTAAGTGATGCAAAGAAAACTATGGAGATGAGATCAGAGATAGCGCTACAGAAAGGGAAATTACAGAACAAACATTGAAATGAGAAATCAAAAATTGGAAATCTCCAAGAGAGAATGAAGGAACTTTGCTTGAAAACAGTGGACATGACTGCTACAAAGAACAGGCGTAGGGAGTCAACAAGATCCCACCAAAGATTTCTGTTTGTGTGTGTGTGTGTGTGTGTGTGTGTGTGTAGTACTAGTAGTAGTTCTAAATATATAAATATACGCAAAAGAAGAGAACCTATTCATATACCAAAAATTCTAGGTAAATACAATGGAATTGTACAATAATTCATTTGTTGTTGAAAATAACTTTTTGTACAAGGTAATGAAGAGAACAAAGACTCATAAGGAAAAAATAATCCCAATTTAGGGGTGATAATGCTTTAAGATATAAGCTAATCCACCAATCATCAACCACGTCGAGCAATTTGTTTTTATCAAAGAAGGTAGCCCTCACCTACACTTATAGTAAACAAGAAAACGCTCAGTTAGCAATTGTTACTGTGTACAGGTGATGCATGGGCATCCCAGTTGTTATCCATGTCCCAATGAAAAAACCAGTTGTTCGTATGTGTTAATATGTAAAAAAATACGAGAAAGAAAATTTTCAAGTTCTTATTATAAAAAATTCTTTGGCAATTCGCAAATCTTTCTTAGACGGTGAGATTCCATAGTCCATGCTCCATTTACCAAAATATTTCCAGATTTTCAAATCTTTCTAGAGTTAATTAAACATTCATTCAACCAACCCTTTCTAAATCCTTCTTACACTCTTATTGGGAGAACTTTTCCCATATAATCAAGCACATGTTGGCTCTAGACCCAACGTCTTATATTAGGCATCAGTAAAAAATAATCAATTTAACAAATCTCAAGAAGTGTTAAGAGTAATGCCTAGTTAAACATGAACCAGTTCATACCCAGATTTCGATTCATTTAACCAAGCCTATACATTTACTGTAGCAAAAAAAAAAAAATCGTTGATGTCCTTATAGAAAGCACCAACACTATCATGTTCAAGACACTGAAGGCCAGCTAAATAAGACCAGACGAGTCACACCAATATGTCTGGCATTTCCTTTATGATTTGTGATCAGACATAATTAACTCCCATCTTCAAATCCCGTTGTCTCATAGCTTATTTCACGGCTGTCACTTATTTACATCACTTTAAAACTTCCATTTTATCCCATGTTAACATATATTACAAATTCCTTCCCCCCTTTTTTTTAAAAAAAAAGCAACAGTTTCATTTTCCAAAGTATGGAAAAAACTATGTATCGAAATTGTCTGCCACAGTGCAGAATTACGAATCACAGCCAGCTTGGCAAGTCAAAGTACTAAGTAAATCAGTAACCCAAAACCATCTCAAAAAATTTAAAGTACGGCCAAAAAGCAGGGACCATCAAGATCCTGGTCGATGAACTCTCGTACACTAGAGAATACCAATCAAATCATCAACCTAAATTGGAAATATCCAATTTATACTCAATGTGTCCGCATCATGCAAGTACATGGTCATCCTCCTACCCACCACTAAAATGGAAAATGAGAGCAAAAATTAGGCAAGCTTAAAAGAGTAAAAAATAGATTATTGCAAAGCCGAGGGTCCAAACATACAACAGGCAAGCTGTAGCCAGCTATCATAAGTCAGTAAGCCATGCAAGTGGTGAGCCCAAAGGAAACCAAAAAAATTACGATAATGTGATGTAAGAAGGAAAAAACGAATCAAGCTCAAATGTAAAGAAAACTGACATAATTATGTTCAGGTCTCAGGAAACCAGCAAAATTAACAGGGAAGTTAAACCCAGTAGGTTTGATACTCGCAAATTTCCTTTTAAGCTTTGCGAGCTCATTCACACAAGTTAACTGCCATCATCAAATCTTGCCGTCTTTTAACTCATGTCATGTCCGTCGTATAATTTACACAGCTTGTTACAACTTCCATTCTATGCCACTCTAACATGTAATATAAAATTATTCCTTCTTCTTTTTTTAGAAAAAAAGTGACAGTTTCATTATTCTAGTTATGGAAACATAATTTTATAGAAAGTGTTAACCATAGTGAAAAAACTCTGTATCAGAACCAGCCCGGCATGTCTAAGCATTAAAAAATCATTTAACCCAAAATCTAGCACAGAGAACACAAGACAAAAGCTAGAGTAATGCTACAAAGTCAGGGACCAGTAAGAGTATAGTCCATGCCCCTTTATATACTCGAGAGTATCTATTACACCATCAACCTCATTAGAAAACCTAACACTAGCAGGAGATATCCAATTTATTCTATTTGTAGCGGCATCATGCGGGTAAGTGCTCATCCTCCTACATACTGAAATGTAGTACAATGTGAGCAAATAGTAGGCAATCTTAACAGAGTGAAGCATAGATTATTGTATATCGTAGGTCCCTAACCATAGCCAGACATGCAGTCACTCGCAATCAAACGTCATCCAGCTATGCAAGTGGTGAGCCACTAACTCGGTAAGTTCTGAACACATTCCATACCGTTTCAGTGTAGTATTCAGCATTGTTTTTACTAAAGGTCATCACCCCTTTGGTTCTTGCATATAAACCTATATTAGATCCGTATTTTTTTTCATCAAGAAAATTCATATTGAATGGAGCTGTAATCAGATCCCCTTTGTCCAAAAGCTGAATCCCTTTAAGAAATTTAAGCTTGCATTCCTTAATAGTGGCAGGTGCCAGGTTGGCAAGGAAGACCCAAGTTTCCATCGAAATGGGCGCGAGAAACCCTTTATTTGGGAACAACTAGAGTCTGTGTTCCACACCCAGGGATTCAACCTCAATTTGACATGAAGGTAAAAAAGGAAAGGTTCTAGAAACTTTTGGTACCATATCCAAAAGAGAAGCCTCACTGAGTGAACACGGGTCCTTTTGAAATTCTTTTTAATCTTCTAAAGAAGCAGCATTTCTACAAAAAAGGCTATTGGGAGGAGGGACTATTGGAGTTGAGGGAGCAGTAACAAAGTTAGGACTTAGTCCGCAAAAGTTTTTGAGGAGATTGGATAATTCTGAGCCTTTAGAAGAAAAGGAAGCTAAGTCGTGAATATGTGCTTTGGACAGACCAGCCAAGTTAGAAGTAAATTCCAACAGCAGGTTGTAACCCTCGGTTTTATTCTTAACAAGGAGAGCGAGAAATTTCACCCATTGGTCAAATGAAATAAGCTAAACAAGTGACATACTAGAATCTTTTGAGGCATCAACAATTAAAGCAGAAGCTTCGCTATCTTGGATACATTTTAGCACTAGTAGAGAAGCAAAGGAGAGAGAATCCATTGGGAGGGTAAGGCCTTGGGAAAGGGAGATAATCTGCAAAGATTTTAATAATAAAAGTTAGATTAGACTCTTTTGGCAAGAGGAGTAGTCAGACCAACATTGATTATACAGAGAGTAACTTCTTTTTGAGTTTTACAGCCCTATGAAGATAGAGCCTCATCCTAAGTGAGATATTTGGAAAGACAGTCTCTAATTCTCTAGCAAGTTGTAATTTCTCCGAGATCAGAGCCCTTTTTACTAGGTCGGAGCACACCTTCATTCTTGCCGTGAGTTTTGGAGTAACTTGGTAGACAGAAATATATTAAAAAAATAAATAATGAAAAGATAAGGCCAAAAGTTCATTAGAGAGAGAGAACAAGAATAGTAAGAATAGATTGGTAGTGCTAGCAACCATTCACCAGTCAGGTCAACGGAGACCACTACAACTGTGTGGTACCACCCCTGCCTATTATAATATAATAAATTATACTGTAACAGGTGCTAAGACCTAGAACCAAAGTCTGAGAGAGAGAGAGACAAGTCAATCTCTCTTTTGCATTTATTGTGTGTGTAGTAGTTCTAAATATATAAATATATGCAAAAGAACAGAACCTTTTCACAGACCAAAAATTCTAGGTAAATACAATGGAATTGTACAATAATTCATTTGCTGTTCAAAACAACTTTTTGTACAAGGTAATGAAGAGAACAAAGACTGATAAGGGAAAAATAATCCCAATTTAGGGGTGATACTGCTTTAAGATAAAAGCTAATCCACCAGTCATCAATAGTTTGTTTTTATCAAAGAAGGTAGCCCTCACCTGCACCCATAGTAAACAAGAAAACGCTCCGTTAGCAATTTGTACAGGTGATGCATGGGCATCCCGGTTGTTATCCATGTCCCAATGAAAAAACCAACTGTTCTTATGCTATAATATGTAAAAAATATGAGAAAGAAAATTTTCCAAGTTCTTATTATAAAAATTTCTTTGGCAATTCGCAAATCTTTCTTAGACGATGAGATTCCATAGTCCATGCTCCATTTATCAAAATATTTCCAGATTTTTCAAATCTTTCTAGAGTTAATTAAACATTCATTCAACCAACCCTTTCTAAATCCTTCTTACACTCTTATCGGGAGAACTTTTCCCATATAATCAAGCATTGGCTCGAGACCCAACATCTTATATTAGGCATCAGTAAAAACTAATCAAATTCAACAAATCTCAAGAAGTGTTAAGAGTAACACCTAGTTAAAACATGAACCATTTTATACCCAGATTTCAATTCATTTAACCAAGCCTATACGTTTACTGTAGCAAAAAAAAAAATCATTGATGTCCTTACGGAAAGCACCGACACTATCATGTTCAAGACACTGGAGGCCAGCTAGATAAGACCAAAGGAGTCACACCAATATGTCTGGAATTTCCTTTATGATTTGCGATCAGACATAATCAACTCCCATCTTCAAATCCCGTCTGTCACTTATTTACATATCACTTTAAAACTTCCATTTTATCCCATGTTAACATATGTTACAAATTCCTCTCCCCTTTAAAAAAAAAAACAAACCGACAGTCTCATTTTCCAAAGTATGGTAAAAATTATGTATTGAAAGTGTCTGCCACAATGCTGAATTACGAATCATAGCCAACATGGCAAGTCAAAGTACTAAGTAAAGCAATAACTCAAAACCATCTCAAAAATTTAAAGTACGACCAAAAAGCAGGGACCAGCAAGATCCTGGTCAACGAACTCTCATACACTAGAGAATACCAATCAAATCATCAACCTAAATTGGATATATAACATCCGCTAGAAATATCCAATTTATACTCAATGTGTCCGCATCATGCGGGTACGTGATCATCCTCCTACCCATTACAATGAAAATTGAGATCAAAAATTAGGCAAGCTTAAAAGAGTAAAACATAGATTATTGTAAAGCCGAGGGTCCAACATACAGCAGGCAAGTTGTCGCCAGCTATCATAAGTCAGTAAGCCATGCAAGTGGTGAACCCAAAGGAAACCAGAAAAATTACGATAAGGTGACGTAAGAAGGAAAAAATGATCAAGCTCAAATGTAAAGGAAACTGACATAATTATGTTCAGGTCTCAAGAAACCAGCAAAATTAACAGGGAAGTTAAACCCAGTAGGTCTGGTACTCGCAAATTTCCTTTTAAGCTTTGTGAGCTGATTCACACAAGTTAACTGCCATCATCAAATTTCCTTTTAAGCTTTGCGAGCTGATTCACACAAGTTAACTTCCTTCATCAAATTTCCTTCTAAGCTTTGCGAGCTGATTCACACAAGTTAACTACCATCATCAAATCTTGCCCTCTTTTAACTCATGTCATGTCCATCATATAA